>NC_080418.1:99779334-100379334 GCF_029873635.1 Malania oleifera | reverse complement strand
CTGTGTCATATGTGGGGTCTATAAACTTAAATTATTCTATTATATCCCAGTTGATTCGTGAGTCCCATGTTGGATGGAGAAGTTTAAGATTGAGATCTGCGAGATGTCTACCATTGACGACGGTGATTTTGTACTATTTTTTATTTATTTATTATGGAGTGGATTATTCAGCTGATTGGGCTCCAGGTGCTTGACTGAATGTCACTAAAAAGCTCGGTTTTGCTATTTGGGGTGTTTCCGATTGCAGTTGCTACAATTATGCAATTTCAGCGTGCATTGCAATTTAAACTTAAATTTCCAATTGTAATTTCAATTTCACTGTTTAGAGCACTATTCAGTGCATATGAATGTGCAAAAGTCATTATTGCCAAACCCATGGTGCATTTGGCCAACCCATTGGAATTTCAAAGTTTGGCTTTGTTTATTTGACTTGCAGTGCAGCTATCATGACCCCACTATGCATTTGGTGCATAGGTCATTGTTCAAATAATTAAATAACTTGAACATCCTATTAATTATTATTAGCCATTAAGATGGAGCTTTTCAAGGGTTGAAACTATGACATCTATTTGTTTTTTTTTAGAATTTTTATTGTATGATGGAGAAAAAATCATACCTTGAGAATAGGCACGTTGGCTACATAAATCTTGCTCATAGAAACATCAATTGTAGTTGGATTCGTATTAGATCCGAAATTTCCCAATATCGCAGGCTGGGTCTCGGTTATTCATCCGTCAATTTTATTACTTGGCCTTTTCAATGCGAGTAAAGCGTCATTGATGTGCTTGAACGTAATAAACCTGTACCCTTTACTTTTCCCGGTGACCTTGCCAAGGATCGCGATGGCTTCTTCGAGGTCACCATAGGTGGAGAAGAGATTGTGGAGGTTCTTGATGGTAGTGTCCCATCCAATTCCACGAATGAAGAGTTTGCACTGGGTAGGGTCCCAATTGGCGATGGATCAGACGACATTGAGTACGTCTAGGTGTCAGACGGTGGTATTTCAGATGATCTTAATTGAGCCAATGCATCGACCTTCAATTATCTGATGTAGTCATGATCAAGGATTGAAAGAGAAAACCTCTCAAGAAGTTCCCACAGACGGCGCCAACTGTTGCAGCCAAAAATTGAACGACCTTCACGATCCCTGATCACGACCACCTGAAAAGAGATAAATAAGCAAGGCTTGGAGGACCCGAGTTGTACTCCGGGCCTGAGCAGTTGACTTAGGTGGTAATTGCCTTCATCAATGATGGGCTCTAGTCTCCTTTGGACTTATGGTAAGTGATATATTTGGGATATATCACCCACATTTGTTTAAGCATGGGAATCCTATGTGGCAAGCATCTTGACATTTTTGGGAATGAAAGGTTCTCCAAACATGGGCATCTTATTCCCATCCTTCTCCAAAGTTAAGCTTTGTGTGAATTCATTCTTACAGGAATCCTACTTTTTTTTTTTTTACCAAATTTCCCTTGTTATTTTGATGAGTTGGAAAATAGTTCCCTTATAATCTAGTATTATTACAATCTATTAATATATTTAAGATAATAAATTATTGATGAGAGAAATATTATTATTGCTTTATAATAATATAATATAACTTATAATATTTAGAAACCATATTACCTCAATATATTTGGTTAATTAGATTTTTTTTTAGTGTTATTTTTCTTTAATTTATGATTGTTGAGAATTTTATGAAATGGATTTAACTAAGTACATACTCATAGTTTTTTGTTGTGTTCAAAATATAATTATTCATAATATATTAGGTATACACATGTCAAGGGTATAATGGTCATTTTTTGAAATGCTTGCTAGAATTCCCATCTTCAACCAAACATGGACATGTGATTTTATATACACTCCTATGAATCTTATAATGCAAACCAAACAAAAATATTCCCATGAGGTAGCAATCCCATTTTTGGTAATGAGATTATTGAGAATATCATTCCTTTGGAATATTTTTTATGTCACAAACCAAGCACCCATAAGAGGAAACTTATATCTTCTGAAGGAGGCCAAGGAAATGGCCTTGATCATATAGCAACATATCAGTAGAAGAAACACACAATACTACAATTGAAGGTAATATAATAATTTTTTAAAGAGTCCCAAACAACCTAAACAAAGGTGGAAGATGAAAAGCTCCAAACCGATTGGAAAGGCCCGTACTGGGCCAAGAGAAGTCCATTATAGAACCTGTAGGTTAGTCACCTTAGGAGGTAGGATAGTGTTAGGGACATGGGATTCTAAAAACCTTAAGAAGCATTTTCAGTAGGCTTTACAGTGAGATGAAAAAAGGGTGGTTTATCAGTACAAGGGTGATATTATGAAATGGACCTATTAAAACCTTGTGAAATGATGAAAGGAAAAGGATTAATACGATAAAAATATATGCACTCTCCATTTTGATTAGGAGTTTAATTCTTTAATCCTTCTAAGGGTCTACATCCCTATATTGGGAGTTTGATTCTCCTAAGGGTCTACCATCCTCTTAGAAGTTTCATTTTATTTAATCCTCATAAGGATCTAAAGCCTACTATTGAAATTATGATTCTATTTAATCCTCCTAAAGGTGTGTAGCCTAGTATTGGGAGTCTGATTCCATTTAGTCCTCCTAAAGTTTTGCAACCTTGAATTAGGAGCCTAATTCTAGTTAATCCTCCCAAGGGTCTATAATATGATATTGGGTAATTAATCCCATTTCATTCTTTTAGGAGTATGTAACCCAATATAGAAGTCTAATTCTATTAAAACCTATTTTAATAGTATGCTATAGACCCTTGGGAAAACTAGTCCTATTTATTCTCTCTAGGGTTTGCAATCCAATATTAGGAGTCTAATTCTTTCAAAACCTCTCAAGGGTCTGCAACCTGATACTAAGGGTCTGATTTAGGCTGAAAATTTCTCAAGCATGCATACACAAATAGAGTATAGTACTCAAAGGGAACAGCACATTTATTGATTAAAATGTAGATTATATTAAAGAAAAAGAAAACGACATACAAGGGTCTTCCACTAAGGACTAGGTCCCTTTAAACTTTCCAACATCCTTATTATTAACATTGATAACTCTCACATCCTTATCAGCAACAACTACCTCTAGAGGGCAATTAGTTTTAACTTTGGCTCAACTTGACTTGGATCACTTGACAACTTCCTCACTATCCAAGGCCATAGAGGCTAGGTTCTCCAAGAATTCCTTTGTTATGGTTTTTTAACTCAAAATAGAAAAAGTAGTCTTGTTTTATAAATTAATGCCATTTGCTCAATAGCTTAGGGTGTACTCATTGAGCCCCTCTAGGTGGGCCTTCCTAGAAGTCTTGAACCTCTCCATTTTTTGCCTCCTTGGATATCATAAAAACCTATTTTGCCTCAGTCATCTACTCTCGCACCTTCAAGTTCTCCGCTATCTCCACAAACTCTTTCTAGAGAGCAACCAAAGTGAGGTCTCGACCTTCAACTTCTTGGCCAACACTTACCATATAAGCACGCCTTTTTTAAGAAGCTTGATCTTTTGGTGTTGTATAATGTTGTGGTGAAAAATTTCTCCATTAGTTGATCCTTGTCCCGCGAGAGTGATTCTCACATCTAAAAACAAAGAAAATATAGCGTAAAGCTCAACTCGATTGACTTGGGGAGTGGATGTAAGTCAAGACCGAACCATTATAAATTGGTAGTTACTTTTCTCTCTTTCTCTAGCTTTTCTTAAATGTGTTCTATTTGTTCTTAAGATAGTTGAGAAAGTGCATATATGTGTTTGATCTGAAAATTTAAATCATTGCTTATACATTTATTCCCATATTTTATGTCAATATGGTATTTGTTTGCTTATATATTGTGTAAACCAAAATCTTGCAGAAGAAGCTAATTTTTTAAACACCCCATTCACCCCCCTTTCTCCTATCTCATCCTACAATTTCTATGATTTCTACCATTTTGGCTCCCTATTTCAACGAACACTATGAAGGCATGGTTGATGTCAAACTTTGATTGTGAATTTGCAAGTTGAAAAAGACATTAAAGTTTCAAATTTCATTTTACAATGCTTATTTTATTTTATTTTATGATGAGGTGATATTTGGTCTCAACGTTTTATGATGGAAGGAAACTAATTTTCAAATATGCAAGAAATATTGCGATTCCATTTGGGTGTAGATTTTCAAGTTTTAATGTGAAATTAAAACTAAGTTTTAAGGTTGAAAGTAGAGCTCCAATTTCGGTTAATAGGTTAAAATTGAGTTTAAATTTTATTTATTAGGGTTAAAAGTGGTTAAAACTAAGGTATAGGTGAAAGGTGAAGTATTTAATGAAATTGGGGTTAAAAGTACATGCAAACATGATACAACAAACAATAACAACAATCTTCAAGTTCCATTATATGGGGTTGACTATATGAACCCCTTTTATCTAACTCACATCACTGAGGGAATTTTCTTCAACTAGTTTAAAAGTTATTAAATCCTTCCTCACTACCTCATTCTAAGTTATTTTTGGTTTATTTCTTCCTCCTCTAGTACCATTAAAAATTACTAACTCGCTTCTCCTAATTGGTGCACAACTTAGCCTACATTTCAAATACTCAAAATGTCTAAGTTACCCCTTTCCCATCTTACCTTCATTTTATTCAACCTGCTTTAACTCTATGTACTCCATCCTCTTCAACTTCACCCTCTGCTTGCATAATAGATCCAAGATATTAAAATCTACTAGTGTAGTTGGTTTCTTGATTATCAAGTTTAGTCTTATCTTTAGTATTCCTCCTTAAATACTCTATTATATGCTTTCTCTAAGTCAATAAAAATCATATGCAAGTCTCTCTTTTTTCCCTTCATATTTTCATTAATATTCTTTGTACATAAGTAGCTTCTATTGTTAATCTCATAATTTTAACTATGAGATAATTATTACAATTTTGAATATAAATTCTTTTGTATATAGGCATTAACTTGCTTTTCCTCCATTCCTTCACCATTTTCTTAGTTTCTTTTTATAATAGCGTTGAATAGATCAGTTAACCATCAACTTCTTTTATCCCTTGGACATTTCCAAACTTCTTCAATTTGGATGATATCTAAACTTATAAATTTCCCATTTTTCATCTTTTTAAAGTCATCTTAACTTCAATGACTCTAATTTTATGAATAAATCTAAGACTTTTGTCTTTTCCTCATTTATCACTATTAGGTTTAAGCATTCAATTTTATTTTCATTAAACAACTTATTAAAGTATCTCGGTTGCCTCTCTTTTTTGTCATCTTCTTTTACCCAATATCATTATCATCCTTTGTACATTTTAATTACTTATCTCTTTACACTTTCTTTCTCTAGCTTAGGCTAGCTTATATATGTCTCTTTTCCCGTCTTCTGTATCTTATCTAGCATATAAATTATGTGAGATTTCAGTTCCAATTTTGAATTTAGTTGAATCTTATGGATTTGGATTTATAGAGAGAGAGGAAGAATTTCCTTTTCGACTTGTGAGAGAGTACTATCTTGGAACTTCAAAAAGAAGGAAAAACAAAGAGAGAGGACACCAACTTAATTTGTAAAGAAAGGAAGGCCTAAAACTTCTTTTTAGCTTTTTCCCAAAATCAGTGGTTAATAGATATTTTTTTTTTTGAAAAAAAATGCTTTCAAATTTAAAATAAAAATAATCAAATGTGAACTTTGCAAAAGAAAAAATCCATAAAAGAAGGTCAAATCAGTCATTTTGGAATTTTGATTTAAGTGTGAAATTTTATAACTAAGAAACCAAAAAAGTAGAATTATTTTTAAATTGGCATCATGTTGTGAATTATGTCTCACACACTAAGGGAATGCATGAAATAAATCAAGGTGTAGCAGAATAGAGGGAAATCATTGATGGTTTAAGGAAAACTGTCGACGGTTTGGCTTAAAGCAATCTGTGTAGATTTTGAATTTTGAATAATTTGGACGTTATTTTGGTTGGGTTTCGGGAGAAACTTCTGAGGAGGCTTATATATACATAGAATAAATTGTATATAGTGTGCTTTTGTGCCTTTTGTGTGCCAAGGGTGTTAATGGTTCATTAAGAGTATTCTTGAGAGAATTTATGTATTGTTCATGTAATTTTGACAAAGAGATAGTGAATTCTTGTCGTTTGCTCTCGTAAATGTAGGCTTTGTCAAACCACGTAATTTCTGGTGTCATTATTCTAGTTATTGATTTCTTTACTTGCTATGGTTGTGTAATTATTTCTATATATTCACCATTTAGATTGTTGCATTGTTTATGTTTGATCCTTCACACAAATTGTTATTCCGTTGTGCATTGTTTGAGGACTTTTACACAACAATTGGTATCATAGTAGTGTTGTAATGGCCTCTGCATCTTCATATGTAAAATTTGATGTTGTCAAGTTTGATGGAATTGAGAATTTAGGTTTGTGGTAGAGAAGGGTGAAGGATCTTTTGGTGCAACAAGGCATGGTGAAAGTTTTATACAGAATTCAACTGGATAGCATGGATGTAGCAACTTGGAATGAATTGGGGCCAACGAAAATATCAACCATTTGAATTTGTTTGGCTAGTGAAGTGTTGTATAACGTCATAGATGAGGACTCTCCGGTATCAGTTTGGAGAAAACTGAAAAGCCACTATATGTCTAAGGGTATGAACCTACAAGTGTAGTGAAGGAAGATTCATAATGCAGTGATTGGGATATGCTATGTGTTTCATCAAGTTTGGAGTGCCTCGCAAATGATTCTTGGATCCTAGATACTGAATGCTTATATCCTAAAAAATGGTTCGACACCTGTAGGTCAGTTAATGCTAGTTGTATTTTGATGGGAATTGATATTTCATGCAAAATACTTGGTATGGGAAATGTCAAAAGAAAAATGTATGATGGTGTTATAAGAACCATACATGATGTAAAGCATGTACTGGATCTAAGGAAGAATGTCATTTCATTGAGTACTTTAGACTATAATGGGTATAGTTACAAGTCTAAAAGTGGAAAAATGAATGTGTGTGAAGGTGACTCGATAGTGATGAAAGAAGAAAAAGATATCAAGAAATATTTATGCACTGCTGGGTGTTATGGTTGTAGGTGGAGCTGTAGCTGTAGAATTTGAGTCTGATATTCCATGGCATATGCGGTTAGAGCATATGGGTCACTACATGTATTCAGATATTTGGGGACCAGTGAGGATGGCAACATGGGGTAGACATATGATTTTCGTGGGTGTAGTATGAAAGGTCTTTGTTTATATCTTATGGCACAAACCAGATCGGTTTCCCAGGTTTAACTTATATTTGAGGTGGAGAACCAAACCAGGAGAGAGATCCTTAGGTCAGACATTAGGACTGAATATGCTAATTTTGTGCAAGGAGTTTTGTGATTAGGGCAGATCATATGTAGGGCTTGTAGGGTACTTCTTAGTGAATTCAGTGAGTATGGCGCATTTCTTATGTGACCGATCGCCAAAGGTATCTCTACATGGGAAAGTTGCAAGTGAATTGTGGGTAAGCTTTGTGGTAGATTACTCAGGTGTGAGTGGATGTCCATTGGTGCACTATTCTAGTGATGGAGGATCTAGGCTTGGTGCTATGTCTAGATAGTACATCTTTATTGGGTATAAGAAAGGTGGGTGCAAGCTAAGTGATCCTATGGCAAACAAAGGGATGATCGAGGACATGGCTTTTGGTGAGAAAGCTATGCGGTAGCATACTTAGGTAAATGAAGAGAAAAAATTCTAGAAAAATGCGGTAGTAGCAATCATGTAATTCAGGTGGAGTTAGATACTCAGGGCAGAAATGCACAGAGTTCTTTCTCGAGTCAACAGAATCACAGTATGAATGGACATATAATGCAGGTGGAGCAACATAATCAAGGCAAAGATGACAGTGGTTATATTACAAGGAGTTTTTTGCTCGGATGACTAGCATAATCACGGTGGGCCTATGTGCACTATCAGACCACCACTTAAGTATAAATTTGGCATTCTGGTGATTCATGTATTCATTACTACTGGTAGTAAGGTTTCTACTATTTTTTCAAGTTGTAATGCATGGTAAAGGGAAAAATAGGTGGATGAGTGCTATGGTGGAGGAAATGGAGGTATTGCATATGTACCTTTGTGCGGTTTCTAGTGTTGAAGAGGGTGATAGGATGCAGTGGAGTGATGTTTTGTTGTATGTGGATGACATGTTATTGGTTGGGAAGGCTTTGACTGAGACTGATCAGTTGAGAACTTTGTTGAAAGGTTTTGACATGAATGTGTTGGGCACAACCAAGAAGGGTCTTCATTTTCTGATTCGCATGGAAATGGCTGCAGGAAGATTAGTGTTATCTTAGGGTGGCTTTGTAGACGAAACTGCAGGGAGAATTTATTTCCCGTCTCAAATGGGGTTCCTTAGAGAGTTAATATGGAATGTCTACCACTTAGTACCCAAGGACGGGTTGTGATGTCCGGGATATATCAAAGGTCCCTTATGATGATGTAATAGAGTGTTTCGGCGGGCAACAGAATGAATCGTTAGTTGTTAGTTTTGGTAAAGACTGTGTAGGGGGCTTTGGTGATATAAGGTTTGCAGTAACTTTTGTGTTTACTGTTGTGGGAAGGTCTTGTTGGAAGCCTAGGGTGAAGTCTTTGGGTTTTGCATCTACAACTGTATCGGGGTTGATAGTTGAAGTTGAAGCTACCATCGAAAAATTCAAGCGGTGTTGCTTGGATTTGGCATTTGTCTTTAGTTGCTAGACGGGAGGCGGTCTCAACCTAACATTCCAAGTTCATGGTGGAGCAGCGGGTTCATGTTTTTCAGTTTCTCCTAAGGGGCGTATATTCACCAAGGTGCAGTTTGTTGTGAATTATGTCTCACATACTAAGGGAAAGCATGAAAGAAAATCAAGGTGTAGTAAAGCAAAGGGAAACTGTCAATGGTTTATCTAAACTGACAGAGAGTTTGCTCTCGGTATCTGAAATCGTCGACGATTTGGCTCGGGGCAGTCTGTGTAGATTTTAAATTTTGAATAATTTGGACGTTATTTTGGTTGGATTTCGGGGGAAAACATCCGAGGAGACTTATATATACACAGAATACGTTGTATATAGTGTGCTTTTGTGCCTTTTGTGTGCCAAGGGTGCCATTGGTTGATTAAGAGTATTCTTAAGAGAATTCATGTATTGTTCATGTAATTTGGACAAGGAGATAGTGAACTCTTGCCGTTTGCTCTCATGGATGTAGGCCTTACCAAATCATGTAATTTATGGTGTCATTCTTCTTGTTATTGCTTTCTTTACTTGTCGTGGTTGTGGAATTATTTCTATATATTCACCATTTAGATTGTTGCATTGTTTATGTTGGATCCTTCACACAAATTGTTATTCCGCTATGCATTGTTTGAGGGCTTTTACACATGCAACACATCAAAATGTGTACTTTGGGTAATTTGGAAATGAAACCAATTGGATGCTGTTGGGATTTTGTGAATAAGGGAAAAATTTTAGGTTCTTTGATTGAGAGTATATGAGGTTAAAAGGGCAAGAAGTCACTGAGCATTTAGGTAATTTGATTTAAGAATCTAAAGGAACGAACATTAGGTTTTAGGATTTTAAATGGAAATGTTTTGGAGAGGTCTAAAATCTACTTAATTTTTTTCCCATATATTCAACTTCAAAATTTATTAAAAATTAAATAAATCTATTTTTTGTTGAGCGAGGAATATGTTTTATATTGATAAGGAGGAGGAATTTGGGAAATGGTAAAAGTAGACTCATTAGACATATTAAAAAGACATTTAACATTGTATGTGCTTCAACAATTTACTTTATATTTTTGTTACTCTGTACAAAATTAGTACAATTTTATCTTACATTTTATATAAATTGATACAAATTCAAATTAAATGTTCAAATTCCAAACTACCAAACATGGTTATACGGTCAAAACCCCTAAATATATAGAGTACGAAAGCAATATACTTCCCGCCCTCCATGTAAAACTTTAATGTTAAAAAGTTATCCAAAAGCAGCTCTTGGCCTTCCAAGGCTTTTTTTCTTTTTTCCTTTTTTAAATTTCCTTTGCAAAAGATGATCATGCCATATTTTCACCATATTATAAGGTTACAATGCACTCAAATCCAAGTTCAAGTTCAAATTCCAAGTTCTCAAACATAGGATATGTTATTTTCACAAATTATATTGCCATAATAAAAAAAGTTGTGGCCGTAAACACATCTTTTAACTTTGGGTCATAATTAATTGCACTTTTGGCTAGTTTGGGGTGGAATTGAATCTTAAATTTAAATTTTCATATGACAGAAAAGCCTAAAATTCGTGTCTAACATTTTACCTAACTTCACACATCCAAAACAATCAAAACCCAAATTATATATTTTGAAATGTAACATCAGTAGTTTTGTCCTTACCTCTGCATTTCTCCTACATGAGCTCTAACTTCCAAAAAGAAATGATTGAGGAAAGAAAGCTTATTTTGCTTTGTGCTGCAAAGTAGAAAATGTTAGGGTGCTAAAAAATAGTGTCTTGAACGAAAAGGCAACTTACGGTTCTTTTCAGGGATGACATTAGGGTCTCTTTTAAGTAAAAAAGATATCAACCAATTTGGTCACATCAATATCTACATATAAACATTGAAGCACAAACCCCATTTTGAGTGGATATCAGAAAGGATGTGTTACAAAATTATCATTAGAATAGTGATTCCCAATTGATTTTGATTCCAAAGTGAACAAAGCTTAAATTGCCTTAGTTTATAAGACAACACAATTTGGGTTACTAAAGATATTAATCCCAAGCTTAAAGTTGCCTTAATTGCATTATTTAATCAAAATTCGCGTCCTTTTAATATTTGAATATTTGATTCACTTCCTCGATATAATTTTGTATAATTATTAAGTGTAATTAATTGAGTTGAATATGGTCGAATAAAATTCTAAAGTATAAGCAGGAATATACAACCTCAATAACTTGATGTGTATATAATTGCGATTGTGTACTTATTATTATTTTGAATATATTTCATTTGAACGCATTGATATGTATGAGGTGTAATATTATTGCCAAAGCCATTTTATTTAATTGTCGATAAAAGTTGATTTGTTTCAAATAAGTTATTATTTTGGACAAATAATAAAGATATTTAATTATGTGCTTTGACTTTCCATAACTTTATTTGAATATTTTATTCATTTCTCTTATATAATTATGTATAGCAAGGATAATTAGTTGAGCCAAATATGATAACACATAGCTATAAAAAAAAACATAATATATTTCAATAACCCTTAAAATAATAAACTGCAATAATTAAAATTTTCTATATATTAGTTTCACTCTATCAAGCCCTTTGAAATATATCAATATAACTCCATAGCATACATGCACAAACACTTATTTGCAATTTATTTATTTTTAACTAAAGGAGGGCAGCACCTCCTAATTAATTATTGATATACTCTTTCTTTTTTGTGGAAGAATACTGTGGTTATAAGATAAGAATTAGGAGATTACAGATAAAAAAAATTAAAAGCCTCCCAAAAACAACATCAACAACCAACCAAAATAGGACTACAAATCCAAATAAAACTAAATAAGAAACAAATCTAAATAGGTCTATCAAAACCAAAAATAATAAAATAAACTAAATTAAAAAAAAAAAAACTAAATCAATCAAATAAAAATCGAGAGGATGAACTAATGACGAAAGGAAGTGAGACCCAACCTATCCATCCAAAAGATATCTTTTAGAGAACGTGGTAAAAGATATTATTTTTCATAGATGACATTGATTCATATTTTTCCTTCTCTAACGAGAAAATAAGCCGCACTATTGCCTTCTCCTTCCCTATATTTATTTGCATTTATTTTTATTAAAACCACTCCAAATTATTATCAAAGAAAACCAATATAGATATAAATTTGAGTTTTCTAGTTAATACATTTTATTATATTTTAACCTTTATTGAGACATTGGATAAATATTTTAAACTTTATCCTATTGTTTGAATTATATACATATTGAATTTGAATAAAAATCTAATCAATAGGTAGGACTATACAACCTAAATAACTTTTCTTTTGAACTTTTCATCAGAGAAAAAGTCATGTTAGCTTTTTCTCAATTTCAAAATTTAAAATAGTACTTTGATAAAATAATATCATCACTTTAAAAGATAAATCAAATTTCAAAAGTCAAGCAATTTGGACTGATTTTTTTGTTAAATTCAAAAGTAGAAAAGGAAAAAGTGTATAGTTTAAATATTAAGAGAAGCAATTTCTAATTATTGACCCAATTTTATCAATTGCATTCAAAGGGACAAGAGAAGCACTTTAAATCCAGGAAAAACCACCTGCTTTCATGCATCCACTTTATTAAGATGTGCAGATTCAAAGATCTGATGCCAAACTAAAAGAAATGATTTTTAATGTTGCTACTTTTAAGCCACCCAAAAAACTACAATTTTTAATGAATTACTAAGGTAGACAAAGATTCTTTAACAGTGTAGGATTTTGGTGTACTTAATAGATTTAGGTTCAACAAGATAATTATAACAATACCCATTCACCTTGGATCTGATCAAGTTTAGTGAAAGTAGCTATAAGTTCTTTCTCAATATTCAAACTTGCTCTTGTTTTTTTTTTTTTTTTTGGATAATGCCGGGTGTCCAGGCTTAGCCCAACTAATCCCACGCCAGGAGCAGCTAGCCCATCACATTCCTGGAGGTAAACGTGGATATGCAGCGCAGCAGCCAGGAATCGATCCGTGCCCACACATCGTGAGATGCCAACACCAAGACCGCCCTTTGCCACTGCGCCATATGCCTGGGGGCTCAAACTTGCTCTTGTTGTTTATATGTCAAGATACTTCATAAATTTTTTGAAATCCTAACTACATTTACCCTATATTTGAAGAGACCTTGGATTTGGAATTTTAGAATTTGAAAAACGTATCATAAAATTGTATTGGAATTTATCCAAATCCATCCAAATTCAAATTCAATGTCTGAAATCTATGTTTCTAAACACTATCTTACAACATTTCTCATCTTATAGACTTCCGGCGTATATAATTTTAAAAAATAAATTCAATTATTTGTTGAATCCGTCATAATCTAAAAAAATCATTAAACTACTGATCATCTCTTATTAATTTTTGGGATTTCCTCTCAATATTTCATAAGGGGTCCTTAAAATGCACCATCCCTTATATACCATTGCAATTTTGTCATTACTTGAACCTCCATTTGTCAAACATAGGTCCATATATTGCAAAATGCTAAACCCTAAATAGAAGGTATTTCATTTAAGATCTATTTTGGTATCCTATGGAAATCATTGAAATTTTCTGCCATTTTGGTCCCTCTGGTATCCTATGCAATAAAAAAAAAAAGTTTATTTTTCTAGATTTTTTTAATTATTCCATCTTTTTTTTTTAATTTTTAATGTTCTTAATTTCCATGTTGTAAAATAATTTTTTCTTAATTCAAACCATAAATAACACAAAGACAAACAAAAAAGACTTGCTTGTAGATTTGGATTTGAGATGAAACCCAAGGTTACCTATCCTTATCAAAATGATTGTAATTCAAGTGTCTTTATGAAGAGAAGGCTAAAAGTCACACGAAAAAAAATGCATACACACACACACACATTAAATTGCAAGATAAAATGCAATTATGCAAGAGAATAACCAATCATAACAATGTACACACAATAAAAAATTAAATTCTAACTATACCCCACCTTGATGCTCTGCAAAAAGTTATAAAAAACAGCAAATGCCCAAGAATGCATCTTTGAGTAATAAACAAAATGTTGTGGTAAACCATAGATCCAACCTATTGAAGCTTTAAAAAATTGGTTCTAGTGTAGTAGAATTTTGATAAAATTTGTTTGCTACCAATCTTTTATCCCCCTCATTGATGCTTCAAAACTAAGTAGATCAATATCACAAAGTCCTTCCTTTTTGCTCAGCTTGACCAATCTCCATAAGTAGTAATATACAACAAAAACTTCATAGGGTTCCAACCATGGCTCTCTGATGCCTAAGTTAGCAAAAGGCCATAAAAATCTTGGATTATTTTTGTGTTTGAATGATTGCATACCTTTTCCCTACCCCCTCCCTCCCTAATTTTGTTTAGATTGACCTTTACATCTCTTGTAATAACATTTATAATTGACATATTAAATCCACTCATTCACTATATATAAAGATTGAATGTCCTATTGAATTTATGGTTTTTGTTGCTATAAGAGTACCAAATTCTTAGTTGACACCACATTTTGAATCGACCAAGTTAGGTGCTAAATTACTTGAATAATACAACTTGGCTCAAACTAGGTAACGTGGCATCATAATGTGCTAGGCTAACTAATGTGCTAAGCTTCCTTAAAGGTTGGACTAGGTAATATTTTGCCTCAATGAGCAAGTTTAAGTGACATCGCACCTTGATGAGTTGTTTTACATGACATGGCAACTTAATGATTTTTATTCTTCATCCTTCTTATAAGATAGTTGTTCAATGAACTTTTGATCCATCACAAACCACTACCATGGAAAGCTACATCAAGTGATTTGTGGATCTAATTCTTAGGAGTGATATTGTTGAGGTCACACATCACATTATGACTAGGTTTGTGAATGGTCTTAAAGAAGATGCTTTGAAAGAGGTTGAATTTTTTTTGCTTGATTTTGTATAGCCAACTTATCGAAAAGTTCTTATCATCGAAAAGTACCTCAATATCTCCATAGCTCTTCATTTTAGCTGAACTAGTCTTGTCACTCCAAACCATTTCCTCAATCTAGGTTTATCATCCCTTAGTATATCCCTAAAGAGAGTTATATGAAGTAAATAGAGCACCACCATGTCATTTGCTCTAGTTGGTCTAGTATTCCTCAAGCTAGTAGGTCATCTATACAATGTCATCATTGCCTTGCTAGAGCTCAGATCGCTACCTATTGTCCCTAATAAGACTTAGCTTTAGAGCATAAACCTGATGACCTCCCTCACTGAGAGGATTAGGTTGTTGATGTCATTGAGTAACCATGAGATGAGGGTGAGCTTGTTGATTTTGATGACGATGGTTACCATGTCAGTCTCGTTAGGTGTGTCTTATCCACTACTATGGATAGTAAGAAGTGGAATCAGATCACTATTTTCAACACCATTTTTTGTCGAGATAGTATATGTAAGTTAGTTATGAATGATGATAATAGCACGAATATGATCTCAAAATCTACTTTAGGAAGATTAAACCTTAAGGCAAAGACACACCCTAATCCTTTTATGGTGAATTAGGTAAATAGGACAAATTGACTAGTTAACAAAAAGTGTTTTGCACCCATCGAAATGAATATTATAAGGATAAGGTCCATTATGATGTACTCCCAATGGATGTAGCCCTTGTCATGTTAGGGCGAACATGGTTATTTGATCATGACATAACCAATCATGGCAGGGAAAACATTATGTGTTTAGGCACAAAGATAAGAGCAACCACTCACTTTCTAGATCATAGGGCTTCTAAGCAAGACACCTTAGAAACCAAGTGCATTTTAGCAATCATCACACGAGATGTTCCTTCTAAGGATTGAGGATTTTCAATTGAGTGTTGACCTAAGGTAGTAGAGTTGTTAGTTAAGTTCTCTGATGTTGTGCCTAATGAGATACCCCTTATACGAGACATTCAGCATATTAGAAATCTCATTTCGAGTTTTGAAATTACCTAATATGCACATTATAGGATGAACCCTAAAGAATGTGCTAGATTGAATGAGTAGATAGGAGAAATCCTTGCCAAGGGCTTCCTAAGACATAGCCTTAGTCCTTGTGTAGTGCCAACTCATTTGACTCCAAAAAAGGTATCTTACCGTTTTCCCTAAGTTTTCTCTAAGTTTGGAAACCAAGAAATCAAAATTTGGAAACAATATCAGTGTTATTAAATGTTTAAAACATAGACATCAATCGACTAAGCCCAAGGGTCAGTCGCATGAGTTCTTTTAAAAATAATGCTTTTTGAAAGTTAGTACTGGGTCAATCGACTAGAAACGATAGGTTAGTCTCTTGTTCTTGTTCTGTTCGTTTATTAACCATGTCAATAGCACATCAGTCACTTGACCGCCTGGCCACTCTTTGTTTTTCAAGGTCTGGCTCCAAAACTTAACATGTATCTTGGAAAACTTATTTGAGATTTTTTGAAAATATTTTCCTTGATTAAAAATAGGTCTCTAAGTCCACGATATATCCTAAGAGCTTTAATCAAAAATATTGAAATTTGAAGTACTTACATGAGACTTTAGCAATATGAATCTATCAAAGTTCCTAAGTCTTCATGTGGTGAAGCTTCTAATATCCTTATGAGCTTTAAACAAATCTGCAATAACCTTCATGTCCTTTATGACTTGAACCTTTATATCCATCATGACTCATAGATTTAATTGTAAATGTCATTCAAGCATATTCACTTAATTTCATAAAAACACTTAAGCCCTGAAACCCAACTTAAACAACCATGTTAAGTAACCTTGATTTGTTATCATCAAAATGAGATTAAGCCTTGTTAGGCCAACAATATTATTAGAAGACCAAGCACAGATGTCTGTATGCTCACTTAACAACCTCAAAAGCCTTGTTTTCAATGAGTCTGGCAATAGGGCCCGTACTTGGACACATTTTTCCTAATTGTCTCCCTTTATTTGGATGTTGAGTAACTCCTCTTCTTGTGTGCTAATTGATGGGTATACATCCCTCACATCTAGATATTCTATGGTTAAGGCCTCTCGTCCTTTTGTTCTACCCTTCTGAGCCATTAAATAGTAATTGCGAGGCATCATCTAATCTCCATTTATTTATCCTACTCCATTCGAGTAGGAAATTTGACCTTTACATGATAGGTAGTGAGGGGAACGGTGTATTCCAAGAGGGGAGTGAATTGAGTTTTAAAACTTTTTAGCTAATTAAATTGCTGATTCACCGAACAATATCCCATTAAAGCGTGTATGTAAAACAATAATCACAATAAATGAACAAATATACATGTGCGAAAATTTAAAGTGCAGAAATATAAACAAGATAGGGGAAGAGGGAATGACACCACGATTTTAAAGAGGTTCAGCTATACCCGCCTACGCCCTCGCCTTGGGCAAACCCCCCAAGGATTTCACTAACCAGTTTCCATAATTGGGTGGAGCCAAGCTGTTTACACTCCTTATAAGGTGGAGTCCCCCTTTGCAACACTTCTTCAAATAGGGTGGAGCCCCCCTTGCCAAGAGGATACCCCACACTTGGTCACCAATCCTTCTAGGCAGACCAATCTCTCTGAGCGATGTAGCCTCGCTCAGTGTGGATCACACTACAACCCACTCCTTCCAAGAGGAGCCACCTCTCCAAGTGATGTACCCTCACTTCACCACGGTTCACAACTTGAATCGCGAAGGACTGTTTCGAAAAATATTTTTGTACAAAGAAAATGCTTCTTAAAAAGCTTATTTGTTCACATTGAAAATCTAAATGCACTCTCAAATGATTTATAAATTGAAGCTTAGTAGAGTAATGGTTCTCTCTCAAAAATATTTTTCCAAGTAAAAGTGAGAGAGTATGAAAAATGATTTTCTTAAAATGATCGACCTTTCAAATATCAAATATGAGAAGCCTCTCAAGCAAATATATATAGAGTGAATATATGCTCAAGAAGTAACCCAAACATTTTTCTCCTAAAAATATTTTTCAAATAAAAGAATGAGAGAAACTAGGGTTTTTATTTAAAATGATTGACCTTTGAAATATAAAATCACAAGTAGGCTCTCAAGCAATATATATATATATATATATATATATATATATATATATATATATATATGAATGTGACATATATTCTCAAGCCTTACTTGAAGAAACCCCAAAAAAATTCTTTCAAAGAAATATTTTCTAAAAGAACGGAGGAGAAGTTTTATCTTGAATTAGCACAAGGGTAAGAAGTCTTTGGAGCAATATATATGGATGAATATATGCCAAAGACTTTCAAATATAACTCAAAATTTTTTCTCCAAAAGATGTTTTCAAAAGAGGAATGGGAGAAAAAATTTTGGTCTTCAAAAGATTAGGGAGGCTATCAAGCTATATATATATGAAAATGAATATAAGCTCAAGCCCTCAAATGAACCCTTAAAAAATATTTTCTCTAAAAAGAATTTTCAAAAACGAGTAGAGGAGAAAGTATGAATTTGTTGCATAGAAAGGGTTTGAAAAATAAATGGGAATAAAAAATATATGCAAGTATGCTCCCAATATTTTTCCTGACCATCTCCAAGTGATTTGGGTTCATATTTGTAGGAAAAAATAAAATCTAACCATTATATGTTCGTTGGACAATATAATCATATTATATTTTAAATTTCTTGACTGTTATATACCTTGAATTTCAAAATCCCAAGAGGTCTGGTCGACCGACCCAAGGAGATTTTCCATTTTATCGCACTTCGGTCTATCAGGCACTATGATCCGGTCGAATGGGCTTTATACGCTTGAAGACCAATCAACTGGTTTTCAAGTGCTTTCAAGAGTCCGGTCTATCAAGCCTTTGTAAATTGGCCTTTTGCACGAATCGGTCAACTGGGCTAAGGAGGCTGGTCAACTGGGCCCTTTGTAAAAATTAATTTCTAGCCAATTATACACACCGATAGATTGGGCCTATAAGGCCGATCGAATGACCCTTTAATAAAACATGGTTTTTTTCTTCTTTTTAAGTTCAAACCCATTTCAAACCTTTTGTAAGTTTAGCATTTTGAATAAAAAGGCTTTTATGAAAGACTTGGTGATCCTAGGGTCAATCTAAGGCCATTTTTGTGCTTCAAATTAAATCATGTAAGGATGCATGCACAATTAAACCTAATTAATATTACAACTTAAAAACTATAAAGTCTTTAGTCTTTGCTCTTTGTAATTCCATGGAATACGCCAATTTGATGTGAGCTTTAAGTTCTTATTTGGCTTCTATATTGCATCATCATTTGCGTTTTTCTAAAATTTAACATGATCACACACTAGACACAAAAATGAGATGTTGTGGTTTGTCATAATCAAAACAACGATCGGACTCAAAAAGTCAACAATCTCCCCCTTTTTGATAATGACAAACATGGTAGGCTCACCAAGGCTTGGGTCTTTAACTATCAAAAATAATATTTATACTACCTAACAATCCCAAGTTCAGTAGAAAGTGGGGAAGTTAGGTGTCGATCCACAAGGAGTAAACCGTGCAGTTATAAACCTTCTCTCAATTAATCTATTGTTGCCTCATGTAAAAGAAAGTGAAAAAGGTGGTATTTTGAAATAAGTGTTATAACAACTAGTGGAAAGCATGTAAAATCTAAGTTACCCTACTCCTACAAAGCGATGCTAAGATATGAATCAGTCGTTGGACACCATGCCTCTGACCATGCTCAACTAGCTATACATAAGAGTACTAACCCGAGAATCTTAGGCCAAGCGAGAGAGGGTCATTCGAGGGCACAGGGTAGCAAAGGTGCACCAATTGTCTAGAGCACGGTCAAGAACCAGAGTATGCCCTGTCTCAACGATCACATGAGCACCTCCGCAGTTCCCTACCTAACTACTTCTACCTAGTTAAGGCTATAGTAGTGCTTATCCTTTCATGCAATACTTCATCAACATCAAAGCATTAAATCAAAGCATGTAAATTAAAAGCATGTAAAGAAAAGCAAGAAAAATGGTTTCTTATTGCAAACGGATTCATCTGTCACTAACGATCAGAAATACAAAAGAGAACCACAACAAGAATGTAAAGGAAAGCAAGTAAATCTACTTTACAGTGGTTCTCAATGGTGTTCTAGGTCTGTCACTAACCCAAAATTGGCTAAGGAGGAACCCATAGCTCATGTTCGTAGAAAATATTTATAGGCTCTAGGGTTTACAAGGTTTGATTTTCAATTTAGGAAAGTTTGTAGTGAATCTGGCACAAAAGATCATTGTTGTTGACCAAGTCACTCCTATGCTTCCTTTGTTCACGCCCTAGTCAAGACTCGCAGGAAATCAGGGATTTGAATCTTCAGTACTTTCGACTAAGTCACTCCATTGGGTCTTGCTAGTCAAGTTGATGGTCGAGACTTGTAGTATCTCAAACTTCAAGAAATCTCAGGAACTTGACATAGTCGCCCCTAATGGTCACTCTGGTCGAACACTTCGTCAATACTCTCGGTAGTTTTGGCTTTAGCATGCTTCAATATCTTGACTTGGTCACCCCTTGAGAGTCACTTGGTCGAATACTTGGTCAATCCTTGCAACAATTCTTCTTCAGTTTGAAACCATGGAGTCTACAAACAATGACTTAGTCGCCCCTTGTGTTGCTAGTCGCACCACTTGGTCGAACATAGTATTCTTTTCTCTTAGTGATCCAAGGCTTTAGGAACTTGGTTGTACATCTGAACTGAGCTTTGTGGACTCCAAATTCTCTTTTAGTTTCTCATATGCCTAAATCCTTGGTTTTAACTTGTTTTCCTTGAAAAGACCAACAAACCTTGCATAGTTTCGAACAATGATAACAATGGGTAATTACATAATAAAGTAAGGATAAACAAAGGTAGATGAGGGTCTAAAATCATGCATTTTAGAGACTCATCAAAACACATGAGCAAAATTGGGTTAGCCTGAAAAGGCTCCCCCTCACAATATACATAATTTAAAAAGATATTCAATATATTTCAAGCATACGCAAAATGAAGACTTCAGAATATTTCAAGTTTATCATTTAAGCGTAGTTTGGTTTAATGTGCATATAGTATTGAAGCTAACTTTTAAATTGATATTCAGTTAAAGAACAAAGTTACATGATACACAAATGATTTTATGTTTGCGATAAGTATCATTTCTATCATTATCATTTTTCTATTTGTGAATAACAAAAGACAGGAGAATACAATTATAAAATGAATTAAAATTTTGCTCATAAACATTTTCCCCCTTTTGTCATCAGCAAAATAGCTAAAAACATCTCCACTTTCTTAAGAGAATCATTTTAAACAATCAGAATCCTTAAATATTTAATGAATTTCATGACAAAAAAAATGAATCTTTTAACACATGTCATGAATACCGTTAAGCTTTACAGTTTGTAGCAAGACAAAAAAAATGTATTAACAATTAACATTTCATTTCTTGCCAAAGAAAAAATATATTCCCCTTTGATATCAATAAAAACTAGGGAATATGCTTGCTGAAAAAGAAATTTTAACACAAAGATCAAGCAAGCTATGTTTTTTTAGTACACAATTAAGGACATTTCAAATCATATTTTGACCAAAAAAAGCAACCATATAGATCCAAAAAATCATTAGACAATTTAATGTAAGATCATATGGCTAAGCATTATATTTCACTTAAGTTTTAGTGTGATCAAAAATCATTTTGCCTAAACGTGCATGCCACAGTGAGCTTTAAAAAACAGGAATCTAAGCCAAAGACAGGTGAGCGTAAGAAGATAGAATTTTAAGTTCAAAAGTTCCCTATTTTGATTTGAATACAAGCGTAGATATAGTGAGCTACTTATACTTATTAAGAATTTATTTCAAGAAGTACACAAAGCAGCATAAGTAATCATTTTAAATTATTTAGAATAAATATACTGGTTATTAATCAAGAATTTTAAACATCCAACCAGTCAAATCATTCTGGTCAAAATAGTCAATCCTATGGAACACATATGCATAAGAAATCTATATAAAATCATTTTGTGTTCACAAAACCTAAGAATAATCCATATCAGTTTATGAATTCCTGAAGAACAGGCTATGATGTTCAAGGTATTCAAAATACCATGAGGACTCAAAATCAAAGACAATAGAAAATACAATGCATATGAGTCCATAAGGTAGGTGATTTTAATTTTTTTTCTCTAAGGATGGGCCTTATGCTCCCCTATATATTTGCAGGCATGCATAAATGCAAGTTTAGACAAGGATGAAATTCATTTTTCAACTCACGCATTCATCATACATTCATCCTTCAAATACGTTTCAACATGCGGAAAATTTTAAACATTCAGCACACAAGCATGGCATATTGCATTTTAATTAGCATACAATACCCAATCAAGGCTATACTCAAAAATTATGCAATAGTTGTGCAGATGGGGTTTAGCACGAAGATGACACAACTCAAGAGAGTGTGTCAAATAAAAACATCCCGAATGTCATGCATTTGCTCATAGTTTATGGACCATCATCAAAGCATGTAATATTTAATTTAAAACATGATGATTAACCATTTGGGTCCTAAAATAAGTTCATAATCCAAAGTTTAGATCAAATAGTATCCATGAACTAGATTTTCCTAAGAACATAAACTGTGTATATGATGTGGAGCATCCTAGGCAAAATTCAAGGAACTTTAGCACTATAATGATTATGCATAAGACTTCTAAAGATGTTCATTTATATTCTTGAAAGCTTATGTAGTGATGTGTGCATGTTTTCAATCTACCATATAACATTTTGGATTCAACATGCAAAAAATAGTTATTCAATTATTTAGCATGCATAATGATATTCATAAAGTCCAACCAGCATGCAATAAAATTCAAACTATGATCATTTAACATCTGATGAGAATCAATAAGCACCATGGAAGGATCCGTTATATGTTTCAGTTGGGCCTATCATCAGAGCGAGATCCAAGAAGATCAAAGAAATACTTCACAGGCTGATTCAAGATATTTGGGCTTATTCAAAATGGGGCACTCCAAGCATGGCCCAAAGAAAGATGAAGACTTACTAAACTTAATTCAAGTTTGTGATGGAGCTAATCTTGCTTAATGGCTTTAATCTCCTTATTAATAATTGTGTGCTAATTCAAATATGGGATTTGACTTAATGGTGTATTGCAAGGCAACTTAGCTTGCATAGGATTTTAGTAAGTTATGAGAGTCATTAATGTGTCTAGTAAGTTGGTATATTTAATGTCCTTGTCTCCCATGTTTGTATAGGAATTACTAAGTATTTAATGTCCTTGTCTCCCATGTTTATATGGGAATTGCTAAGTATTTAATGTTCTTGTCTCCCATGTTTGTGTGGGAATTGTTAAGTGTTTAATGTCCTTGTCTCCCATACTAGCTATATATATCTCACCATTGTAAGATTGAGAATGGAATAAAAATGTGAGGCATTGAGGCTTTGTTTCTTCCTGGTTCTTTTGAAGAACTTTTTGAACTTATCGGGATTTCCCATGGCGTTCACCAATGACTTATCAAACGGCTTTCCACCACCGTTTGTGGCGTCTTCCTTATACCAAGGTTCGTGTTTCGCACTAAACAATGGGTTGAGGTCGTATATACCAAAGTTCTTGTTTGTCGTAAACAACGGGTCGAGGTCTACCATTCATATCTATCCAAAAATCTGAATTTTAGCTTTCTTGGGCAAGCATTCCAACATTGTTTGCTGGGTCTCAACGTGTGTCGATTGAGGTTTGCATCATTTGGTATAAGAGCTTAGGCTCTAAAATCAGGAAAAGTGAGGATTTGTTTCTTCTTTGGTTCTTTAGAGAACTTGCGAACTTATCAAGGATTCTTCCTTGTGGCGTTCAAATTTTATACCTTCGATTCATGATTAATCTATAATCATTGGGTCGGGGTTTGTTACTTTATACTTTCGGTTCACGTTTCATTTATAAACGTTGGGTCAGAGTTTCCTATCAAAATCTGAATTTTAGCTTTCTTGGGAAAGCATTCCAATATTGTTTGCTGGGTCTCAACGTGTGTCGATTGAGGTTCGCATCAACATCGAAGGCATAATATTAACCGTTTAAAAACAGCATGCAGATGATCTTTTTATCACGCAACAGTTATAAATATTCAACAAGGACAATGTGCATGAACCAATCTAAGTGACTACTTTAAGATTAAAACACTATGTTCAATCATGGTCACTATTCTTCATACTACATAAGACTTGTAAAGGTATTTAGAATTTTAAAATCAATCTCATAGAGTCATAATTTCAATCAACTAGCTAGCATGAATGTCTATATGTGATCATTCAATATCAACATGCGAATCCCTAGTCAACTACTAGCATGCATTTCACAAATCTACATTAGCTATGCAGATGATGGTCAATACAAACATGCAGTTCAATATAGTCAATAACAATATAATACATTCATCAAATATGATTAAACTTTAAGCGCAAAATGGATAGAAGGAGTTTAGTGCAGTAATTATAATTAACTATCCATTAAAGGAATTTAAACAGTCAGCAAGGAATGGATAGTAGCATTCAACTCACACAAATCATCTAATATAAACACAAACAATAGGATATTTCTAAAATAAGCACAATACAATAAAGTACTTATTGGATGAATTTTACAATGTTGCTCCCCCTAAATTATGTAGCCTAATCATTATGATCTTATGCTCTCAATTTTCATCTTTTATGCTTCAAAAACTTATCCAAGGCTCAAAATTTTCAATAAATTAACTTTGGCTTTGAAATATTGGGCTCATTGAACCATTTTACATTGTCCTATTGACTGGAACATAAGGCCTGGTCGACTAGGGCGCACACAGAATGAACTGATTAATGGTTCGTTTGGTTGGGGAGTTGTCGAATGGCTTTATTTGGACAAAAAAAAAAATGGGATGCAGGTGAATTGGTGCTGATGTACCGGTCGACTGGGGCTCTATTTTGGACTGGCCCATAGGTGTCCAGTCAACTGGACTACATGGTCAGTCGACTAGGCCTAACAGGTTTTTAAATTTAAGCTTGTTTTCTACCCCCTTTTCACTTAACCCCTTAACCAAAGATACTATATGTTCAATTATTTTCATTTGGCCTTTTATGCTTAGCTTTAACCAATAACTTCTAACAAGGGGATGAGCTTCAAATGCATTTGGATATGACTAAACAAATAAGCTTCATTATGAGTTTAGGGTTATATGATGTATATAGTATTTTAATAAACTCCCTAAAGCTCAATTCTATGTGGTGGATAAAAATATGCTATATTTAAGATTTTCAACTTAAGCATATATATACCTTTAAGAAATAAATACACATTTGTCCATTGGGAGTGGATTTTACTTAAGCATGTTATAGCCAATATTTTTACATTTTAATCAATCATAATATATACGTTAAGCGTTGTTTTGGATATTAACACTTAAATTATCATATTTTCTTGCTTCTCTATGGTTCTTAGTGTAACAATAGAGTATACTAAGATTTGACGATTTAAGTACTATCTAAGCATTAAAGCATATAACCCCTTTTTATAACTAATCCTAACTGAAGTCTTATGAGTATTAATGAATTTCTTTCTAAGCTCCTCATAAGATAGCATGTCATCATTATGAGATTTATCACATAATTCATTAAGATAAGCACAAGATATACATCATGTATCATTGCATGAAACATTTAATAAAGTAGAATGCAAAAGAGATATACTTTTTCATTTTACTCCTTAGTCGTTTAAGCTCAAATCACGTTGAGTGACGTTCTCCTCTTTCTCTCTCAGTCTCTCCATACCTCTTATTGTTCCCAATTTTCCATAACATTACTACAAGTCATGATCTTTTCAAAACATTAGTAGCCAAGGCACAATACAAACATATGCATGACACTAAAATTTATATTGTTGATTTAATTGGTCACACCCAGTTTGGATTATGACAAATATTCTAGGTACTGATGGTTGTACTAAGACTTGCATGCAGGTTCACTTTGTGTGCGCTTTCGAACTAAAAGACATATCATGATGGCGCTCGGTGTTCGTGCCGAAGAATGAAGAATTGTGCTGTGTATTTGTATTCATTATTTTATTTCTTCATTTTGGGATGTAAATTAATTATGAATTGTGCACTCCTATGGCTTGTGATAATTTGCATCATGCATGGTAGGTAGGTATGCTCAAATTGACCCTAGTTGGACTTTAAGTACCTACACAAACCATAGAAATACCTTAGGGAATATGGTCGACCGACACCGAATTTTTTTGGTGCACTCAAAAAGGCCTAAAATGACCCTAGGATACTCACTCTTACACGTATATGAATGATCATTTGAAATGGGTGATTGAATACTTAAAACATAACCAAAATGCACAAAACATGCATGTTCGCTCGACCGAACCTTCCAGTTCAATATCACTTAGATGACCGAACCAAGACTGGGTCAACAGGTTGACCACAGCCCGGTTAACCGAACTCTTATAGTTCATTTGACCTCGATTGACCAAACTCCCCAAAAGTCAACATTTTGACCACCTGGTCGACTGAACATATTTTGAATACCACAAACCTGGTTGACCGAGTTCCCATATGTGGGAACTCAACAATCTGGTTGACCAACCGACTCAGTGCAAATTGACCCCGATATACCAAACCTTGCAAGCAAGAAAAATTGCCCTTGGACTTACAAGTCTAGTCGACCTACCAAGTTAGTTCATTTTCATCCCGGTCGAGCGAACCTTGGAAAAAGGCTTCAGATTTACAAGTCTAATCGACCAAACTCACAGTTCATTTTACTCCCGGTCTAGCGAACCTCTAAAACTTGGGTTGACCGAACTTGCCCTAGTCGACTGGTGCTCTCGGGTTGCCCCTCATTTTTACCGCAAATAATATCTTTTGAACGAGGTTAATTTATTTAAATAATATTAAATTTTTTTAAATTATTCCATTTGTATCCTTAACGGTCATATTTTTGGGGAAGTCTATATATACTCCTTCATTTGGAATAATTAGTAGGAGATTAGAAAGATCATTAAAGCCAAAATTCTCTCAAATCCAAAAATCATTTTATAGCCAATACTGCTTCCAAACACTCATATACTCCACACTCATGATCTCTTTAAGCATTGCGAGTATCTCTAAGGCTATTGTTCTTAATCACTCCAGCTAGAACTCTCACTTATATTATTGCTTGATGGATTTTATTTAAGAGTTTAGCCGTCACGCCCCGAATCCCGAAATGGGGTCCAAGGGTGAAAATGTAACTAACCTATCCCTATATCTGATAAAACATCCAAAGATACAGTACAATGGATGAGCGTCCGACCCCATGGGGTTCCCAGGCACCCTAAACACATCCAATCACAAACATATACGCAGCGGAATAAGGTCATCTATATACACATATGCAGTACCATACCAGAGTCTATACAAGAGCAAAACATGGCTCTATCAAAACGTACAAACGAGTGCCCAAACATATCTCAAAATGGCAACCCACCAAAGATATAGTCCTAGAACTTACCCAAGCGCTAAATGTAGTGCACCAGCCACTATGCTTCCTACACCAGGACACTAGTTCCAGTTACTCACAGGACCTGTAAAAATGTACGTACAGCAGGGGTGAGACACCTCTCAGTAAGGAAGAACACAGGTTATCTTGGTGTGTGGCATTTGAGTGTTATCATGATATAACATACACGCAGTTAAATGTATTCCAGTACTAATTTCCACTGTGCATACATGCACCCATGCACATACACTTGATCAGCAATCCCGGTGTAGTCACACCCATCTGCTCGAAGCCAACCCGCGATATATGGCATTGGCCCGTAGCCAACCCGCGAACACGGCGCCACCGGCACATGACTAGTCCCCGAATCCCATGGCATCGTACCTGCGCATAACTAGTGGATCCACACCCTTCGGCCTAATCTGTTGGAATAGGCTCACACCCTCGAATATAGAGCTGGACACTCTTGCCAATCTATGGTCAGTGATTTCATACGCCATCGGATATAAAGTCGGACACTCTGAGTACCTGGAACAATTTTGGAACTGCGTTCCTACTAGCATTTCAACATATCACACACACATGCATGCTCATATAACCAAACAAACCACACCCATTTGGTAATCTAAATCACGATTTTTCAAACAAATATAGTTTAAACAAGTCAAGGCACGGTTATCCTAATATCACAGTTAAATCAACATATACCCACGGTTTTCAACAAAACCAAGGATGCAGCCCGTCGCCCCCTTTTCTCAAAACTATAATAATGAAAAACCCATATTTTTCTCCTTTAGATCCTCCTAAATGAGTAGCCAAAACACACACAGGACGGTGGACCACAGTTCCACCAAGTCCGATTTCAAAAATAACCAATATAAACATAGTTCCCCTAACCTTTTCCCCGAATAACAAATCCCAAACTCCAAGGCCCCTAAACAGCGAATCAAGTTCCAAAGCCTACAAATCACAGTACATAATATGCTCACAAGACAGCTACCTACAAAACTACAAGATCAGAAATGAAAACCGAGCCTTACCTAGATTTTACGCCAAAACCCGAAAATCTCCGAAATGAGATTCCGATCAGTAGAAATTGTAGAGAATTCTTCCATGATCCTCGTGGTAACTTCAGATTCCTGATTCTAGCAACGATCGGCGAAGAAATCTAGAGAGAGAGAGAGAGTAGGGAGAGGTTTAGAGAGAGAGAGAGAGAGATATTTGAAGTTTCTTAGTGAGGAAGTAATGAAAAATGATATTTATAGCCTTTTGACCCGGGCAACTTCGTCGACGATATGGTGCACTCGTCGACGAATCTTCTATTGCCTTTGTCGACGAATCGGTGGCCTCATCAATGAGTCCTGATATTCGCGATTCCCAAAACTCCTTGGCTTCTCCTCGTCGATGAGTCTCTGAATTTTGTCAACGAGAAGGACAAAGACTTTGTCGATGAAATCTAGCTTTGTCGATGAAATATGCCAAATTCCCAATTTGCCCCTCTCTTATTCATTTAAACCCAGTTATCATGATTCGGGTTCTTACAATCTCCCCTCCTAAAAAAAATTTCGTCCTCGAAATTTGCCATCTCTCATTCACAAACTCATACATACGATCGAATATGTAGACACAACTCAAGTGAAAACTAGCGACCACTACTGCTTAGTCCCATCATATACATACACCTACATACCCTCACTTATGGCGGAGGAATACCGTGGTTACATATACAACTGTCTCAGGAGTTCACAATACACACACACTCCCGACGACCAACCACCTATCCCGACCCACAGTAGGATCATGTACAAGTGCTCAAAACAACTATGGATACTTCCGGCGTATTTCCGTTTCCAGTTCCCAAGAAGCTTCCTTAACCTCGTGGTTTCACCACCATACCTTCACTAACAGTATCTCTTTAGTACGAAACTTCTTAACTTTACGGTCTAGAACCTGAATCGGTATCTCCTCATATGCTAAAGTATCCCCAATTTCAAACTCATCATAACTAATAACATGTGAAGGATCCAACACGTACCTCCTCAACATGGATACGTGAAACATATTGTGGACCCTCGAAAGTGCTAGAGGTAATGCAATCCTATAGGCTACCGGACCCACTCGCTCAAGTACCTCGAATGGTTCGATATACCTCAGGCTCAGCTTGCCTTTCCTACCAAATTTCATCACCCTTTTCATCAGAGCAATACGCAGAAATACCTTACCTCCCACTTCGAACTCTAACTCATAGCGGCGAACATCTGCATAACTCTTCTGCCGACTCTGAGCTGATCTAATCCTCTCCTGGATTAAACCCACCTTCTTAGACGCCTGCTGCACGAGTTCAGGTCCTAACACCTAACGTTCACCAACCTCATCCCAACACAAAGGAGATTGACACGTCCGACCATACAAAGCCTCGAACGGTGCTATCCTGATACTAGACTGGAAGTTGTTATTATAAGCAAACTCTACAAGTGGCATAAACTGTATCTAGCTACCACCAAAATCTAACACACAAGCTTGCAACATATCTTCGAAGATCTGTATCGTCCACTCTGATTGTCAACGCTGTACTAAAAGTAAGCTTCATCCCCAATGCCTTCTGTAAACTCATCCAGAATTGAGAAGTAAACCTCGGA
The DNA here is from genome assembly GCF_029873635.1 of Malania oleifera. NCBI lineage: Eukaryota > Viridiplantae > Streptophyta > Magnoliopsida > Santalales > Ximeniaceae > Malania > Malania oleifera. Next base: position 100,349,447 of record NC_080418.1, on the reverse strand, counting down.
TCTCGTTCTGACACAATGGACACTAGTACTCTGTGCATTCTCACAATCTCATTCACGTACATCTCAGCTAGCCTACTCAAAGGATAGCTGACCTTCATTGGTATGAAATGAGTAGATTTCGTCAATCTATCCACGATCACCCAAATAGCATTATGCCCGTGAAGTGCTGGTGGCAAACCGGTCACAAAATCCAAGGAAATATGTTCCCATTTCCACACCGGAATAGGCAAAGGCTGCAATGGCCTTGTTGGCCTCTGATGTTCAGCTTTCACCTGCTAACACGTCAAACACTACTCCACGAACTGAGCAATCTTCGTCTTTATACCAGACCACTAGAAGGTCTCGTGCAAGTCCCGATACATCTTTGTACTACCAGGATGTATCGTATACATAGAACGATGTTCTTCCTCTAGAATCGTCCTTCTGATCTCATCATCGTTCGGAACACATAGCCTGGTCCCAAACCTCAACACACCTCTATCAGAGATGTTAAACTCTGTAACCAGTCCTTGCTGTACCTTTTCCCTAACTTCTGCCAACTCTACATCACTAGCTTGCGCAGCTTTTATACGTTCAAACAAGGTCCGTTGGATCACCAAGCTATCAATGAAAGCCTGATGGTCACCAGTCACTAATTCCATGCCAAGGCTTCCTAGATCTCTTCTGATATGATGCTGAGTTACAACCGTAGATACAATCAAAGGCCCTGACTTTCGACTCAACGCATCAGCTACCACATTAGCCTTTCCGGGGTGATAACAGATCGTGCAATCGTAGTCCTTAATCAATTCAAGCCACTGCCTCTGCCTCATGTTCAACTCCTTTTGTGTGAAGAAATACTTGAGGCTCTTATGGTCAGTGAAGATCTCACACTGCCCCCCGTATAGATAGTGTCTCCAGATTTTCAGTGCAGATACCACAATAACCAATTCCAGATCATACACAGGGTAGTTCTTCTCATACTCTTTCAATTGCCAAGAAGCATATACCACTACCTTGCCCTGCTGCATAAGCACACATCTCAGGCCTTTCAGAGATGCATCACTATAAATCACAAACCCACCATCCCCCGAAGGAATGGTCAACACTGGAGCAGTAACCAAGTTGTGCTTTAACTCCTAAAAACACTGCTCGTAATCACTAGTCCAATCAAACTGTACTCCTTTCCTAGTCAATCGAGTCAAAGGCCCAAATAGTTTAGAGAACCCCTCCACGAACCGACGATAATAACCCGCCAGTCCTAGAAAAATCCGAACCTCCTGCACATTCTTCGGCCTCACCCAGTCGACCATAGCTTCGATCTTGCTAGGATCAATTGAGATACCATCACCAGTCACCACATGACCTAAGAACGCAATCTGACTCAACCAGAATTCACATTTCTTCAATTTAGCATACAACTTCTTCTTCCGTAGAATCTGTAACACTAACCTCAAATGTTCCACATGCTCTTCCATACACCTCGAGTATACCAAAATGTCATCAATGAATACCACTAAGAATCGATCTAGGTACTTATGGAAAATCCTGTTCATCAAATCCATGAACACTGCCGGAACATTTGTCAACCCAAAAGGCATGACCAAAAACTCGTAGTGGCCATATCTGGTTTGGAAAGCCATTTTCACTACATCCTCCGCTCTAACCCTCATTTGATGATATCTTGACTGCAAGTCGATCTTCAAAAAACCCGCGTGCCCTGCAAATGGTCAAAGAGATCATCTATACGAGGCAAAGGATAGCAATTCTTCACAGTTACCTTGTTAATCTCACGGTAATCAATGCACATCTGCATCAACCCATCCTTCTTCTTCACAAATAGTATTGGAGCTCCCTAGGGCGAAACACTAGGTCGAATGAATCCCCTGTCCAGTAATTCCTGCAATTGCTCCTTCAACTCCTGAAGTTCTGCTGGAGCCATCTGGTATGGAGCTTTAAAGATTGGTGCCTTGCCAAGTAGCAACCGTATCATAAACTCCACCTCACGATCCGGAGGTAAACTGAGTAAATCATCTAAAAACACCTCCGGGAACTCATTGACTACTCGAATGTCCTCGAGCCTCAATTCATCCCTCGACGCTTCCTTCACACAAGCTAGGTACCACTGACATTTGTCCAAGAGTAATCTCCTCGCCTGCAATGCCGATAGAATCCGTGCCGTCGAATGCACACACGATCCCACAAATTCATATTCCTGCTCCTCAGGAGGTCTAAACACTACTACTTTCCTACGACAGTCGATCACCGCGTAACTGGAGAACAACCAATCCATCCCTAAAATGACATTGAACCTTGACATGTCATATACCACAAGATTTGCCGGTAGCAGCTCCCCTGAATTTCCACTGGGCAGTCTACCAACATCTTCCTACATAAGGATACACTCCAAGATGGCGTAATAACAAATAACAACTCATTCCTGTCTCAGATCTCAACCCCACACCGCCCCACAAAATTCATAAACGCAAAACAATGGGTTGCACCTGAATCAAACAAAACAGAAGTCTTATTTGAAAGCAATAATAAGGTACCTGTCACCACGTTACCTACATGCTCAGCGTCTGCTGGAGTAAGAGAGTATACTCTGGCCGGAGCTATATTCGCCGAAACAATTCCCTGAGGTATCTGATTGCTCCTTTGGTCCCTATTGAATGCAGAAACATCTCGCTTTTGTGGACGATAATCACGTGACATATGGCCTAACCGGCCACAGTTGTAGCAGTTACCCCCAAAAGACCAGCACTCAACCTCGTGCCACCTGTGACATTTGGTACAACGACCACTAGTTTGACTCATTTGACAATCCTGGCACTCAGTATTCTGACGATAACCCGAGCCCTTGCTCCTTTTCTTCCACGATCCTTGACGAGATCCTATCTGAGAACCAGAAGGTACTGTCCTCTTCCTCGATTCTTGATCCACCTCGTCCTCTTGGATACCAGTCTCAATCACCGTGGCCTTATCCACCAACACCGAGAACTCTTAGATCTGAAGCATACCCACCAGTCTGCGGATATCCTTCCTCAAACCCTTCTTGAACCACCGAGTCTTCTCGTACTGGCTCGAGATCATACATGGTGCAAAGCAGGACAACTCTATGTACCGAGCCGCATACCCCTACACCGTCACATTCCCCTGCGTCAGAGCAAAAAACTCATCTGCCTTCGCATCACATACTAAAGTCGAAAAGTATATGTCAAAGAACACCTTCTTGAAATGGCTCCATGTCATCTCCTTAGGACCACCCCTCTGCTTCTCTGGTAGAGTCACCGTAGTCCACCTTCGACCCGCCTCCCCAGACAGCTGGAAAGTAGCATAGAGGACTCGCTGCCTATTAGTGCAATGCAGGACTTCCAGAATCCTCTCAGTCTTCTCCATCCAATCCTCTACTGTTGTTGGGTCGGGTCCTCCAGAGAATGTCAGAGGATGCATGCAGGTGAACCTCTCAATGGTGCACCCCGGAGCAGTAGGAGAGCGCTCGCGTCTCCTCACACTCCGCCCGATGTCCCGTAACACCTGCCTCATCAAATCTCGAGGCACAGAAGGAGACTCATCACTCGCAGTCTCCTCAGAGCTACTTCCTAGGTTGTTATCCTTGAGCTCCATTCTACAACACAATAGGAATCTATCAGTATCCCTAAAACACTTATAGTTAACACAATGATCTACACTAATCGTGTTAACTACTCCCTGCCAGGTCTAGGTCTGTCCTATCACACCGACACGAAAGTCATCAATGATCTGCCCTACTTTTACTGGAATCGTCATTCCAGGAAAAACATGGAATATCGTCGACAAATCCTGGTCTAACAAATGAACAACCCCTAACCAACTCTACCCATATCCACATCCTATACTCTGGTATTTACTCACAACTAAGCCTAACCAAGTCTACAAGATCTAGTGACCTGGTTAGCTCTAAAACCAAGCTGTCACACCCCGAATCCCGAAATGGGACCCAAGGGTAAAAATGTAAATAACTTGTCCCTGTATCTGATAAAACATCTAAAGATATAGTACAATGGATGAGGGCTCGACCTCGTGGGATTCCTAAGCACCCTGAACACATCCAATCACAAACATATACGCAGCGGAATAAGGTCATCTATGTACACATCTGTAGTACCATACCAAAGTCTATATAAGAGCAAAAGATAGCTCTATCAAAATGTACAATGGGTGCCCAAACATATCTCAAAATGGCAACCCACTAAAGATATAGTCCTAGCACTTGCCCAAGCGCTAAACGCAGTACACCGGCCACTACGCTCCCTACACCAGGACACTAGTTTCGGTTACTCGAAGGACCTATAAAAATGTACATACATCAGGGGTGAGAGACCTCTCAGTAAGGAAGAACATAAGTTATATCGGTGTGTGGCATTTGAGTGTTATCATAATACAACATACACGTAGTTAAATGCATTCCAGTACTAATTTCCATAGTGCATACATGCACCCAAACACATACACATGATCAGCAATCCTGGTGTCGTCACACCCATCGGCTCGAAGCCGGCCCGCGACATACGGCGTTGGCCCATAGCCAACCCGCGAACACGGAACCACCGACAGATGGCTAGTCCCCAACTCCTATAGCATCGTACCGGTGCATAACTAGTGGATCCATACCCTTCAGCCTGATCTACAGGAATAGGCCCACGTGTTCGGATATAGAGCCAGACACTCTTCCCAATCTATGGCCAATGATTTCAAATGCCCTCGGATATAGAGCCGGACACTCTCAGTACCTGGAACAATTTCGGAACCGCGTTCCTACTAGCATTTCAACATATCACACACACATGCATGCTCATATAACCAAACAAACCACACCCATTTGGTAATCTAAATCATGGTTTTTCAAAAAAATACAGTTTAAATAAGTCAAGGCACGGCCATCATAATATCATAGTATAAATCAACATATACCCACGGTTTTCGACAAAACCAAGGATGCAGCCTGTCGCCCCTTTTTCTCAAAACTGTAATAATGAAAAACCCAAAGTTTTCCCCATTAGATCCCCCCAAATGAGTAGCCAAAACACACACAGGACTTTGGACCACAGTTCCACCGAGTATGATTTCAAAAATAACTAATATAAACATAGTTCCCCTTACCTTTTCCCCAAATAACAAATCCCAAACTCCAAGGCCCCGAAACAGCGAACCGAGTTCCAAAACCTACAAATCACAATACAAAATATGCTCATAAGATAGTTACCTACAAAACTACTGAATCAGAAATGAAAATCGAGTCTTACTTCGATTTTACGCCGAAACCCAAAAATCTCTGAAATGAGATTCCGATCCATATAAATTGTAGAGAATTCTTCCACGACCCTCGTGGTAACTTTAGATTCCTGATTCTAGCAACAATCGGTGAAGAAATCTAGAGAGAGAGAGAGAGAGGGTAGGGAGAGGTTTAGAGAGAGAGAGAGAGAGAGAGAGATTTGAAGTTTCTTAGTGAGGAACTAATGAAAAATGATATTTATAGCCCTTTAACTCGGGCAACTTTGTCGACGAAATGGTGCACTCATCAACGAATCTTTCATTGCCTTCGTCGACGAATTGGTGGCCTTGTCAACGAGTCCTGATATTCGCAATTCCCAAAACTTCTCAGCTTCTCCTTGTCGACGAGTCTCTGAATTTCATCGACGAGAAGGACAAAGACTTTGTCAACGAAATTTGGTTTTTTCGAAAAAATATGCCAAATTCCCAATTTGCCCCTCTCTTATTCATTTAAACCCAGTTATCACGGTTCGGGTTCTTACATTAGTATTAAAGTTCTTCCACAGATTTCATCTGATAAATCTTGTGTGGGAAGACTTTGAGGGTTTTGGTTTTTACATTGTCATTCCAAGAACCTAAACCTAGTTTTTGGTGTGCAAAAATCCTTTTCAAATGCTAGTCTTTTAAATAACTCCACTATGCTTTGTATATTGAAATATCCTATTGAGTTTGTTTGATTTAGCTTGCTTAGCATATTTGAAACCCTTATATGATTTTTTGTTATTCACATATTGTGTTTCAAATATTTTTTGGATATACACTCTAGACTTGGACTGAAAATCTATACTTGATTGAGTGTTTAGCACACATTAGAGCACTGAACATATTTACATATCATTTGTGCTTACAATATTGATTGAGCTGTATTGGTGCACACATCTGCTTGTCTATAAGCGAATTTCTGTATACACATTTTATTCACATTGGTTGTATTCCAGACGCGGGCCTGAAGAGGGAGACTAGCCCTGTGGAATAGTCCTGAATTGGCTTAGACCCGGTTAGGAAAGTTAGGTGTGCCATCCTGTTAAGTCGTGTTGGTTGAGGTTAACCCCTTGAATTGACCTGATTTGTATAGGTTCCGCTCCACCCGTTTAAGTGTGCATTATAGTGGTAACCCTTGTGATGGTGTGGCCAAGGCGAGGACGTAGGCACAATTGGCTAAACCCCGATAACATATCATGCGTGTTCTTTACATTTCTGTACTTTACCTTTACTGCGTAGACTGACCCTAGACTGTATTACACTGTTGATAAAACCAGTTAACCTTGGCGATAAATTTTAAATACCCAATTCACCCCCCCCTCTTGGGGTTGCACCAAAGCTAACATATATGTATTAAAACCATGTCATGCTTATTCATTTCACCTTCAGGTTTGGGAAACTATGCATTTAAAACATTTTCATTGGGATAAAATTCACTTTCGAAAAACCTCCAATCAATTAATTTTACAAAAATATTTATTTTAATTTCCAAATAGTAAAATCTACATCATAGAAATAGTGGATGATTTGCAAAGGATTGACCCTCACAAAATATGGATACACCAAAGTGGTCATTGAAATCTTTATGCAAAAATGGTTAAACTTGCAACCGGGCTCTACTACCAATTGAGAGGAACGGTGTATTCCCAAGAGGTGGGGTGAATTAGGTTTTAAAAATTTTTAGCCAATTAAATTGTCGATTCACTGAAGAATATACCAATAAAAATTAAAGTGTGTGTTAACTTTTTAAGTCTGATCTCGTTTTGATAATGAAAAAACACAATTATCTTATCTATGTATTGAGCTTTTTAGCAGGAACATTATTTAACATGCACTGAAGGTGGGGAAGTCATGGAAACCATGAGGAATTTGAAGTGCATATGATCTGGCATAATCCATGGAACTAAAAAAGTAGAAGAATGAAGATACAAGCGTCAAGTTCAAGATTGTCATGGGAATGGGTATTTAGAATTAATTGTATTTGCATATTTTATATAATATAGCTAGAAGCTCAAAATATACCCTACGCATGCATCTCATGAAAATATTCTAGGGTTAAACATGGACTTAGAGACCTTATTTCGAACCCTGGAAAATGTTTTATAAGAGAGCAAAGCAAGAGAGCAAAATTGATTTTGAAAACTAAAATGAAATTTCTAAAGTTGGTCTACCCAGACGACTGAGGTGTACCCTCAGAATTGTGAAGATGCAACCTCAGACAACTGAAGTTTTTACTTCAATTGTCTAAAGAATTTCCTTAGAAGACTGAAGAATTATTTCAGTCATCTGGAGATTTAATTTTTGAAATACAGAACAAGCAGAACACCTTCAGACGTCTACACCATCAAGTTCAGTTGTCTAAGTTGGGACTTCAGAAGACTGAACCTACAGTTCAGTCATCTGACCCTGTGTCCAAACTATAATTTTTAGTGCTTTAAGGAACATCAGACGTCTAAACCCGAGAGCTTAGTCTTCTGAACTTATGAAAATTTTTAAATTTTAAACTTCAACGAGATAACACGTGGATTATTTTCTTAATCTAATTGATCCAATGGTCAAGACTTAACCTAAGGTCGAGATTACTTATAAAAACAACCTCTAAACCCTAGTGCCTCACTTTTTGCATAAGATTGAGAGACTTGAACATAGTTCTAAACTATTGCCTACACTCCAACTGATACACATCTAGTTTTTGGGTGTTTGCTACGTTGATCATAACGATATTAACGCACGTATTATGAAATCAACGATGGTATTAAGGTTTGAGTATTTTGAGCATTTAAATCGATTTTTTGTTTCCCACATTCATTATTTTAATATTTCTTGGGAGCATAAATCAATATTTTGGTATTGTATATTGACTGATTGAATAAATAGTTGAGAAAGTTATTTTTGAAATAACTAAATCTTTGAGATATTTTAAAACTATTTTTTTGTTCAAAGATTTTGTTATTTGGATATTTGATTGGAAATTCTAAGAGCTTCTTGAAACATATTTTTTAGGAATATTTTTAAAGTATTGTTTAAATCTTTGCAGAATATTCAAGGTCATATTTAATTAAAGATTTGATATTAACAAATTGTTTGATAGCAAGAATATAAATTTGAGCATTATTTAACATTATTTCAAAGGATGTTGTTGTTGAATCTTGCTTAAAGTTATTTGAAAATAAACCCTAAGATCTCTAAAGTTCTTATTTTTACGAAATCAATTTTTGGGAAATATTGATTAAGGGTAATTTTGTGAAGCATATCATTCATATAACAATTTCATCATTACATTTATACTGAACTTCAAGTTTTATCATATTAATATGTGTTAGGATTTTATATTGTACTCACTAGCTTGGTTAAAAGCAATATTGAATTTTTGCAGAATTGTAATTCTATATTGTAATCACGGTTCGGGCTGTAAACCAAGTTTGAGGAGAAAGTTGTATCTCTTGTAAGCAACGGAATAGGATGAAGCTGTACCTCTTGTAAGCAGAAAATTGTAAAGGAAGCTCCGTCCCGGTTAAAGGAGCAGGGATTTAGTGGAATCCTTGAGTGGGTTGCTCAAGGTGAGGATATAGGTCAGGTTGGTTGAATCTTGTAAAATGGTGTTTGCCTTGTCTTTTCCCTTAACTTTTAATTTCCATTTGCATTTCATTATCACCTTTTTTGCATGTTTGTATGTTGATTAATATTACATGGACTTGATAATTAATTGGGTATAATTGAGTTTACTGAGAAAATTATTTGAATTAACTTCAAACCTTTGTGATTATTTTGTTAAATGGTGAAATAAGGATTAAGCAGTAAAATAAACTTTAATAATTTTCAAATACCTAATTCACCCCCCGCTTGGGATAACACTGTAATTCACATTTGCTATCAGAGCCTTGTTATATAGACTTAAACATTTTTGTAAAAAGATCACGATGGTTTATTTTGGTGTATCCCCATTCGGTGTGGGACAAATCTCTGCAAGACCTCCAATGTTTTATGGTGAAAATTTCACCGAGTGGAAAATAAGAATGACTATTTTTATGAAATCAATGGATTGGAGGACCTGGAGCGCAATTGCTCAAGGAACTTTGTACCCATAAAAATTGTTGATCAATTGAAATTCCTAAATCAGAATATGAACAGAATGAGAGTAACATGAAATTAATGCAAATAAATTTTGATGCCATGAATATTCTATTGCTTGCTTTAGATACTAATGTCTTTCATGAAATTAAGTCATGTCAAAGTGCTAAGGGAATATGGGAAGAACTCAATAGGATATATGGAGAGACAAAAGGTAAGAAGTCCAGCACTTGGGAAGATTCGTGCTCAAATGATCAGGTAGTGGAAAATTGTGGCCTAGTTGCATTAATCGATGAAGAGGTACACTCTAGTCCTTTTACTTCTCATAATGATTCTTAAAATGAGTCATGCAATGACTGTGATAAATCTTGTGATATATATTGTGATAATTCTGGTAATGAATCCTATGATGAATCTGATAATAATAACATGCCATCTTATGAGGAATTACAAAAGGGATTTGTTAAGGCTCATAAAATTTTAACGAAGATGTCTAAAAATAAAACAAGGTTGAAAAATGAAAATAAAAACCTAGCAAAACAGTTGGAAGATTTTAGAGAGTCTCATACTTATTGGGAAAAAGAAAAGGTTTAAAAGGAATTAGAAATTAAGAGATTTGTAAACAAAAATGAGGCATCACTGAAAGAGTTAAGATCCAAGATTTCGAGTGATAATGCAAAAGATCTTCAAATTTTTGAACTTGAATGTAAAGCAAACAAAATGACTGATGAATTTGTAAAATTACAAGTTGTCTACAAAGGCTTAAAGAATTTAAAAATTCAAGACCTAAAAAGAAAAATTGAGGATCAAGCTAAGATCATCCACACATTTACTAGGGCCAAAGAAAATCTTGATAAACTCTTAGGTTCTCAAAAGATAACCTTAGATAATGAAGGTATTGATTATAATGGAATTGAAAATAGGAGAAGAAAAAACCTATACATGGGGTACTTTGTTAGAGGATAAAAATTCTATGCTAGAACCTCCTCTGGTTCGTATGTTCACACCACCTGCATATTATGTAAAAATAAAGGGCACATTAAATTTGATTGTCCATTTAAAAGGAAAGGTGTGAAGTCCAAACAGGTTTGGCGAGTCAAAGAAATATGGGTACGAAAAACAAACCCCAAAAACTCCTCCTTAGACTTTAGGATTGAGAATTTAGTGGAGTTAGCCTCATAAACAAAAAGGGGTCGTGATGACTAATAAGCTTGGGGAATAGTATATGCTTAAAATGTAAAATCTTAGTATATATATTTACTATACTATTATTATACTAAGAATCCTACAAGAAAGTTAAGTCAATATGATTTCTTTATGCAATATATCCAATCTGACTACCCAATGATTTTATATCATAATGATTGGGTGAAATGTTAAAATATTGGATAGCATGCAAACTTTGATTTATTCAAAGTGAAGGTTGAAGGATTAACTGTCTAAAATATAAAAAACCTTGCTCTATAAAATGAAAAACATAATTCACTTCCAAATGGACAAGGTAACTATACCTAGTAAATAATTCTTAATGCTTAATCCCTGATTAAAATCCTAAGCATAGTTGTCCATTGCACAAATTCGAGTTGTAGGATATTCATCTTAATATATTTCATTTATCCCTAAACACTTCTCTGATTATAAAAAGCGAAAATTAAAAACAATTCATCACTCTAGGATTAAGCACTGATAAATCGTAATAAATCGTAAATTTTATATCTATCAAGTGCTTATTTAAAATCATTCTGTTATAATCAAATCAGGGGCATTCTCTAAGGGAATCAAATTGTTTATCAAGAAATTTTTAATAAATGTTCCCTTTGTGCTTAAAATGTAAAAATCCCTAATTTTTATTTTTAATTAAGTCATTTCCTCCACAAGAAATCTTTACCATATCACAATCATATCCAGTAAAGATTCATCTATCCTAGGCTTGTACCCTTGCTTAAAATTGAAGAGATACTTATAAGGCATTGTCCGATGATTAGACAATTAGATATACCCAAAGAGCAGTATTCAAAAATTAATATTCTCCCAAATTGCTCTTTACCTAAGTAGTTGGATATATTCGCTTCCATGAAATAGTTTGAACATTATCCACTTATAATGAATATTCTTCTGATCTTAATGATAATTTAATTGTTAAGAGTATTTGTCCAATCTCACTTCACAAGCTCTCAAACCTCAAATCAAATGGATTAGAAGCTTTTGAATATGTCAAATGGGTAAATTATATGCTATAGGTTTCAATCTATATGATAATGCTAATGACTAGGAAACCTTTGCATTGAGATCTATAAGAAAAGAAGCAATATAGGCTTATGACCCTGGAGAAGAATTATTTATGATTTTTTTATCCTCTAAGCTACAGTAGGTAAAGCTAAGTATAAATCATTGAAAATCTTAGAACACTCGGTTAGACTGGTGAAGAATGATTAAAAGAAAAAGACATAAGACGATGATAAGTGCATAACTGAGGGGGAGCAAATTAACTTGAAAATACTATGTTTATGAAAAATAAGCATAATCACATTTGGTACCATATTTTGTATTTTCATTTGATATCAAATAATGAATGGCATGTTTAAATTCTTTTGTGCATATTTGATGCAACTTGTTAACCACATGAATTTTTTAAAAACTATACTAAACTAAAATTGTTGCATGCTTGAAAATATTTAGGGGAGCTAAGCTCCATCCCTAGAGTAAGAGCATAAAGAACTCATGGGCATCATAGTATCACTATAGTTGGTCTAAAATATTTTACAATGATTGCTTATATGGCTTTGAACTAGTAGTGAAATTAATCCTTGATAAGTATAAGCATTTCATTTCATCTACACAAGTATTCAAATTCATAGGGGGAGCATCTGGAAATTATTTCTTATCTTATTATGCTCACCAATATTTTATGCTTAGGTGTGCATTAAACTTTCTATGACATGCACTCAATTATGATGATCTTATTGAATACTCTAAATGAAAAATATATTACTTTGCCACAAGTTCCTTGAGTTAACCATGTGATCTTGTTTTAAAATGCATTGATATAATTCATAAATATACGGTTAGTCTTTCTCGTTATAATTCATTTCAGAATGTACTTAAAGCAAAAATCTAGAGTACAATTTTTTTTAGATCCAAAAGGTAAGAGATATATACTAGAGCAAATTTTTTATAAGAACTAAAGGTGGAGAGAAATTTTTTTTTAGATCAAACGGGGGATATTTTTAAAAATTGCATGGTCTACAATGTGTATGAGCTTAAATAAATAAAAAGGGGGAGAGTTTTTCTGAGCTAAAATAGACATTGTTGCAAAAAGGGGAGTCATTTTTTTTAAGCTAAGAATTTTTGTTTTTACACTTAACCCTTTTGTTGATGCCAAAAGGGGGAGAGGATTAATAAGTAAAATGATATACTCCTTGTGTTTAGAGAGAGATGATTTTTAAGGGGAGAAGACTAATGTGCATATACTTCATTGTTATATCTAGATGCATATTGAGCTGAACTTAAATATCTATTTTGAAATTTATGCATTTTGCTCTAGTGTTTGTCATCATCAAAAAGAGGGAAATTGTTAACTTTTTGAGTTCGATCTCATTTTGATAATGACAAAACACAATTATCTCATATGTGCATTCAGATTTTTAGAAGGAACATTATTTAGCATGCACAGAAGGTGAGGAAGTCATGGAAGCCATGAGGAATTTGAAGATCATACGATCTGGCATAATCCATGGAATTAAAAGAGTAGAAGAATGAAGATGCAAGCGTCAAGTTCAAGATCATCATAGGAATGAGTATTTAGAATTGATTGTATTTGCATATTTTATACGATATAGCTAAAAGCTCAAAATATACCCTACACATGCATCTCATGAAAATCTTCTAGGGTTAAACATGGACTTAGAGACCTTATTTTGAACCCCGAAAAATGTTTTATAAGAGAACAAAGCAAAAGAGCAAAATTGATTTTGAAAACTAAAATGAAATTTCTGAAGTTGGTCTGCCCAGACAACTAAGGTGTACCCTCAGAAGTCTGAAGATGCAACCTCAGATGATTGAAGTTTTTACTTTAGACATTTGAAGAATTTCCTCATAAGACTGAAGAATTAGTTCAGTCTTCTGAAGAATTAATTTTTGAAACACAGAACAGGCAGATTACCTTCAAACGTCTGAACTGTCAAGTTTAGTCGTCTGAGCTAGGACTCTAGAAGTCTGAACCTACAGTTCAATCATATGACCCTGTATCTAAACTATAATTTTTAGTGCTTTAAGGAACATCAAAAGTCTGAGCTCGAGAGCTCAGTCGTCTGAATCTACAGAAAATTTAAAATTCTAAACTTTAGCGAGAAAACACGCAGATTATCTTCTTAATCTAATTGATCCAACAATCAAGACTTAACCTAATGCCGATATTACGTATAAAAAAAATCTCTAAACCCTAGTGCCTCACTTCTTGCATAAGATTGAGAGACTTGAACATATTGTTAAACTATTGCCTGCACTCCAACACATCTAGTTTTTGGGCGTTTGCTACGTTGATCATAACGATATTCACGCACATATTCTGAAATCAAAGGTGGTATTGAGGTTTGAGTATTTTGAGCATTTAAATCCGATTTTTTGTTTCCCACATTTATTATTTTAATATTTCTTGGGAGTATAAATCAATATTTTGGTATTGTATATTGATTGATTGAATAAATAGGTGAGAAAGTTATTTTTGAAATAACTAAATATTTGAGATATTTTAAAACTACTTTTTTGTTTAAAGACTTGTTATTTGGATATTTGATTGGAAATTCTAAGAGCTTCTTGAAACATAATTTTGAGGAATATTTTTTAAGTATTGTTTAAATCTATGCAAAATATTCAAAGTCATATTTATTTAAAGATTTGATATTAACAAATTATTTCATAGCAGGAATATAAATCCGAGCATTATTTAACATTGTTTCAAAGGATCTTGTTGTCGAATCTTGCTTAAAGTTATTTGAAAAAACCCCTAAGATCGCCAAAGTTCTTATTTTTAAGAAATAATTTTTTGAGAAATATTGATTAAAGGGTAATTTTGTATATAACGATTTCATCATTACATTCATACTTAGTTTCAAGTTTTATCATATGAATATGTGTTAAGATTTTATATTGTACTCACTAGTTTGGTTAGAAGCAATATTGTGTTTTTTGCAGAATCGTAATTCTATATTGTAATCATGGTTCGGGCTGTGAACCAGGTTTGAGGAGAAAGTTGTATCTTTTGTAAGCAGAGGAGTAAGATGAAGTTGTACCTCTTATAAGCAGCAAATTGTAAAGGAAGCTCCATCCCGGTTAAAGGAGTAGGGATTTAGTGGTATCCTTGAGTGAGTTGCTCAAGGTGAGGACGTATGCCAGGCTGGCTGAACCTCATAAAATCGTGTTTGCCTTCTCTCTTCCCTTAACTTTTTAATTTCCTCTTGCATTTCATTATCACCTTTTTTGCATGTTTGTATGTTGATTAATATTATATGCACTTGATAATTAATTAGGTATAATTGAGTTTATTGAGAAAATTATTTAAATTAACTTCAAACCTCTGTGATTATTTTGTTATACGGTGAAATAGGGATTAAGCAGTAAAATAAACTAGAATAATTTTGAAATACCCAATTCACCCCCCTCTTGGGATAACACTGTGATTCACAGCGTGTATGTAAAACAATAATCACAATAAATCAATAGATGTACACGTGCAAAAACTAAAAGTGCAGAAATATGAACAAGATAGGGAGGGGGAGAGAGAGAGAATGATACCACAATTTTAACAAGGTTCGGCTATACTTGCCTACGTCCTTGCCTTGGGCAAACCCCCCAAGGATTTCACTAACCAACTCTCTTAACTGGAAAGAAGCAAACCGTTTACACTCCATACAAGGTGGAGCCCCCCTTTACAACACTCCTTTATATAGGGTGGAGTCCGCCCTCTCTAGACGATACCCCATGCCTGGTCACCAGTCCTTCTAGGCGGACCAACCTCTTTGAGCGATGTACCCTCACTCAATGCGAAACACACCGCAATCCACTTCTTCAAGGCAGAGCCACCACTCCAAGTGATGTACCCTTACTTGGTCATGGTTCACAACCCGAACCATAAAGGGCTATTTTGAAAAATATTTTTGTACAAAGAAAATGCTTCTTAAAAAGCTTATTTGTACACATTAAAAATATAAATGCACTCTTAAATTATTTATAAATTGAAGCTCAATAGAGTAATGGTTTTCTTTCAAAAATATTTTTCCAAGTAAAAATGAGAGATTATGGAAAATGATTTTTCTTAAAATGATTGACATTTAACATATCAAATATGAGAAGCCTCTCAAGAAAATATATATAGAGTGAATATATGTTGAAGGCTCTCTTAAGTAATCCAAACATTTTTCTCCCAAAAAATATTTTTCAAATAAAAGAATGGGAGAAACTAGGGTTTTCATTTAAAATGATTAACATTTGAAATATAAAATCACAATTAGGCTCTCAAGCAATATATATATATGAATTTGAGATATATGCTCAAGCCTTACTTGAAGAAACCCCAAAAAAAATTCTCTTTAAAGAAATATTTCCAAAAAGAACGAATGAAAAGTTTTAACTTGAAATAGCACAAGGGTAAGAAGTGTTTGGAGCAATATATATAAATGAATATATGCCGAAGACTTTCAAATATAACTCAAAAATACTTCTCCAAAATATTTTGATCTTCAAAAGATTAGGGAGGCTTTCAAGCTATAAGCCCCCAAACGAACCCTTAAAAAATATTTTCTCCAAAAAAAATTTTCAAAATAGAGTAGAGGAGAAAGTATGAATTTGATGCATATAAAGGGTTTGAAAAATAAATGGGAATCCAAAATATATGCAAGCATGCTCCCAATATTTTTCCTGACCATCTTCAAGTGATTTGGGTTCATATTTATAGGCGAAAATAAAATCTGACCATTATATGACCGTTGGGCAATATATTAATATTATATTTAAAATTTTTTTTACCATTATATGCTCTGAAATTAAAAATCCTGAGAGGTCAGGTCAACTGGCCCGAGGTTCAGTTGACTGACCCAAGGCGATTTTCCATTTTATCACACTTCGGTTTGCTGGGCACTATGATCCGGTCGACTTGGCTTCATATGCTTGAAGACCTGTCAACTGGGCTTCGAATGCTTTCAAGAGTTCAGTCTTTCGGGCCTTTGTAAATTGGCATTTTGCATGCAGTAGTCGACTAGGCCCTTTGTAAAAATGAATTTCTTGCCAATTATACACATCGATCGACTGGGCTTATAAGGCCAGTTGACTGACCCTTCAATAAAACATTGTAACGACTTGAAAATTCATACCATTTTTTTTAAAAAAAATATATTGCAAAATAATATACTCCGATATCCCTATAATATCTTCTATAACATCTCAGTCCCTAGGTGGGCACTGAGGAATTTCCTATTCACAGAATAACATACCTATGCAGCGGAAAACATAAAGTCATACATCCATATTTACAAAACCAGAATCCAATATTCTCAAAAAATATACATAGATGATTACATCATACAACATAATACAACATCATTTTCCCAAAAATTCCTGAATGCTACTCAAAATGCAATCCCCTAATAACACTTACCCTACAGATAGGGTAGTATAGACGTCCTCTCTACCTGCGAGTTTGATTTACTCGTCTAATTGAATCACCTGAAAAATGTTAATTTACTGGGATCAGACAATGCTCAATAAGATGAAATATGCTATTACTAGTGTGTGGCAACTGAGTTTACATAAATAATTTACTAATAAATAACTGAACTGAGATATCATATAAAATATAATACTATGTAACTCACACCTATGTGGCTTAAAAATACATCTGTAATGTATGAGTTTTCTATTTATTCATACTGCTAGTATTATAATATATCTACTGTGATTCTATAAATCTGTATATATATAAATGACTATGAAAACTATCCTGAAAATCTGTATATCATGATTTAACCCCTCATGACAGGGTTGTGTGGCTTGTAGGCAGGACTTAACTCTGGTTGGCCTACCAAGATAAGTCAGCTGATACTCTATCGATCCTCAGTCCAACCTTACTACAATCCCTCCAAAGGCTTGGTACTGGCATCTACCTCATCAAACCGTCCACCTCTACCTAGAATACTAGGGAGCCTGCAATCCCTCCAAGGCATAGTCGCTATCTGAGATATGTGGTTGCACTCTGATTTGAAATAGTTATAGTACCATACTTTGCTGGCTGAATCTGACTAAAATAATTAATCTGATTGAAATATTTCATCAGGGTCTGATACTATATAATACTAATATATAATTATCTTACTGTTTCATCATGATTCCAAAATAACCATAACATTGTAAATCGGATATGTAAATACTATAATATCTTATTGAAATAATTAATCTGACTGAAATATTTGTATATCTTATTTGTATTATCTGACTGAATAAAAGGTAATATCTTAGTGTTATGGTTTTGAAATTCTAGAAATCATGGTATTTCATAAATACTGTAAAATATCTATCTGTATAATATCTGTCTGTAAAATGTATGTCTGTAAAATATCTGTCTATATAATATCTGTTTGTATATATACTATAATTTATAATTTTGTAAAATCTGGTAAAATATATTTCTATGCCAAAAATACTGTAAATCATGGTATTCTAAAAAACAAAAAAAAAGTATAAAATCTGTACTGAACACTCAGGCCACACAAATAATAAAACTCATATTCTAAAATCTGTAAAACTGTATAATTTATACCCTGCATCTTAATAAACAAATACTATAATTTACTGATAAAATTTCTGAATTTAATAGCATAGCATATTTCCCTTACCTGACAAAGTAGGCTCGTTTACTGATTTCAAACTTATGCCCATGGCGTTCATATTTTCACAATCCTGAAATTATACACATACATATTTCCCTATTAATCAACTGAATTTCTAGAATAATTTCCATACTCACATTTCATGAATTTATAAACTATTTATCATTTACCAAGGTTCCTTAGCACACCCACTTGGTTCCCTAACCTGCCTACAGTAAAAATCCCAAAACCCTGAATTCACAACACCCACAAAAATCATCACAAACACCAATATAACAACATCTACTACTAAATCTGGGTACATAAAAACCTACAAACCAAATAACCCTTAAACAATCCACTTACCCTGATTTTGGGGTGGTTCCCAAACCTCTCAAATCAAAATTTTGCTCTAGCTAAGTTGTAGAAAATCTCCTCAAGATCATCGTGGTAGCTTCTGATCATCAAACCGGGGAGAAACGAGGCTGGATTTGTAGAGAGAAGGCAGAGGAAACCGAGGGCAGAGAGAGAAATTAAGAGAGAGGAAGATTTTTCACGCTGAATCCTGATATCTGTGTATTTATAAGTGACTTGACACATAGCCTCATTGACGAGACACGTGGCTTCATCGATGAAGTAAAGAAGACAGTTCATCGACGAAGGTAAAGAACTCATCGACGAACCAATGGGTTTGAAATACACCATCTCGGTATCTCTTCGTCGACGAACACTGTAACTCGTTTATGAATCCTACAGGTTGTTCATCAATGAAACTAGGGCATTCGTCGATGAACCTTGTTTTAATCCTTTTGAAATGTTCCGTCTCTCTATTATTTAATCATTATAATTTTTGGGTTGCTACAAACATGGTTTTTGCCTTCTTTTTAAGTTCAAACCCATTTTAAACCTTTTTTAAGTTTAGAATTTATAATAAAAAGGTTTTTATGAATGACTTGGAGATCCTAAGGTCAATCTAAGGTCATTTGTGAGCTTCAAATTAAATCATGCAAGCATGCATGCACAGTTAAACCTAACTACTATTACAACTTAAAAACTGTAAAGTCTTTAGTCTTTGTTCTTTGTAATTTCATCGAATACGCCAATTTGATGTGAGCTTTAAGTTCTTCTTTGGCTTCCATATTGCATCATCATCTGTACTTTTCTGAAATTTAACATGTTCATACACTAGGAACAAAAATGAGATGTTGTGGTTTGTCATAATCAAAACAAGGATCAGACTCAAAAGGTCAACAGGTAGAAGTTACAACCATGTTGTGTCGAGTGCAAAATGTCCCAATATTATATTGTAGACGAAAGGATGGTCTACCACCAACAAATTCGTCATTAAGGTGACATGCTACGAAGGTGCCTCCATAGTTAGCGAAAGTGTGATTGTGCCCAAGGGATGAACCACGTCTCCTCCAAATATGACTAAGGACGTTAATATAGGCTTCAAAAGTTCCCTTCTTATCTTCCTTTCTTATAGAATTGACTAGAAAATTATGTTGGTTGAACTTCCATTATCTATCAATACCATTTTTACTCGATAGTTGGCAACGAATAGTGATACCACCAAAGCATCATCATGTGATTGTTAAACATCTTCCATGTCTTCTTCGGTGAAGGTGATGATCTCATCTTTCCTTGGCTTTTTCCGATTCTACCCAAGATCCTCGACTATAAAAACTTGCTTTGCATATCTTTTTCTTGCTCCTTTTCGATCCCCACCACTAGCTGGTCCTCTAAAAATCATAGCAATTTCTCCTACAACTTGTCCCTCTTTTTGCACTAATGCGTTTAATTTCGATACAAGTTTTTTTATACCTTCACTCTTATTTTATGCTAGTTTATGTTTAATTTTATTATTTATTAGAGTTTGGATTTATTTTGTTTATTTTTTGTTTAGGAATAAATAAATTAAAGGAATTATAAGATAAGGAGGAAACTTTCCTTTTCAAATTCAAATTCCCTTCATCAAAAGTCCTTTCCAAACTCAAATTCCTCTCCCAAATTTCCTGAAACACCCTTCAATATTTGGAGCATAACTTTTGCTACAAAACTCCAAAAAAAGGCGATCTTGGTATCCCTAGAAAGCTAAGCAAAAATCCCACAAATTTTTTGTTGAATATTTTCAAAGATGGGAAAATATTGATAGAGAAAATTGCACATCAAGGCGGCGGAAGGAAATCAGGGGATTTGGATGATCTTGTTTTAGGGAGATAAGAAGGGAGGACGACTATAGCTTTATAAAAGGAGGGGATTTGAAGACGGAAAAAACGAAGGATTTGTTTCACCATTAGAGAGGAATTTGAAGCTTAGAAAAAGAAGAAGAAGAGAGAGGCTGAATTGGAGTTGTTGACGATCAAGATTCTCGATCTACATACAATTTTATTCTTAGTTCTTTCATCTTCTCTTTGTACAATTTTCATTATGAATTCTAGAATTATTATGGTTTATTTTGATTCTATTATGAGATAATTTCTATTACTATTGCTACGATGTAACATCTCCATGATAATTTCAAATCTTATTTCTATATGATCATAATGTTATCATTCCTTTTGAGTATACATCATTGAGTTTAATGCTTTCAATTATCAAGCTAATAGTTGAATGATTTGTTGTGCATGTTAATTCAAGAGATGATGCATATAGTTTAGCTTCGTATGATGTATGCCATGAATTGAACGAAAGACATGAATGTGCCAACGTGATTAGTGCGGCTTTTATGTGAAATATTATTAATCTTAATGTACTCAAATACTTTTAAATTCGCATAGACATATCGCGGGTTATCGTATTTTGGGTAATTCTAATTCTACTTGAGAGAGGGTCTTAGATAAGTTAGAATATTTCACCTTCAAATAGGATGATAATTGATTGATTGCATGATTAGGATTTGGGATAGGATTGGTTAGGTGAGTCAAATTCCTTAGTATTTTCTTATTGGGTGATATCTTCTTCTTTTTAAGTAATTAGTTGATTTAATTTTATTTGTTTTTATTTTATTTTTTAGATTCAAAATCCACCACTTTTCTTAATTTTCAAATAATTTAGAATTAGAAAATTTTCAATAGTTAATAGGTAAATAGTCCTCGTGGGTTCGACATCCTTGTTGGCCTAACAAGGCTTAGAATCTTTGTTTTGATGATAACAGAGCAAGGGTATTTAACATGTTTATTTAAGTTTCAGGGCTCAAATGCTTTCATAATGATCAAGATTGAGTGTTTGAAGAGTTTCAATAAAGCTTATACTGAAGATAAAAAGCTTCAAGTTGGATATAAAGAGCAAGCCAAAGCATGAAGACTTAGTATTTGAGATAGTTTGATCATATATAAGTCTCATGTAAGTACTTCAAAATTTCAATATGGATGTTTGAAGCTCTTAGGAACTACAATTGACTTATTATAAAAAATATTTTTAAAAGTCTCATTTACGTTTTCCAAAATTAAAAGTTAAAGTTTTGGAATCAAAATTTTATAAAACATATAAGCTGCAAGCAGGACAATCGGCTGATGGATTTTCATCAGGAGAATGACATTTTATGCTAACAATTTTAAGCAAACAAAACCAAGACAGACGACTGACCATTTAGAGCCTAGTCGATTGACTCAACACTGAGTTATGATAATATGCTAAACTTAAAAAGCTCAAGCGAATGACCCTTGAGACACAGTCAACTAAAGTTCATGTTTTAACTTTAAAACGACATTGGGAAAGCTTCCAAAACTAATTTCTTGACTCCCAAACTTGGAGAATACTTAGAAAATATGGCAAGAAACTTGGGGAAAACGGTAATATGCTTTATTAATCTATAAATAATTTTTATTTTCACAAATTATATACAGAAACTATCAAGCACATATGAATTACAAATTCAGAGTTCTCCTACTGAAATCTTTTCTAAAGTATTGTTGTGCTTTTGCTGATACAACCCACGATTTTCTGATCTATTTTAGTAAGATTTTCAAATCTAATAAGAACCCTGGTTATATTTATAGAGCTTCATCTTCTACATTGTTTATTGTTTGAAGTGTATTGATTTTCAATTGTACAAATCTACTCAAACTAAGAGTTCTACTTATACAAAAAAAAAAGTTGTTCCTTGTTTTGTTTTCTTGACGATTCAGGAATGTTGGATCATTGCCTAGCAAGAGGGTGTTCTTGTTAGAGAGGGATCTCTACCTTAAATGGAGAGATGATTCTAACTTCGTCTGGTAAAGAAGTTGGAAAGGAATCCTCACAGCGTGTTGCTTGGGCAAGGATGTAGGTCGCTGGCTAAACCTTGTAAAAAATCCGGTGTTCCTCTCTCCTTCCCTTAATCTCTTTACATTCTTGCAAGTATAAAAATTGCATCTATGCTTATTTAAATTGTTAAGAACTTGCTGGATACATGGGAATTGCTGGAATACTAACTGTATTTAATCAAAGGATCTCTATAAATTGTTTATTGGTTTGAAAAATCTAGTTATACTTGAATACTGAATTTGTAAAGACCCGGTGAATGATATGAATTAAATAATAATGGGAGGAGAGGAAGGAAATTGAAAAATGGGTCACACTAGTCCTCGTGTTCGTCAACGAAGTGACTTATTATGATCGTCGACGAGGACATGTGTCTCGTTGACAAGGAATTACCGAGAGGCTATTTTCAGCTCTGAATTTCGTCGACGAGGAAAGAGCATTCGTCAAAAAACTTCCTTTGTGGCCTCGTCGACAAAGGCCAGTGTATAAATAGCCATAAACTTGGATTTCAGTGCAAATTGTTCAAGAAAATTATATTTTCTCTCTCCTCTTCAATTTTCCTCTCTTCTCTCTAAGATTCTGGGTCCATTCTTCACTAAATCGATGATCCGAAGCCACCACGACACTCCTGGGGAAGTTCTCTTCAAGTCTTCTGGAGTGGATCGTTGGCGGGGTTAACTTGAATTCCATCCCAAATTCAAGGTAAGGTTTTTTATTTGGTATTTGGCTTTCCTAGAATTGTAGAAATTGTAGTACTTGAAGAAATACAAAAGTTTTGTTTAGGGAGATGTTGTTTTCAGGGTGTTGAATGGGGAACCCTGTGGGTGTAGGACCAGTCATATTAGGGGCTTTCCAGTAGTCAGGTAAACGAAATATGCTATGCCAGTTTAAATAGAGATTTTTACCAGTAAAATATAGTATATGTTTATGGGTTTTCAGAGTAGGAAATTATACAGTTTTGTAAATTATATTTAATGATTTTTAATTATTGTGTGGCATGAGAATATTGATATAGTACAGAATTCTACACAGATTTTTACAGAACTACGATTATATAGTTTCTACAGAATCATAATATACAAATTATACAGTTTTATTACAAAGCTATGGCTACATAGTACTTACACATCATGATTTACAATATATATACAGAAAGATGTTTTTATAGTATTTTTAGGATCATGACTTACAGTAAATACAGACAAGAAGATGTTTTTATAGTTTTCATAGTACCACGATTATACAGTTTTATAGAACCATGATATACAAATCATAGAACCATGACATACAGAAATACAGTTAATATAGAAATACAGTTTATTACTGCATCATGGTTAATACAATTGATACAAAATCATAGTAAAACAGATAAATTTTATATAGAAATGTATTATATAGTATTAAACCATGATGGACCATTAAAGATCAGTTTACAAAGTACGGTACCGTAGCTATTTACAATTCAGAGTGCAATTGCATAACTCAGATAGTATGTGGATTTACAGCAGTCGACCGTGCCTATGTAATGGACAAGCTCCCCGTGAGTTAGGGTTGAGGAGGCTGATTTGACTTTCAGAGTATGGTGACTTATCCTGGTACGCTAGCCAGTGATAGGTCCCACCTACGGGCCACACAACCCTGTCATAAAGGGTTAAATCATGACATACAATTATCCATCCAGGGAAATTTTCTCAATTATTATATGTATATTCAGATTTACAGAAACCGTAGATGTATCTATGAATATTAGAAGTATTTTGAATAGAAAATTCATAAAGATAGTTACATTAAGTAACAAAGGTATGATATATACTGTACGTTATTTATACATGCTTTCTCAGATTCAGTTATCTATGGTATTTTTAAATCTGATTTTACAAATATATAACTCATTTGCCACACACTAGCAATAGCATATTTTGTCTTACTGAGCGTTGTCTCATCCCATTGATTTAACATTTTTCAGGTGATCCAGTTAGGTGAATAGATCAGGCTCACAGATAAAAGGGGCTACAGTACTGCCCTATCTGTAGGGTGAGTATTTCGAGAGATTTTTTTTGTATAGCCCTACTTTCAGTTGAGGGTATTTTTGGGAATAATTGTGTATGTATATTTTTGAAAATATTCTAACACTCTGGTATTGTATATATATGGTTATGGTTTTATGAATTCATCTTCTCGCTGCTTAGGTTGTTTGTTGTGTCTCAGATTCCATGGGTCCTATTTGGACCGTGATGAGGGTTTGATTTATATTAAAAAGGTATCAGAGCAGTGAAATTTAACAGTATATATATATATATAATAAGTAAATAAATAAAATCAGGTCGTTGCATTTTGGTATCAAAGCCTAAATTGTTAGGTTCTATAGACTTTAGAGGGTAGCGGAAGCAATACCATAGTATAGGAAAGGATTGAGGTTTTGTTTTGCAGTCTAGGTATAGGATTTTCATGGTGGTTTATGTATCTTTCTTGGGGTGATGATTTCAGGAAAGCCATAGTAAACTATTGTTGGGTCGTGTGCCTAGATTACAGAATTGGATTTTGAACTAAGATCAGGGAGGGTAGTTAAGTGTGAATATGGGATTTTAGTTTAATGAAATAGAATAGGTTTGCATGGGAGATAGGGTCTTTAAAGTGTGTTCTTTGTTTTTCAGGATGGACCCAAGAAGTAGTGGTACAAACGCTGAGGGAGATGGACCTTGTCCTTCCAGTATGGGAGGTGGAGATACTGATGCAGTATTGCGTAGTGTTACCCAACAGGTAATGGCTGAGATAGCCAAGAGCTCAGGGGAGCGAAGCTGCACGATCGAGCAGTTTACGCTGATGAAGCCCTTATTTTTTGCTGGAGGAGCTAACCCGATTATGGCTGAAAATTAGGTCCAGGACATTGAGAAGACGTTGGCAGTGCTTCCATGTACATAAGAACAAAAGGTGGTATTTGCAACATTCAAATTGATAGGAGAGGAAAAATACTAGTGGAGATCAGCGCGACTGATTGAGGAGCAGAGGCTGGATCCAGTGCCGGTGACATGGAGTCGATTCAAGGAGCTGTTCTTTAAGCAATATTTCCCTGCTATCGTTCGAAGCACAAAAGCAGCAAAGTTTATGCACTTAGCTCAGGGGCAAATGACAGCATCACAATACACAGCTCGATTTATTGAGTTGTCTCGGTTTGCCCCACATTTGACACCAGATGAAAAGAAAAAGGCAAAAATGTTTGAAGAAGGTTTGAGACAGAACTTGTTTGAGCAGGTTATTAGTTTTCGGGCTCAGACATTCGCAGAAGTCGTAGATAGAGCTACGGTTATTGAGAGTGGCATGTAAAGAGGTATCGCAACTCAGAGTCAGAGAAAAGAACCCATGCCTTAGGGTTTTCAGGCAAGTTCCAGTCAGGGCCCATGGAGAGGAGACCGTTATAGGGGAGATTAGAGACAAACGACATGACCTCATGAGAATCAAGGTATGCAGACCTACCCGGTGTGTCAGACGTGCGAGAGATGACATTTGGGGGAGTGTCGGGTGGGGAGATATGTTTGCTATCATTGTGGGAGACCCCGCCACATGGCATAAGCATGCCTAGGACCGTCGATCCAGGTCCTAATTCCTAGACCTTATCAAGGAGGTTATCAGGCGCCTCATGGAGGCCAGCGGAGGAATGTAGCCTTGGCGAGGGTTTATGCTTTGACATCGAGTGATGCTGAGACTACTGCAGATGTAGTGAGAGCTACTTTTACTATTCTACCATATCAAGTTATTATTTTATTTGATTCAGGTGCTACTCATTCATTTGTCTCTGCGACCTATGTCAAATTGTCTGGAAATGAGACCCAATTATTAGATGTAGAATTGTCAGTAACTACGACATCAAAGTCAGTGATGAGGTGTCGAAGAGTGCTCAGGGGTTATCCAATAGAAATTCAAAGGATAATGTTATCAGCTAACCTGATCGTATTAGATATGTATGGGTTTGATGTAATACTAGGTATGGATTGGTTGGTAGTTAATCACGTCAGTATTGATTGTCATAGAAAGAAGTAATTTTTAGACCCCCTGGCGAGTAAGAATTCTGATTTGTTGGTTCACGTGTATGTGCTTCATCGCAGTTAGTGTCAGCCATGCAGGTGAGCAGACTGCTCTTGGACGAAAGTCAGGAGTTTATGGCTTTTGTAAAGGAGGTGTCAAAAAATGAATTGAAGCTTGACAATACACCAGTGGTAAAGGAATTTCCAAATATTTTTCTAGAAAAGCTGCCTGGGTTGCCTCCCGATCGCGAGGTAGATTTTACTATAGATTTACCTCCAGGGACAGTGTCGATCTCTAAGGTTCCTTACTGTATTACTCCAGCTGAATTAGGAGAATTAAAGGATCAGAGGCAAGACTTTCTAGATAAGGGATTTATACGACCCAGTGTATCACCGAGGGGAACTCCAGTGTTGTTTGTAAAAAAGAAAGATGAGTTTATGAGGATGTATATTGATTACAGCGAGATAAACAAGGTAACTATTAAGAATAGACATCTTCTACCTTGTATAGATGATTTTTTTTATCAGCTCCAGGGTACACGAGTGTATTCCAAGATTAACCTCAGATCAGGCTATCATCAAGTGAGGGTAAAAGCAGAGGACATCTCAAAGACAGCCTTCAGGACCAGGTATGGACACTATAAATTCCTCGTTATGCCATTCGGTCTGACGAATGCCCCAGTTATGTTCATGGACTTGATGAATAAAGTCTTTCACCATTATTTAAACCAGTTTGTTATGGTTTTTATTGATGATATGCTGGTTTACTCGAGGATTTTTAAGGATTATGAGGCGCACTTGAGACAAGTACTGCAGATGCTCAGGGAGAAGAAGTTGTATGCCAAGTTTAGTAATTGTGAATTTTGGCTAGAGAAAGTGTCATTTTTGGGTCACGTGATCTCAGGGGATGGTATTTTCGTGGATCCCAGTAAAATTGATGTGGTGGTGAATTGGGTCAGGACGAAGAACGTTCAAGAAATCATAAGTTTCTTGGGACTGGCAGGTTATTTAAATCAATTTGTTAAGGGTTTTTTGCCCTTATTAGGGCCTCTCATGCGTTTAATCAATAAAAATGCCAGATTTTTATGGGATAAAGAATGTGAGTAGAGTTTTCAGGAATTAAAGTAGCGGTTCGTCACTGCCCCACTACTGACGATTCCATCAAAAGGTGATGGTTATGTAATTTACAGTGACGCGTTTTGAAAGGGTTTAGCTGTGTATTGATGCAGCATGGTAGGGTGGTAGCATATGCTTCCAGGCAGTTGAAAAAGTATGAAAATAACTACCCCACTCACGATCTGGAATTGGCTGCAGTGGTGCACGCACTAAAGATTTGGAAGCATTACTTGTATGGTGAGAGATGTGAAATATTTTTTGACCATAGAAGTTTAAAGTACCTCTTTATACAAAAAGAGTTGAATATGCAGCAAAGGAGATGGTTATAACTCATCAAGGATTATGATTGCACCATCAACTACCACCCAGGTAAAGCAAATGTGGTGGCTGATGCCCTGAGCCATAAATCAGAGGGTACAGCGCAGTTAGCAGTAGTAATTCAACACCCAATTCAGATGGACTTGGAAAGGCTTGGCGTGGAGTTAGTGGAGGATGATCCTTAGACATTTATTACCAGTCTTGTTGTGCAGCCTACGCTATATGAAAAGATTAAAGCCGCTTAAGGGGATGACCCTTAATTAACAGAGGTGATAGCTAGAGTACAGGATGGTCAAGGAGAGGAGTTCAGCGTTTCTGATGACAGGGCTTTGAGGTTCCGTTCCAGATTGTGTGTGCCTGTAGATGACGATATTAAGAGAATGATTCTAGAGGAGGCTCACAGATCTCTATACACAGTTCATCCTGACAGTACTAAAATGTATAAGGATCTGCGAGAGTATTTCTGGTGGAGTGGCATGAAGAGGGAGATTTCTGAATTTGTACAGAAGTGCTTGACGTGTCAGCAGGTTAAGGCTAAGCACCAGAGGCTGGCTAGGAAGTTGTAGCCACTTTACATTTCTGAGTGGAAGTGGGACCACATATCCATGGATTTTGTTACTGGGTTATCGTCGGCGCTGCATGGTCAAAATGTCATCTGGGTGGTTGTTGATCGGCTGACGAAAAAAACTCATTTTTTAACCTATTAAAGTTAGCTACCCTATGAACAGATTGGCAGAGATTTACATTCAGCAGATTGTTCGACCTCATGGAGTACCGGTATATATAGTCTCAGATCATGATCCACGCTTTACATCACGGTTCTGAAATAGCTTGCATGAGGCTTTGGGGTCTCAATTAGCATTAAGCACTGCTTTCCATCCTTAGACAGATGGTCAGACAGAGAGAACGATTCAGGTACTTAAGGATATGTTGCGAGCATGTGTATTGGATTTTGGGGGTAGCCGGACCCAGTATTTGCCACTAGTGGAGTTTGCCTACAATAATAGTTATCAGGCTAGCATAGGCATGTCCCCTTATGAAGCGCTTTATGGTAGGAGGTTCCATTCTCCTTTATACTCGAGTGAGCTAGGTGAGAGGCGAGTTTTGGATCCAAAAATAGTGCAGTAGGCATATAATAATTTTTCGAGATAAAATTAGTGCAGCACAAAGTTGGTAGAAAAGCTATGTAGATACTCGCCACCAGGAATTAAAATTTAAAGTGGGTGACTATGTGTTTTTGAAAATAGCACCACTGAAGGGAATCATGAGGTTTATGAAGAAGGGTAAGTTGAGCCCTAGGTTTATTGGCTTATATGAGATACTTGAGAAGATTAAGTCAGTTGCCTATCAGCTAGCTTTACCACTAGCTCTATTCAAAATACATGACGTATTTCATGTTTATATGTTAAGGAAATACGTTCCAGATTCTTCCCATATTATTAGTTACGTAGAATTAGAATTCAGTGATGCTCTAGCATATGAGGAAGCTTCAGTGCATATCTTAGATAAAAAAGAACAGGAATTGCGCAGTAAGAAGATACCACTAGTAAAAGTCCTGTGGAGGAATCACGCGATAGAAGAAGCTTCTTGGGAGCTTGAAGATGAAATCAGATAGAAATACCCACACCTATTTAGTGGGATACAGCAGTGATTTGTAAGTTAAAGTAATGATAATTTTATTTTATTTAGTATAGTGTAATTGTAATGTAGAGTGTAGGATAGGTAGTGTTTTTGGTTTTGGAAAAAATTTTCTTTTATGGGTATAATTGTAATCTCCTAGAACTGCGCTTATGTAACCACGATATTCCTCCACCATAAGTGAGGATAAGTAATAAAATGAGTAAACTATTTTCTTTAAGGGATGGTAAATCATATGGATAGTAAATTTTGAGAAAGAAATTTTATAAGGAGGGGAGAATGTAAAGACCCGGTGAATTATATGAATTAAATGATAATGGGAGGAGAGGAAGAAAATTGAAAAAGGGGTCACAACAGGTCCTCATGTTTGTCGATGAAGTGGCTTATTAGGATCGTCAACGAGGACACGTGTCTCGTCAACAAGGAATTACTGAGGGCTATTTTCAGCTTTGAATTTTGTCAATGAGGAATGAGTATTCATCAACAAACTTCCTTTGTGGCCTCATCGACGAAGTGACGTGTCTCGTCGATGAAGGCCAGTGAATAAATAGCCCTAAAATCGGATTTTAGCGTAAATTGTTCAAGAAAATTTTATTTTCTCTCTCCTCTTCAGTTTTCCTCTCTTCTCTCAAAGACTTTGGGTTCATTCTTCACTAGATCAACGATTCGAAGCCACCACGACACTCCTGGGCAAGTTCTCTTAAAGTCTACTGGAGTGGATCATTGGCCAAGTTGACTTGAATTCCATCCCAAATTCAAGGTAAGGTTTTTTATTTGGTATTTGGATTTCCTACAGTTGTAGAAAATGTAGTACTCAAATAAATACTGAAGTTTTGTTTAGGGAGATATTGTTTTCAGGGTGTTGAAGGGGGAACACTGTGGGTGTAGGATCAGTTATATTAGGGGCTTTCCAGTAGTGAAGCAAACGAAATATGCTATGCCAGTTTAAATAGAGATTTTTACCAGTAAAATATAGTATATGTTTATGGGTTTTCAGAGTAGGAAATTATACAATTTTATAAATTATATTTAATGAGTTTTAATTATTGTGTGGCATGAGAATATTGATATAGTACAGAATTCTACACAATTTTTTACAGAACTATGATTATATAGTTTCTACAGAATCATGATATACAGATTATACAGTTTTATTACAAAGTTATGGCTACATAGTACTTGCAAAATCATGATTTACAATATATATACAGAAAGATGGTTTTACAGTATTTTCAGGATCATGATTTACAGTAAATACAGACAGATGTTTTTATAGTTTTCATAGTATCATGATTATACAGTTTTACAGAACCATGATATAAAGATCATAGAACCATGACATATAGAAATACAGTTGATATAGAAATACAGTTTATTACAGCGTCATGGTTAATATAGTTGATACAGAATCATGGTAAAACAAATAGATTTTATATAGAAATGTATTATATAGTATCAGACCCTGATGGACCATTACAGATTAGTTTAAAGAGCACTGTACCATAGTTATTTACAGTTCAGAGTGCAACCACATAACTCACATAGTATGTGGATTTATAGTAGTCGATCGTGCCTATGTAGTGGACAAGCTCCCCATCAGTTAGGGTTAAGGAGGCCGATCTGACTTTCAGAGTGTAGTGACTTATCCTGGTATGCCAGCCAGTGATAGGTCCAGCCTATAGGCCGCACAACCCTATCATGAGGGGTTAAATCATGACATACAGTTATCTATCCAGGGAAATTTTCTCAGTTATTATATGTATATTCAGATTTACAAAAACAGTAGATGTATCTATGAACATTAGAAGTATAATGAATAGAAAATTCATAAAGACAGTTATGTTAAGTAACATAGGTATGAGATATATTGTACATTATTTATACATGCTTTCTCAGATTCAGTTATCTATAGTATTTCTAAATCAGATTTTACAAATATGTAACTCATTTGCCACACACTAGCAATAACATATTTTTTCTTACTGAGCGTTGTCTCATCCCAATGATTTAACATTTTTCAGGTGATCCAACTAGGCGAATAGATCAGGCTCCCAGATAGAGGGGGCTACAGTACTGCCCTATCTGTAGGGTGAGTATTTCGAGAGATTTTTTTTGTATAGCCCTACTTTCAGTTAAGGGTATCTTTGGGAATAGTTGTGTATGTATATTTTGGGAAATAATCTGACACTCTGGCATTGTATATATATGGTTATGGTTTTATGAATTCAGCTTCTCACTACTTAGGTTGTTTGTTGTGTCTCAGATCCCATGGGTCATATCTGGACCGTGATGAGGGTTTAATTTATATTAAAAAGGTATCAGAGCAGTGAAATTTCACAGTATATATATATATATATATATATATATATATATATATATATATATTTATTTATTTATTGAAATAAAATAAAATCAGGTCGTTACAAAATCGCGGAGTATTGGGAGTTGGTTGAAATTATGAATATTGAAGTTATGAGAATATTAGTTGAAATAAACCTTATAAATCTGAATATATTGCAGGGTTGTTTGAAATCAATCTTATAAAATTCTATCTTGATAGTTATTGGAATTGAATAGCTGATCTTTAACATTGAAAAATTGAATTTGGATTGTGATAATATATTTTCGAACAAAGGATTGTTAGTTGTGCTTGTGAGGTTGCTAATCAATATTATTGTGATTGTGTGACTGTTGGAAATTAATTAGAAAGGGGTAATACTTAACCAAGGTATTTGTAAACTTAAGTTATTAAAGAAAATTTTTAAAAACCCAATTCACCTCCTGCTCTTGGGAGTACACCTTATTTCTAAATTGGTATCAAAGCCATAGGTTGTAGTAAATCTTAAACTAGAAGCTACATAAAAATCCCTATGGCACACCTAGGTGTATCTCCTTTTGGCGAGGGCCAATCCTCATCTAGACCACCTATCTTCTGCGGTGTTAACTACACCTTATGGAAACAGAGAATTAGAATATATTTGCAAACCATAGATTGGAAAATATGGAAAGTAGTCACACATGGTGACCTCATCCCCACTAAAAACATAGATAACAAATAAATACCTAAGGAAGAAAAAGAGATGACTAACAATGATTTAAAGATGTTGCAAATAAATTTTAGTGCAATGAATGCACTATATTGTGCCCTAGATGTCAATGAATTCAATAGAAACATGGGATGTAAATCAGCTAAGGAAATCTAGGATAAGCTTGAAGTAACTTATGAAGGAACGGTTGATGTGAGGGATAGTAGAATTGACATGCTCGCCAGTGAGTATGAGGCGTTTAGGATGAACCATAAAGAGACTATCACTACTATGTATACTAGGCTTACCCATATAATAAACTCTATTAATGCATTAGGAAAAAAACTACTTTACTTATGAGGTGATTCAAAAAATCTTTAAAAGGACTTCCACCAATTTGGGAACCCAAGGCCACTGCCATAATGGAAGGAAGAAATTTAAAAAGTACCTCTCTAGATGAATTAAAAGGATCGCTCCTTGCATACGAGATGACAATGAATGAAAGGGAAGGAAGCAAACACAAGAAATCAATAGCTTTTAAGGTTACAAAAGAAAGTTCTAGTAAAGAAGAAAACAATGAACTAAATGATGATGACATAGTCTTATTCACTAGAAGACTAGGAAAATTATTCAAAAAGAACAAGAAGTTTACTCGAAAATTCAAAGGCTCAAAATATGATAAAGGATAAACTAGCAAGAAAGAAACCAAGAATAAACCTCCTACATGCTATAATTGCAAGAAAGTTGGACATATAAAACCTGATTGTCCACAGCTTAAGAAGGATGACAAGAAGAAGAAAAAGAAGGTGATGAAAGCTACAAATGAGATGAATCAAACTCGAGTGAATCTGAAAATGAACCAAATGATCAAGATGTAGCAAACCTTTGCTTCATGGCGAAAGATGACGAGGTAAATTCCTACTCTAGCTCATAAGAAGATGAATCTGGTAGAGACCCGAAGAATTATACTATTTAAATAATAAAAGAGGGAGAAAAGGAAATATTATAGGGGGTTACAGCAAATCCTCGTCAACGAAGCAGCTTATTGGGTTCATCGACAGGGACACATGTCTCGTTGACAAGGAATTACCAAAAGGGCTATTTCAGGGCCTAACTTTCGTTGACGAAGGTTATGAGTTTGTTAACGAACTCCCTTCTTGACCTCGTCGATGAAGTGACGTGTCACATCGATAAAGCCAAGGGTATAAATAGATCAAACCCGGGTTTTTGGAGAGAAATTTTGCATGTGGAGTCTCTCTCTCTAGATTTTCGCCCTCCTCACCTTCTCTCCTCAATTTCGGCCCCGTTCTTCACCAGATTGACGATCCGAAGCCGCCACGTCACTCCTGAGAAGATTTTCTTCACATTTGCTGGAGTGATTGATAGGTTAGGCTAACTTGGGAACCATCCCAAAATTTAGGTAAGTTAGCTAATTTCAATTTTATTGGGTATTGGGAATTTTTGTTTTGAGGAGAATATGTTAGGAAAGCAAATACTAAAGTTTTGGTAGGGAAAATGTTAATTTCAGGGTGTTGTGTTGGGAACACTGCAAGTGTAGGAATTGGGGGTTTTGTGGGCTTCTCAATAAATCAGGTAAGGGGATAAATTAAGTCAGAAAATTTTCATGAAATTATTTATTATTTTACAGCATTAAATTTCAAGAAAGTACGTATATTATATAATTATGTTTGGGAAAAACTATTATGAACAAGATTATGATTTAAACATGTTTAATCAGAAAATATGATTTTAAAACAGGTTTTACATTCAGTAGGTTACCCTATTTCTATGTGGCATGAGTTTAATTCCCATATAATTGTGTATATCAAGATAGAAATTTTTTCCCAGATCAAACAAGATATGATAATTTTCATGACAGTCATAAAACAGTACAGGAATCATGATTTTACATATTAAATAGTACAGAAAAATTATGTTTAGTATATTATGTTATGCCAACGCAGATGTCGTGATTCATGTTATGTTATGTCGGCGTAGATGTCGAGGTTCATGATGGCGCAAATGCCATAATCAAGTATGATCGGACTGAATTAATCAAATATGTATATGACAGTTATTATTATGAAATATGAAATAGTTATGAACAATATATGGAAATTATTATATGATATCAGAACCCGGATGGCATGGCTTAGTATAGTTTCAGGAGCATGGTACCGTAGCTATATATTCATAATTATAATAGTGCTACCACACAACCAGTGGTGTGGGAAATGGCAATTGATGTGACTTTAGTGTAGAGTGGAGTAGTCCCCTTGGTAGTTCGGGACCAGATAGGGGCGGGCCCATAGTACTTACAGACTTATGATTGATCTAGCATGGTACGCTAGTCATTGCTAGGTCTCTCCTTCGGGCTGCACAACCTAGCCATGTGGGGGTAAGACATGACACCAACTAGCTATTCGTCCTTGGTGTATTTCAGTATTGTACAGTTATATAAGATGATTTTCATGATAGTAATTTAGTATGTTATGTTATGTTATGAGAAATCATATTTTATTCAGGTATGATATCAACAGTTTTTACCAGACATTATGTATAACACAAAAACACTCATGTTGTCACACACTGATATTAGTTTATTTCCTTTACTGAGAGGTGTCTCACACCATCTTACAAAACATTTCAGGGAACCCAGTTAGATAGGTAGGCCGAGCTCTGCGTTAGTAGAGGCAATTCCTACTACCCCGGTGGGAGGATGAGTTGCTGAGGTAGGGTAAGATGGTTTATGGATGATGAACCTAGTTTTACCTTTTTTATCTTTTTGGGATGTATGTATATATATATTTGACATATTAGTAGCACTCTGGTATTGTAACTGTTGGATGGTATACATGTAATTTATATTTTCCGCTGCTTAGGTATCCACTATGTATGTTAGATGTATTCCCGGCACCCACGGGTTTGGGTTGTTTTTGCTATAATGGTATCATGGTCATTATTAAGTATGATATTATGTATGTGTGGAAAAAAATTAACTTATGGTAAAATAGGTAGGTTGTTACAAATCTAGTGATGAATCATGTAGTGATTCATGTGAAAGCATGCCCTCATATAGAGAAATGCAAGCTGAATTATTTTCCTTGCATAATACGTTCATAAAAGTATCCAAATGAAATATAGCATTGAAAGAACAAAGTAAAAAGCTAAAGAACCAACTAGAGACTTCAATATCAACTGAAAAAGAAAAGGACTCACTTATTGACGAACTTATGAGTAAAGTCGACAAGATGTCTCAAGATCTAGTAAAGCTTCAAGTAAATGGCAAAAATACAAAAGACTCAAAAATATGTGTGAATTATGGTGTGATCCCAAGAGAGGGGTGAATTGGGTATTTTTAAAAGATTATGACCTTTAAGATCTAATCTTGAGAAACCTTCAATTACAAACTTTAAAGTTATCTAACAACGAGGTTAATGTTTCATAATTAATCAATCTAATATGTGTCTTTTTCAAGCATACACTTTTACCCAATTACTCACAGATGTAACAAGTGTTCAACACATACACAATGCATAAGTAATTTAAATACAATGCAAAATTAAAAAGGAGTTAAGGGTAAGAGAGATGCAAACACGATTTTACGAGGTTCAACCAACTCGGCCTACGCCCTCCCCTTGAGCAACCCACTTAAGGATTCCATTAAATCCCTGCTCCTTTAACCGGGACGGAGCTTCCCTTACAATCCGCTACTTACAAGAGGTATAGCTTCCTCCT
This sequence comes from Malania oleifera, assembly GCF_029873635.1. Lineage (NCBI taxonomy): Eukaryota > Viridiplantae > Streptophyta > Magnoliopsida > Santalales > Ximeniaceae > Malania > Malania oleifera. Next base: position 100,313,141 of record NC_080418.1, on the reverse strand, counting down.
ACTTCGCTGCTTACAAGAGATACAACTTTCTTCTCAAATCCTATTCATAGCCCAAATCATGATTACAATATAGAATTACAATTTTGCAAAACTAAATATTGCTTCTTACCAAGCTAGTGAGTACAACAGAAAATCCTAACACATATCCATATGATAAAACTTGAAGCTCAGTATGTATGTAACAATGTAATCGTTATATGAATAATATGCTTCAAAAATTACCTTCAAGTTAATATCTCTGAAAAAATAATTTCTTATAAATAATCGCTTGGGATATTTTAGGGTTTTAAAACAATCCACTTGATGCAAGAATATCAAGATACAATCCTTGTAAAAATAATCTTTAATAACACTCAGATCTAGGTTCTAGCTATCATGTTATTTGTAAGATTAAATCTTTAAATAAAAATATGACTTGAATAATGCAAAGATTTAAACAAAACTTTTTACAAGATATTTCTCACGAATCCATATTTAGAACGTTTAAACTTTTCAATCAAGTAGATTTCGCAATAACAAAATATCAAGTCTATGAATGAAAATAGGAAACTTGAAGATCAGCAAATATTCATTGTTTAGAAAATCCTTTCACAAATAAATTTTTATGTAACAACACAAGGATTTTTCTTCTTAATAAGAATAATAGATGTATGAGTATGAGATATGAAAAATCTTCAAGATATCTATATATTGAAAACACAAAAAAATCCCTTGTGTACCAAACCTCAATCACCAAAACTTGCTTTCAGGATGTGTAAATGAAATCCCTTTGAAAAGCTGAGATGATTTGCCCAAAGAGTATAAAATCAGCAGAATATTGGCAAAGTCTTGGTATGGAGGCACACATTCCCTTGTTCAAGATATCTATATATTGAAAACACAAACAAATCCCTTGTTTATCAAACCTCAATCTAGGGTATATTTTGAGCTTCTAACTATATCATATAAAATACGCAAATACAATCAATTCTAAATACACATTCCCATAATAATCTTGAACTTGACACTTGCATCTTCATTCTTCTACTCTTTTAGTTCCATGGATTGTGCCAGGTTGTACATTCTTTAATCCTCATGGTTTCCATCACTTCCTCATCTTCCGTGCATGCAAAATAATGTTCCTGCTAAAAATCTCAATGCACGGATGTGATAATTGTGTTTTGTCATTATCAAAACGAGATCGAACTCAAAAAGTCAGCAATCTCTCCCTTTTTGATGATGACAAACACGAGAGCAAAAAACATAAATTTCAAAATAGATATTTAAGTTCAGCTCAATATGCATCTAAATATGGCAATAAAGTATATGCACATTAATCCTCTCCCCTTAAAAATCCTCTCTCCTAAACACAAGGAGTATATCATTTTGCTCATTAATCCTCTCCCCCTTTTGGCATCAGCAAAAGGGTTAAGTTAACTGAACAAACAAAAATTCTTAGTTTTTAAAAAAATGACTCCCCCTTCTTGAAACAAATTTTATTTAAGCTTAGAAAAAGTCTCCCTCTTTTTTAAAAAAAAAAAAAAAAAAAACTTTCTACCTATTTGTTTTCTCATTTAAGCTCTTACACTTTGTAGACTATGCAATTCTAAAAAATATCTCTCCCCCTTTTGACCTAAAAAAAAAAAAATTTCTTTCCCCTTTTAGATCTAAAAAAAATTTGCTCTAGTACATACATATCTTACACCTTTTGAAAAAAATTTTGCTCTAAAATTTTTTTTATTTTTATTATTATTTTATTTTTTCTTTAAGTACATTCTAAAAAGGAATTATAATCAGAAAGATTAACCATACAAATCCTAATTATATCAATGCATTGTAAACACGATCATATGGTTAACTCAATGAACTTGTGGCAAATCAATATATCTTTCAATTAGAGTATTCAATAAGATTATCATAATTGAGTGCATGCCACAAAAAGTTCACTGCACATCTAAGCAAAAGAAACATTGGTAAGAATAATAAGATAGTAACTAATTTCCAAATGCTCCCCCTATGAATTTGAATACTTGCGTAGATGGAATGAAATGCTTATACCTATTAAGGATTAATTTCACTACTAGTTCAAAGCCATATAAGCAATCATTGTCAAATATTTTAGACAAACTATAGTGATACTATGATGCAGATGAGTTCTTTATGCTCTTTCTCGAGAAATGGAGCTTAGCTCCCCTAAATATTTTCTAGCATACAGCAAATTTAGTTCAGTATAGTTTTAAAAAAAAATTCATGTGGTTAACAAGTTGCATCAAATATGCACAAAAGAATGTACACATACCATTCATGGTTTGATACCAGATGTAAATAAAAAATATGATACCAAATGTGATTATGCTTATTTTTCAAAGCCATAGTATTTTCAAGTTAATTTGCTTCCCCTTAGTTATGCACTTATCATCGTCTTATGTCTTTTTTCTTTTAATCATTCTTCACCAGTTTAGCTGAGTGTTCTAAGATTTTCAATGATTTAGACTTGGTTTTACCTGCTTTATCTTAGAGGACCAAAAAGTCATAAACAATTCTACTTCAGGGTCATAAGCCTATATTACTTCTTTTCCTATGGATCTCAACGCATAGGTTTCCTAGTCATTAGCATTATCATATAGATTGAACCTATTGCAAATAACTTAGCCATTTGACATATTCAAAAGATTATAATAGATTTGACTTGAAGTTTGAGAGCTTGTGAAGTGAGATTTGACAAATACTCTTAGCAACTAAATTATCATTAAATTCAGAAGAATATTCATTATGAGTGGACAATATTCAAAATATTTCGTGGAAGCAAATATATCCAACTATTTACACAAAAAGAAATTTGAGAGAATATTAATTTTTGGATACTGCTCTTTGGGTATTTCTAATTATCCAATCATTGGACGGTACCTTTTAAGTATGTCTTCAATTTTAAGCAATGGTACGAGCCTAGGATAGATGAATCTTTTCCGAATATGATCGTGGTATGGTAAAGATTTCTTGTTGAGGAAATAACTTTAGCGTAAATCAAAATTAGGAAATTTTATATTTTGAGCACAAAGGGAATATTTATTAAAATGTCTTGATAGACCATTTGGATCCCTTAGAGAATTCCACTAATTTGATTATAACAGGATATCTTTTCATGAGCACTCATAGATATAGAATTTATGATTTATCAATGCTTAATCCTAAATCCTAGAATGATGACTTATTTTGATCAAGGCTTTTTATATTCAGAGATGAGTTTAGGGATAAATGAAATATAACAAGATGAATATCCTAAAGCTTTAATTTGTGTAATGGGCAACTACGCTTAGGATTTTAATCATGGATTACGCATGAAGAATTATTTACTAGACACAGTACCTTGTCCATTTGGAAGTGAATTTCATGGAGCATGTTGCTTAGATTTTCTTGAAGATATGATTTATGTTTTTCATTTCATAGAGCAAGGTTTCTGATATTTTAGACAGTTAATCTCTCAACCTTCACTTTGAATAACTCAAGGTTTGCATGCTATCTAATATTTTAACATTTTACCCAATCATTATGATATAAAAGCATTAGGTAGTCAAATTGGATATATTTCTTAAAGGAATCATATTGAGTTAACTCTCTTGTAGGATTCTTAGTATAATACTAGTGTAGTAAATACATATACTAAGATTTTACATTTTAAGCATATACTATTCCCCAAGCCTATTAGTCATCACGACCCCTTTTTGTTTATGTAGCTAACTCCACTAAATTCTCAATCTTAAAGTCTAAGAAGGAGTTTTTGGGGTTCATTTTTGGTGCCCAATTTTCTTTGACTCTCCATACCTATTTGGGCTTCACACCTTTCTTTTAAATGGACAATCAAATTTAAAGTGCCCTTTATTTTTACATAGTACGCAGGTGGTGTGAACATACAAACTAGAAGAGGTACTAACATAGAATTTTGATGCTTTAACAAAGTACCCCATGTATAGGTTCTTTCTTCTCCTATTTTCAATTCCATTATAACATATACCTTCTTTGTCTAAGGTCATCTTTTGTAAACCTAGAAGCTTGTCTAAGTTTTCTTTGCCTCTAGTAAGTGTATGGATGATTTTCGCTTGATCCTCAATTTTTCTTTCTAGGCCTTGAGTCTTTGAATCTTTTAAACTCTTGCAAACACCTTGTAGTTTTGTGAGTTCTTTGCACTTTGTGTTTGCTTTGCAGTCAAGTTTTGAAATAAGAAGTTATTTTGTATTATCACTAGAAATTTCGGATCTTAAGATTTTCAGCTCTTTTTCCAATTTTTCATTCTTGTTTTCTAATCTCATGATTTTCAAATCTTTTTCCTTATTAACAAGAATTTTAGATTCTAGTTTTTTAAATGATATCTTATTCTTGTTTTCTAATTCCTTAATTTCTACTTCCTTTCAATCTTTTCCTTCTCTAGGATATTATAAAATTCTTTTAAATCAACTATTTGTTTTGCTAAAATTTTATTTTCTTTTTTCAAAAATGTTTTCTTTTTAAGCAACTTTATTAGAACTTTATGAGCCTTAATAAATCCCTTTTGTAATTCCTCATAAGATGACATGTTATCATTATTTGATTCATCATAAGATTCACTACCAGAATTATCACAATATATATCACAAGATTTGTCACAATCATTGCATGAATCATTTTGATAATCATTATGAGAAGTAGAAGGAGTAGAGTGTACCACGTCATCGGTTAATGCAACTAGGCCACAATTTTCCACTACCTGATCATTTGAGCATGAATTTTCCCAAGTGATGGACTTCTTTCCTTTGGTCTTTCCAAATCTCCTATCGAGTTCTTCCCATATCTCTTTAGCACTTTGACATGACTTGATTTCATGAAAAACATTAGTATCTAAAGCAAGCAATAGAATATTCATGGCACCGAAATATATTTACATTAATTTCATGTCATTCTCATTCAGCTCATATTCAGATTTAGGAATTTCAACATTATCAACAATTTTTATGGGTACTAGGTTTCCTTAAGCAATTACTCTTCAAGTCCTCTAATCCATTGATTTGATAAAAATAGTCATTCTTATTTTCCACTTGGTGAAATTTTCACCATAAAACATTGGAGGTCTTGCAGAGATTTGTACCACACCGAATGGGGATACACCAAAATAAGTCATTGTGATCTTTTTATAAAAATGTTTAAGTCTATGCAACGAGGCTCTGATACCAAATGTAAATTACGGTGTGATCCCACGAGGGGGGTGAATTGGGTATTTTTAAAAGATTATGACATTTAAGATCTAATTTCAAAAAACCTTCAATTACAAACTTTCAATTTATCAAACAATGAGGTTAATGTTTGACAATTAATCAATCTAATATATGTCTTTATCAAGTATACACTTTTACCCAATTACTCACAGATGTAACAAGTGTTCAACACATACACAATGCACAAGTACTTTAAATACAATGCGGAAATTAAAAAGGAGTTAAGGGTAAGAGAGATGCAAACACGATTTTACGAGGTTCAGCCAACTCGACCTATGTCCTCCCCTTAAGTAACCCACTTAAGGATTCCATTATATCCATGCCCCTTTAACCGGGATAGAGCTTCCCCTATAATCTGCTGCTTATAAAAGGTACAACTTGCTTCTACTCCGCAGCTTACAAGAGATACAACTTTCTCCTCAAACCCAGTTCACAGCTCGAACTGTGATTACAATATAAAATTACAATTTTGTGAAACTCAATATTGCTTCTAACCAAGCTAGTAAGTACAATAGAAAATCCTAATATATATCCATATGATAAAACTTGAAGCTCAGTATGTATGCAATGATGTAATCATTAAATGAATGATATGCTTCAAAAATTACCTTCAAGTTAATATCTCTGAAAAAAATAATTTCTTATAAATAAACGCTTTAAAGATTTTAGGGTTTTAAAACAATCCACTTGATGCAAGAATATCAAGATACGATCCTTATAAAAATAATCTTTAATAACACTTAGATCTAGGTTCTAGCTACCAAGTAATTTGTAAGATTAAATCTTTAAATAAAAATATAACTTGAATAATGCAAAGATTTAAACAGAACTTTTTACAAGATATTTCTCACGAATCCATATTTAGAACATTTAAACTTTTCAATCAAGTAGATTTCGCAATAACAAAATATCGAGTCTGTGAATGAAAATAGGAACTTGAAGATCAACAAATATTCATTGTTTAGAAAATCCTTTCACAAATAAATTTTTATGTAACAACACAAGGATTTTTCTTCTCAATAAGAATAATAGATGTATGAGTATGAGATATGAAAAATCTTCAAGATATCTATATATTGAAAACACAAACAAATCCCTTGTGTACCAAACCTCAATCACCAAAACTTGCTTTCAAGATGTGTAAATGAAATCCCTTTGAAAAGCTGAGATGATTTGCCCAAAGAGTATAAAATCAGTAGAATATTGGCAAAGTCTTGGTATGGAGGCACACATAGCATAAGATGTGTGAATAGTTCTCTAAAACTCTCTCTTCTTGTGCTTTTAGGGTTTTGGGAGTGTTTATGGAGTGAGTTTCCTTGTTGCCCTCGATACTTGGAATATCCTTCATTTTTATAACATTTAAATTTAAAAAATTTAAAATCTTTGCAAGGTCAATTGACTGAGCTATCGAGGTCAGTTTTCTGATGTTCCTTAAAGTGCTGAAAATTATAGTCTGTACACAGGGTCAAACAACTAAACTGTGCGTTCAGTCTTCTGAAGTCCCAGCTCAGATGACTTAACTTGACGGTTCAGGCATCTGAAGGTGTTCTGCCTATTCTATGTTTCAAAAATTAATTCTTCAGATGATTGAACTATTTCTTCAGTCTTCTGGGGAAATTCTTCAGACATCTGAATTAAAAACTTCAGTCGTCTGAGGTTGCATCTTCAGACTTCTGAGGGTACACCTTAGTCGTCTGGGCAGACCAACTTCAAAATTTTCATTTTAGTTTTCAAAATCAATTTCACTCTCTTGCTTTGATCTCTTATAAAACATTTTCTGGGGTACAAAATAAGGTATTTAAGTCCATGTTTAACCTTAGAAGATCTTCATGAGATGCATGTGTCCTAAGGTCAGTCTAGGATATATTTTGAGCTTCTAGCTATATAATATAAAATACACAAATACAATCAATTCTAAATACCCATTCCCATGACGATCTTGAACTTGACGCTTGCATCTTCATTCTTTTACTCTTTTAGTTTCATAGATTGTGTCAGGTTGTATATTCTTTAATCCCTGTGGCTTCCATGACTTCCTCACCTTCCGTGCATGCTAAATAATGTTCCTACTAAAAATCTTAACGCACAGATGAAATAATTGTGTTTTGTCATTATCAAAACGAGATCAGACTCAAAAAGTCAACAATATGTGATCTTAAGAATTAAGTTAAGGATCAAGCCAAAATCATCTACAATTTCACTAAAGGAAAGGAAAACTTTGATAAATTGGTTATGACAAAGAATGTCCTTGGACAAGAAAGGAATTGGATTCAATGGAGTTGAAAACAAGAAGAAAAAGAACCTTTACATAGGGTACTTTGTAAAAGCCTCAAAACACTTTGCAAGCATCTTCACCAATGCCTACGAACACGCTACGTGTTTCTTGTGTAAGAAGAAAGGACACATAAAGTTTGAATGTCCATACAAAAAAAAAATGTTAAATTCAAAAAAGTATGGAAAGTCAAAACTAAAATTAAAATAGAATCAAAAAGACCTAAGAAGGTTTGGGTACCAAAAGTAACACCTTGAAACCCTTCTTGTAGGTATGTTTTAGGTCCACTCCATCAAAAGACAAATGGTACTTGGATAGTGCATGTTCACGACATATGACTGGAGACAAATCCAAGTTTACCTCATTAATTCTAAAATATGGTGGACATGTAACCCTTGGAGACAATGTTAAAGGCAAAATAATCGGCATTGGAAAAATCGGTAAAGAACCCTTCTCAACTATTGATGACATTTTATTGGTTAATGGGTTGAAACATAATTAGCTTAGCATTAGTCAATTAAGTGATAAAGGCTTTGATGTAATATTTAAACAAGATAAGTTCGTAGAAGAAAACAGAGAAAATCATGATGTCCTGTTCATTGCAAAGAGGGTTGATAATATGTACTGCATAAATTTTGAAAACCTAATATCTCAGGAAGTCACATGCTTTACAGCTGTGAATGAAGCCAGTTGGTTATGGCATAGGAGATTAGGACACACTAGTATGGATCTATTATCTAAATTAGCTAAAAAGAACTTAGTCAAGGGCTTACCTAGCACTAAGTTTGTAAAGGATAAAGTTTGTGAAGCTTGACAACTTGGGAACCAAACTAAGACAAGTTTTAAAAAGAAGCATATTTCCATTAGTAGGCCTTTGGAACTTATTCACTTAGACTTATTTGGCCCTACCAGAACACGAAGTCTAGGAGGAAAGCAATATGCTTTCGTCATTATTGATGACGACTCCAGATTTACCTTGGTACTCTTCTTATTCTCTAAAGATGAAGTATGTAAGATGCTAATTAACTTGTGTAAGAAGCTCCAAAAAGAAAAAGGATACGAAGTTCTAAATATCAGAAGTGATCGAGGAAGAGAATTCAAAAATAAAAACTTTGAAAAATTATGTGATGAATATGGAATAGCTCACAACTTTTTGGCCCCTTGTACTCTTCAACAAAATGGATTTGTTGAAAGGAAGAATAGGTCTCTTCAAGAAATGGCTAGAACTATGCTAAATGAGCATAATTTACCAAAGTATTTCTGGACAGAAGCGGTAAATACTGCATGTTATGTAATGAATAGAGTTTCCCTTAGATCAATCCTAGAGAAGACCCCATATGAACTTTGGAAAGGAAGAAAACCAAAGATATCTTACTTTCACGTATTTGGATGTGTAAGTGTTTCATATTGAATGATAAATAGGACTTAGGAAAATTTGATGCAAAATCAGATGAAGGAATTTTCTTAGGATATGCATTGAATAGTAAAGCCTTTAGAGTCTACAAAAGAAGGACTCTCACAATCATAGAATCAATACATGTAGCTTTTGATGAGGCAAATCCATTCTCTAAATCATCTGATATTGAGGAAATTGAAATAAAGCAAAGTCTAGAAGACTTAGAAATTCAACAAGTAAAAGATGAGAATAAGGAATTGAGCTCAACTTTACATGATAGACCTCTTGATCAATCCAAACTGCCTAAAGAATGGAAATTTGTAGGATATCACCCAAAAGATCAATTAATTGGTGAACCTTCATGAAGAGTATCCACTAGATCATTTTTGAAAAATATGTGTAGTTATTACGTGTTCCTATATCAGGAGGAACCCAAGAACATAGATGAAGCATTAAGTGATGACTCTCGAATAGTAGCCATGCAAGAAGAATTAAACTAGTTTTAAAGAAATAAAGTTTGGAAGCTAGTTCCTAGACCCGCTGATCATTCACTAATTGGAACGAAATGGGTGTTTAGGAATAAGAAGTGTTGACTCTATGAGTCCAACACGGTTTTAATAATGACAAATCACTTGGTATTTGATATGTGCATTGAGATTGTGAACATGAACTACATTAAGCATGCACGGAAGGATAACAAGTCATGGAAGCCATAAAGATTAAAGCATACATATCTTGACACAAACCATGAAACTTAAAGAGTACAAGAATGAAGACGCAAGCAACAAGTTCAAGAATGTCATGGGAATGGGTAGAATGACCTTATGACTCAAACCATATGATTTAATTTGAGGCTCAACATATACCCTAGAATGACCTTATGACTTATGCATCTTATGAACATCATTAGGGGACATTCATGGACTTAGAAATATTTTTAAAACCCAAAAAAAAAAATTTATAAAAGAGCTTAGAAAGAGAGCAGAGTAGAATTTTAAACTAGAAATAAAAAAGTTTAGGAAATGGGAACTTCAGAAGACCGAAGATAAGTTCAGTCATCTGAAGAATTTCTTCAGAAGATCGAAGATTAAGTTCAGTCATCTGAAGAATTTATGGTGAAACATAGAACTTGGGGGAAGCACCTCAGAAGACTGAATTTAGACTTCAGTCGTCTGAACCTGACACTTCAGTCATCTGAACCCCAAACTTCAGTTGTCTGACCGTGTGCCCAAGTTAATTTTTTGAAGTTTTAAGGAACTTCAGTCGTCTGGGCTTTTAACCTCAATCGTCTGAACCTGCAGGAAAGATTTAAAAAAATTAATTTTTAATGAAAGAACACGTGAGATATTTTTTGATCCAATGGTTAGGATTGATTCTAAGGGTAAAGCACCTATATATTGAACATCTAAACCCTAGTTCTGAAAAAAAGAGTTTTGAAAGAGAATAGAACATCTTTTTGAAAGAGAATTGAGAAACTTGAACATATTGCTATACGATTGCCTGCACTCCAGCATATACTCATTAAGCTTGGGAAAATCAACTCAGAAAAACAATGGGATTTCATTTACACATATTGATTTCAACTTGGTGTTGAGGTTTGGTAAATCACACTACTTGTTAAGAATTATTTTCATAAAGGTTCTTCATCTAAATTGACTTGTTGATTGATATCTATTTTTCAAAGAGCTTGTCATTGCAAAATCCATTTTTGAATATTTCTTAAGAGGTTGATCTTGAGTGTGCATATATTAAATCATTTTGATAAGATTACCACTTGAGAAAAGCTTTTGTTATTGATTAGACATTTTTTATTCAAGCGAGTTTTCAGACAAAGACTTGATATTTTTAATATTCCAAAATCTACTCGATTAAAAAATCTAAAGGTTATCTATATACACTTGAGAGAAATATTGTTGTGACAAAGTGGGTTTCAAATCTTTGCAATCTTCAAAGCTTTTTTATGTATTCAAAGATTTAACCTAAGTTCTCCAAAGCATTGACTTATAAAAATATTTTTGGGAGATTTGATAAAAGGAAAAGTTAGTGAATCATACTCTCGCATATAACGATTATATCGTTACAGATATTCTGAGTTTCAACTTTCATCATATGATTATTTATTAGGAATTTAAATTGTACTCACTAACTTTGTTAGAAGCAACATTAAATGTTTTGCAGATTATATTGTAATCAAGGTTCGGGTTGTGAATCAAGTTTGAGGAGAGAGTTGTATCTCTTGTAAGCAGTGGATAAGTAGGAAGTTGTACCTCTTATAAGCAGCGGATGTAAGGGAAGCTTCATCCCAATTTACGGAGCAGGGATTATAGTGGAATTCTTGAGTGGGTTGCTCAAGGCGAAGACATAGACCGAGTTGGCTGAACCTCGTAAAAATTGTGTTTGCCTTCTCTCTTCCCTTACTTTTTTTACTTTACGCACTACGTTTCATTACTTGTATTTCATATGTGTTTGTTGAATAATTCACGCAATCTTCATAAGTAATTGGTTAAATGAAAAATAGGGACTAAGTGTTAAATAATTTCAAAGAATTTTTAAAATACCTAATTCACCTCCCCCCCTCTTGGGATTACACCTAAATCAACATTGGGTATCGGATAGGGTTTACATAGACTTGATAGTTCATTTGTAAAAAGATCACATGGCACACATTGGTGTAACTCCATTCGGTGAGGGACACTCATCCACTAGACCACCAACTTTCTATGGTGTAAATTACACCTATTGGAAACGTAGGATGAGCATATACCTATTAAATGTAGATTGGAAGGTGTGGAAAATAGTCACTAAGGGAAATCATGTTCCCATGAAAGTAATTGATAAGGAAAATGTATCTAAAACTGAAGATGAATATACTGAAGAGGACTAAAAATCTCTGCAAGTAAATGCTACTGCGATGAACTTGTTTTTCTATGCATTAGATGTAAATGAGTTTAATAGGGTAATGGCATGTAACTCTGCTAAAGAAATTTGGGAAAAATTAGAAGTTACACATGAAGGCACTAAGTAAAAGATAGTAGGATAGACATGCTCACCAGTGAATATGAAGCATTTAGAATTACTGCTGACGAATCTAGTCATTCCATGTTCTCTAGATTCACACATATCACAAATTATTTAAATGCTCTTGGAAAAACTTACCCTACTTATGAGTTGATCAGGAAAATACTCAAGGGACTACAGTTTGGAAAGCAAAAGCTATGGCTTTAGCAAAAGGAAAAAATCTCAAGGACATGTCGGTTAACAAACTTATTGGATCGCTCATCACCTATGAGCTGGCAATAAATGAGAGGAAGAATGAGCAAAGTGAAGAAAATAAAGCGACAACACTCAAGGCATCGTCAAACAACTCTAGTGAAGAAAGTGATTCTGATATGGAAGACGACATGGCCTTGCTAACAAAGAAGTTTCAGGAAGTTCTTGAAGAAGAATAAGAAGTTCAACAGAAAATTTCAGAACTCAAAATCACAAAGAGGAGAGTCAAGCATGAAGAAAAAGAAGGAAGATCCACCAACATGCTACAACTGCAGAGAGATTGGACACATCAAGCTTGAGTGTCCCAAACTAATGAAAGCCTCCAAGAAAAAGAAGAAGGCGCTAAAAGTCGATTGGCATACGCACAACACAAGCTATTCAGAATCTGAATCCAGTGATGATGAGATTGTCAATCTGTGTCTAATGGCACATGATGACCTTGAGGTACAATCATCATTCTCATCATCTTCTTATTATTCTAGTGATTCTGAAAATGAGAATGACGTGCTTTCATATGATGACCTGAAAAAAAGAATATTTGTACTCTATTAAAATGATTGAGAAGAAAACTAAGAAAATTTATTATTTAAAAAATAAAGTCAAAGAACTTTCAAGTTTAGTTCAATGCCAAAATGAATCTCATGCATCTATCATGAAAGACAAGGATTTGAAAATGGGAAGGAGTTGGTTTTGATGGGAAAGAAAATATAAAACAGAGACATCTTTACATGGGATATTTTGTAAGAGAGTCAAAATCATATGTTCCAACTAAGGATTATCATAGAAATATTACATGTTTTAAATGTAAGAGGTTGGGTCATATAAAATTTGATTGTCCTTTCAAAAATAAAGATGTCAAAATTAAGAAAGTCTGGAAAGTCAAAGAAGAATCTAGTACTAAACCCCATGGACCCAAAAAAATATGGGTACCAAAACTAGCTGTCTGATTGTGTCTTGCAGATATGCTTAAGATCATCATCCTCAAAAGACAGATGGTGTATGGATAGCGGATGTTCACGTCAGATGACCACGGATAAAGCAAAGTTTACATCCATCACACCCAAGGATGAAGGACTTGTCACTTTTGGAGATAATGCTAAGGGAAGGATCACAAGTGTAGGTAAAGTTGGTAATGATTCATCACTAATTATAAATGATGTTAAACCGGTTGATGGTTTAAAGCACAACTTATTGAGTATAAGCCAACTGTGTGATAAAGGTTACAAAGTGTCTTTTGAACATGACAAGTGCATTGTTGAACACAAAACTGATAATACGATATTGTTCACTGCTGAGCGTCAAGAAAACGTATAAACCACCAGTTTTGATAACTTAACCTCACAGAGTGTAGCATGCTTCTTTGCTATGAATGAAATCAATTGGATTTGGCATAGGAGACTAGGACACGCAAACATGGACCTAATATCTAAAATAGTTAAGGGAGACTTAGTTAAGGGACTGCCTAAGGCAAAATTCGTCAAAGATAAAATTTGTGAGGCTTTTCAACTATGAAAACAAGAAAGAACGAGCTTTAAGAAGAAGAAAGAAATCTCCACTACTAGGTCACTTCAAATACTACACTTAGATTTATTTGGTCCAAACCCAATTCAGAGTTTGGGAGGAAAATCATACGCATTCGTCATTTTGATGATTTTTCAAGATTACATGGGTACTATTCTTAGGTTACAAAGATGAAGCATGTGAACAATTCATAAACTTGTGCAAGAAAATCCAAAATGAAAAGGGATATACTATCACTAAAATTTGAAGTGATAGGGGTAGAGAATTTAAAACTCAAGGCATGGAAGACTACTGTAATTCATTAGGAATAGCTCATAATTTTTCAGCTCCTAGAACACCACAACAGAATGGTGTAGTTAAAAGGAAGAATAGGTATATACAAAAAATGGCCAAAACTATGCTTAACGAACATAAATTACCTAAGTATTTCTGGGTTGACGCAGTGAATACTGTCTGCTATGTTCTAAATAGAGTTTTGATTAGAGCATCACTTAATAAGACTCCATATGAATTATGGAATGGCCATAGACCAAACATATCATATTTTCATGTCTTTGGCTATGAATGTTTTGTGCTCAGATATAATGAACATTTAGGAAAATTTGATGTGAAATCAGATGAAGGTATCTTCCTAGCGTATGCTTTAGATAGTAAAGCCTATAGAGTATATAACAAACGAACGTTAACAGTTATAGAATCTATTCATGTAGTGTTCGATGAGTCAAATCCCTGCTCCAAAAGAACTGATGAAGATGAAATTGAGATAAACAAGGAATTTAAGAGACTATCCATTGAGAATGATTCAAAAAAGAAAAATGAAATTAAGGAACCATCCACTGAAACTAATCAAATTGAAAATGAGGTTAATGAACCACCTAAAGAATGGAAGTACATAAAGAATCATCCCATTGATCAAATAATAGGTGAACCATTACGTGGAGTAGCCACTTGATCCTTACTTAGGAATATGATCAGTCATTTTGTCTTTCTATCTCAAGAAGAACCTAGGAATGTAAGTGAAGCAATTGAAGATGAATCATGGGTGTTGTCCATGCAAGAAGAGTTAAACCAGTTTGAGAGAGATAAAGTATGGACATTAGTTCCTAGACCTGAGGATAAGACAATCATTTGAACAATATGGATATATAAGAACAAGAAAGATGAACATGGCACAGTTGTTAGAAATAACGCTAGACTAGTAGCTCAAGGATATAACCTGGAAGAAGGAATAGATTTTGAAGAAACCTTCGCAACTGTAGCTCGAATGGAAGTCAATCAAATGCTTTTAGCCTATGTAGTTTTTAGGGATTTCAAGCTATATCAAATGGATGTCAAACGTGCATTTCTAAATGGCTACATAAGTGAAGAAGTATTTGTAAAACAACCCCTAGGTTTTGAAAACCATAAGAATCCAGATCACGTGTATAGACTGACAAAAGCTCTGTACGGTTTAAAGCAAGCTCCTATAGCTTGGTATGAAAGGCTGAGCAGTTTTCTACTAGAAAATGGATTTATCAGAGGAAAGATAGATACAACTTTGTTCATAAATTCTAAGAAAGATGACATTCACCTAGTGCAAGTATATGTAGATGATATCATATTTGGAGCTACAAATAAAGAATTGTGTAATGAATTTGCTAACACTATGCAAAATGAATTTGAAATGAGCATGATGGATGAACTAAATTTCTTCCTAGGACTTCAGATCAAACAAGCGAAACATGGAATATTTATAAATTAATCGAAGTATATTATAGATCTACTCAAAAAGTTTAATATGGAAGATGGAAAAATACTAGGTACACCTATGAGCGCTTCATTGAAATTAGACAAAGATGAACAAGGTATTTTAGTAGATGTCAAGCTTTATCATGGAATGATTGGTAGCTTACTATATCTGACTGCTAGTAGAACTAACATAATGTTTAGCGTATGTTTGTGCACAAGATTTCTGGCGGCACCAAACAAGTCACATTTGTTAGCTTTCAAACGAATACTTAGATACTTGATAGGAACCGTAGAAATTGGGTTATGGTATCCTAAGTATATATCTTTTGAGATTATTAGCTATTCAGATGCTGATTTTTCTGGTAGCAAAGTGGATAGGAAGAGCACGAGTGGTACATGTCATTTTTTAGGACATTCATTAGCCTCCTGGTTTTCCAAGAAGCACAATTCAGTTGCTCTTTCCACAGCTGAGGCAGAATACATAGCGGCAGGTAGTTGTGCTCAAACACTATACATGAAGCAATAACTGATGGATTTTGGAATAAGTTATGAAACAATTCCTATCAGATGCGACAATACAAGTGCAATAAACATCTCAAAGAATCCCATATTACATTCACGAACTAAGCATATAAAAATACGACATCACTTTATTCGTAATCATGTGCAAAAAGGAGATGTGACACTTAAGTTTGTATGCACGGATGAACAATGGGCAGACATATTCACGAAACCACTTGCGGAGGATAGGTTTATACAAATTATATGTGAATTAGGTCTGATGCATAGTCGATAGTGTAGACACCCTATTTTTGCCCAGGGCCCAATATATTATTATTATTATTATTATTATTATTATTATTATTATTATTATTATTATTATTACTATTATTTTACTATTATTATTATTATTATTATTATTATTATTTTTATAACTATCATTATTATTATAAAACGAAGCCAAAACGGGGGTCGGGGACGCACACATAGCGCTGGGGCAAGGAAAATTCACAAAAAAAAAAACCTAAGCTTGCACGCAACCTCTCCTTCTTCTTCTTCTTCCCAGTTGCTGCAACAGCAGTGGCCTCACTCCACACCCAGCCACCATTCTTCCCCAGCCGCAGCTTCCAAATCGCTGCAACACTCTGACGATGCCCACCGCCATAGTTTCCGGCGACCCTGCGCCGGTTGTCATTCACGGCAGCCCCTACACCTCCTCCAGCAAACCAACTCCGCTGCTGCACAGCCGAGAGCCCCGACAGCAACCCAGCCGAACTCCGGCCACTCCTCCTGCTGAATCTGCTGCAACACCATCATCCGCCATCTTCTCTGCTCCGCGGCCCTCCGGCGAGTCTCCCCACTGCACCTTCGGCAACCACCAGCAGCAGACACCGCCCCGCCAGCACGAACCATCTGCAACACCACACCAGTCACGGCCTACACCACGAACCAGCCCGCGGCGCCGTCCATGTCTCCTTCAGTCCAGCAAGCTGCCGGAGTCCTCTGCCTCCCAACTATTGCTTCCTCACCACTCCGCCTCCACTCACACACGCAGCACAAGCCCCTCCCCAACCAGCAGGTATAGATGTATATATTTTTATAATTATTATTTACATATATAGTTATGCATCTCATGTATGTCTTATTTATGCATATATTGTTATTATGATTGTTAATATTAGTATTGTTAATATTGTTGTTTTATTTTTCTTGTGTGCAGGTTTTTTTTTTTTTTTCCCATATTTAAATTTTTTATTGTCTTTGTTTATGCATATTAAATACTAATTGATTTGTTTTTCTTGGGTGCAGGATTTTTGTTCATATTGGATATTTGCTTAATATTTAAATATTATTATTAAATTTATAGTTCATTAGGGTATGTTGTAATATTGTTGATCATTGGTATTTTTGTCATGTATATATTTAGGTAATATGGTGGTATATTATTTCATATTATTATTATGGTTTATTAGGTTATAAGGTTGTTATGCATATATGATTTAGGTACCTTAGGGTTTATGATATTGTTTCTATTATCATGTATATGCTATAATTTATTATTTTGTATTATACGTAATATAATGGTCTACCATGTATTATTGTATTATTATAGTGTTAACTGTTTAGGATTATATATCGAATTTGATTTGATTTATTACTATAAGTCTAGAAGTTACCATACGGATTGTTTGCATATTAGTAATAGCTTGAATAAGTTTCCATAAGTTCATTATTTGCTTCCCTTTAATTTGATTTTTTTTATTAATTGATTGCTTATATACGCGTGTATTGTATCTTTAATGGGGTATCAATATTAAGGAAAATAAAATATGTATATTACTATTACCATAACGATTGTTATTATTCCTATCATTACTTATTATTATCCTTATCATTTATTACTTACTATTATTATCATATCTATTATTTACTATTATCATTTATTCGTCGCAATATTAATATGATATTGTCAGTGTAGGACTATTATTATAGTAATATGTTTTTATTATTGTCAATATTGTCATCACTTTTTATTATTATTAATATTAAATATTCTTAGTATTTTTGTTTCTCATGTATATTCAAATTTTGTATTATGTATTATGATATTTACTCTTATTATTTTATTTTATGGTACTATTTATTTTCGTGTACGTAAATCCCTATGATTTTAATGTTGGGGTATGAGCCTTCGGGCTTCACGTACCTTTAAGCTCTGAGAGAATATATATGTATATATTATATTTATTTAGTTATTTATTTATTTATTTATTTATTTTTCATATGTATTTATAAATTCATAAAAGGAGTAATTTAAAGAATTTTTAAATTAACTTAGGGATAATTTTAAATTAATTAGGTACCGTTCGTAAGAACGGGCGCGTACGGGGTGCTCGTACCTTCCCCTCGCGTAACCGAACTCTCGACCCCAGCTCTGGTAACGTAGACCCATTCTACCCCTAACGGGGTAGTAATCATGTGTTCTAACCACACTAAAAGGTTAGTGACGACTCCGACATTCCCTATTTTTTCTTGAAAACTAAAATTAATTTTTATTTCGCCGCCCGGGGCACAAGCACTCCCGGGACGTCGCGACAGCTTGGCGACTCCGCTGGGGACATTAGAGAGTCGAGCCATTAATTAATTAGAAATTATCCCAAGTTCAAATTTAATAAATCTTTTAATTACTCCTTATTTTGTGAATATTGTAATTTGTAAATAACTTTGATTAATTGTAAATATTTTACTTCAATAATTTACAAACAACCTTAATTAATTAAAAATATTTTGTTTCCTAATTTTTTTTGAATATTAATTATAGATATTTTGTTTCCAAATATTCTAAATAAGCATATTAATCGTAGATATTTTGAATAAGCATATTAATCATAGATATTTTGTATACTAATCGTAAATATTTTGTTTCCATATTTTTTTTAAAGTAAGCATATTAATTAAAAATATTTTGTTTCCAAATTTTTTGAATAAACATATTAATTGCATATATTGTATTTCCCTATCTTTTGAATAAATATATTAATTGTAGATATCTTGTTTCCATATTTTTAATAGCATGTGAATAAATGAAGGGATAACGGAATTAGGTTAAATTTAAATTCACACACTCTCACGCTCTATACCCGGGCTTTACCTGCTAAGATTAGAAAGGAGTATAATACCGTTTGTCCCCACGTGGCAGGGCTTGTGGGGACCCACGAACCACTCCACTCAGTTTAAACTTTGTCCAAACCCCTTTTGGGTGAAAATGAAGGTTAGATTGGGAACCTTTTTGTCAATAGGGTTAGAGTCTACCCACACATACTTATCTATAGTCTTCCCTAATGAGGATAGAGTCCTGAAGAACCCCGTATATAAGTACCTACCCTGGGTCGGGACAGGAGCCACATCCTTCTCCATGTATAGTATGTTGTATATATGTTGTGAGATACTTTGTATTATATTATGCATTTGACATCAATTTTAAACATACATACTACTTAGCCAGTATTCTAGAAAAGCCCAATAATGAGACCATGGCCCATCATTTCAAAAAAAAATTAAAGCAATTGGGCCAAGTATTTTATAAATCAATCAAAATACATAAGAGACTTGCTTAAGAAATTCGATATGGAAGGTGGCAAGCCTTTAGGGACCCCTATGAGTACGTCTATAAATCTTGATAAAGATGAACAAGAAAAGCTAGTAGATATGAAATACTACCGAGGTATGATAGGAAGTCTATTTTATTTGACAGCCAGTAGACCAGATATTATGTTCAGTGTATGCATGTGCGCCCATTTTCAAGCAGCTCCTAAATAATCTCACCAAATAGCCATCAAGAGAATTTTAAGATATTTAATAGATGCTATCGACTTATGTAATGACCCCAAAATTTTTCCATAATGACTATAAAAAGACATCATCATACCCAGTGGGGTCCAGGGTAATACCCTTCCACGATTAATTTTAAAAAACAAACAAACAAAAAACAAAAGCGAATTATTCTTCTAATATCATACATACCAGAGTACTAACCCTCGACCTTTGTATCGATATCTTCCAAAATATAATACAACCCAGCATACCCAAAAACCTCTAGACATAATCAAAATAGTATTCTACCAACACTTACTCTCAGCTAGCTCATCTAGGTCCTGCTCTAGAGCTCCTAGACTCGATTTCCTGTAGGCCTTGAAAAGATGATATATTTCCTATGGTGAGACACTTCTCAGTAAAGCAGAATAAATTATTATCCATTTGTCGCTAACACTTCTCAATAAGACACATGACTTCTAGCGAAATCAGTCACATTCTTTAATTACTTTAGCTGAGAAATATAGCACTTGGATAATATAACATACACCTATACAGTTGGAATTACACATTTTCTCCATATTATGAATCAGCTCAGTAAACAATATCATTTACATAAATTCACATATATGCATAGAAGAAACCCCCCTTTGGACAAACAACATCATCATGTATAAACCCCCATGATCGAGGTGTGTGGTCCGAAGACTGGACTTAGCCATGACTGGCCTACAACCAGGCTAAGTCAGAGAATCCCGTCTGTTAGTCCAATTTGCCTACCTAGTTTGGTCCGGACTCTAGAGGGGTACGACAACTCTTCGTGGCCAAATCAACTATCTGAAGACCTACACGCCTCACTACCGTGTGGCTACACTATCTCATTCACTAGCAACGATACCGTGCTCTCATCACATCTGGTCCTCAGAGTTTTTAAACCATATAATGCAATTTAAGTAATAAAAATTGTAATATAATCTCTTTTCATAATTCCGTACAAAACTTGTCATGTCAAACCCGGCATTCAGTTGTTATATCAAACCCGACATTCAACCGTTAGATCAAACCCAGCACACAGCCGTCATATTAGACCCAGCATATAACCGTCATATAAAACTCAACATACAGCCATCATATCAAACCCAACATACGGCTATCATATCAAACCCGTCATACAGCCATCATATCAAACCCGGTATACAACCGTCATATAAAAAAGCTTCAGGTTTAATTATGCAAAGACCATAACATTTTCATGCCACACAGTTTTGACTGATAAATCGTCAAATAATAAACTGCCTGAGTAAAATATATTTTTGCTAAAAAACTAGTCTGATCATCTCCATAATTTTATTTAACTCAATATACTTTTTTTATAAGAAATAGGAGAAGATCAAACCTACTCACTTTGGTTTTTCCCCAATACGAATAATACTCAAAACCGTTAATTTCACATGCCTAAACCATTCAAAAAATCATATACTACATATACGAATCCACATACTCAAGTTTAAACAGTTCAAATTTAAGAAAAGCTTACATAATCTATTCCTCTTACCTATTCTTGAAAATATGCCTACCACGTCCCTTGGAACGAATCCTAACTTTTTCCCCAACTCGCCAAGGAAAGGGAAACTGCCAAGCCGAGAAGAAGGAGAGAAGCTCGGAGAGCACGATGGAGACCTGGGAGAGTTTTAGAGAGAGAGGAATCCAAACCCTAGGAGGGAGAGAGAGAGAGAGAAAGAGAGAAATAAATTATTTTTCTAAAAAAAATGAGCTTACTAAACCAAATTCTTCCTCAAAAACCTCTCGGTAGTTGAAACCGTCGACGGTTTTCCTGAAATTTCCAAAGCCGTCGACGGTTTGGTCTCAAACCAGCCTTCCAGCCTAAAACTGTAGATGATTTTTTTTCTAAGCTCTCTAAAACCATCGACAGTTTGGCCTATACCAAACCCATTTCCTTCTTTTCTCTTCTTTTTTTTTTCAATATATTTTTCTTTTCTTTTTCTGGGTTCAGATTCCTACATCCTCCCCTCCTTATAAAAATTTCATCCTCCAAATTTGTTAACTCGCACTTATCATCACTCTTGGAATTACCAAATCGATCATCTGATTCTTAGAAGAACCAGGAGCCACTCACATAGAGGCCCCGTCCCAAATTTATTAATTACCCTCACTTATGGCGGAGGAATACTGTGGTTACACAATACGTTTCTGGGAGATTACAAATAGTCAAACAAAATTCTCCTAAAACTACTCAAAACACACAATCCGAAACTTATAGATTTACAATTACTCGAACATAACTAGACAACCTGCACCAAAAACAATATATATATACACAATCAAATTCTTACCTGAACAGCTTCATCTACCTGCCTAGCATTGGGTCTCGCTGAATAGTTGCTGATACCTCTGACGTATTTCCTCCTCTAGCTCCCATGAAGCTTCCTCCACTACATGGTTATGCTAGAGCACTTTTACTAACGAAGTCTTTCTAGTACAAAGTTCTTGTTCCTTCCGATCTAATATCTGAATTGGCACTTCATCATAGGATAAGGTATCTCTGACTTCTAAAAGTTCATAGCTTATCATGTGCGAAGGACATGGAACGTACTTCCTCAACATCGACACATGAAAGACATCATGAACCCTAGAAAATATTGGGGGTAACGCTATCCTACAAGCAACCAAACCAACCTTCTCTAGTACCTCAAATGGTCCATGTACCTAGGGCTTAGCTAACCCTTCTCTCCAAACCTCATAACTCCCTTCATCGGAGCAATCCTTAGAAATATCTGATCCCCTACTTCAAACACTAGCTCTCGTCTGCGTGTATCTGCGTAACTCTTCTGCCGAATCTAAGCTATTTTAATTTTTTCCCAAATAAGTTTGATTTTCTCCGAAGTTTGTTGAATAAATTCTAGCCCCAACAGCATCCATTTGCCAACCTCGTCCCAATACAACGGCGATCTGCACCTCCGACCATATAGTGCTTCATATGGTGCCATCTCGATACTAGCCTAATAGCTGTTATTGTAGGCGAATTCCACCAGTGGCATAAACTGAATCTAGCTACCTCCAAAATCTAGCACGCAAACCTACAATATGTCCTCTAATATTTGAATCATTCTCTATGATTTCCCATCAATCTTCGGGTGAAATATTATACTAAAGGTCAGTTTGAATCCCAAGACTCTCTATAAACTCTTCTAAAACTAGGAGATGAACCATGTTAGCTTTACCGTGATCCCAAAAGGGGGGGTGAATTGGTATTTTTAAAATCTATCCCCTAGGAATTCCTCCTAACAGCAGTATGGTCACAATCCTATGGTCAATCTAGTGCAAGTAATATCAGAAATTAAATAAAGCAGTTTAATCAATTTCACAAGCACCAGAAAGCAATAAAGAGAAGGGTGACACATAGATATGTTATCGAGGTTCGGCCAACTGCCTACATCCCCGCCTTAGCTAACCAGCACAAGGATTATCACAATAACTTGCTCACTTAAACGGGTGGAGCGGCACCTATACAAACCAGATCAAATTAACACAGGGCTGACCTCAACCTCTACACCAATCCTTACCAGGCAGGATTACCACCCCCTTAGGCCACGCCTGGAATCTCTCAGACGTACAAACAAAAGGTACAGTATAAGGGTGCTTTCACGTAAGGAAAATTTGTACCACAAATGCGCACAATCACAAACACCACAGATGATTTAAAATGTAAGCTCAGTGTGGTCTAGATAGTTTAACTCTCAAAGGTCTTTTCTATCAGTGTAGTACGTACGTGAGAGTGTCAACAAGCAATCTTTGTATTTCAAGATATTCTTAATCAAGGTTCTCAAACAAAGATATCATGCAAGATTCAAATATCCCAAATAGCAGAATATGTCAATCACGTGAATAGTGTATGTGCTTGGTTTGCAAGATATATGTAATCTTTGTATTTCAGCAAATGATATAGACTTGAATGGATATTGCCACAAAAATTAATATAACACACACAAAAATATCTTTTCACAAATATATCAACATGAATGCCACAAGATATTTGAGTACGTTTGAAAATATTTTTGCAAGCCAAAACAAATACAAACTTCCTAAGTTATTGCAATGAGAGTGCAACACTCGAAAGTTTAACAAGTCTTCTTAGGATAGGCTTACTAGAAAAGCCTCCTAAGAATACTTAGGTTACGCTCTCGTTAGAAAAATCGATTCAAAACACTTCAAACAATGAGAGCAAAACCTTTTTGAATATACACTCAAAGCTCTTACAAATGATTTTCAACTTGAGGAGGAAAACTGGAGTGTTTGTAGGGAAAGTATGAGCAATAGGAATCAAAAGAGAGTATTTTTTCTTGAGAGAAATTTTTAATCCTTTTTTCTAATCGATGCTTAATTCTCCCAAATGAAGGAGTATATATAGACATATCAAAATTTTTTACCATTGGGGACCTATTAGGGATTGTTAGAAAAGTTTAATGACATTTAACCCATTTTAACCCTGTTTAAATATTTTAACTGTGGTAAAAAATTAGGTGCAACCCGAGAGTTCCGGTCAACCAAAACAAGTTCGGTCGACAAGGACTCATATGGTTTAGGCGACTAGGGGAATTTTGAACTAAGTGGTCGGTCGATCAAAAGGCCTTTTCCAAATGTGATTTTCCATTTCTCCGAGGTTCGGTCGATCAGGCCATTTTGAACTGGCTGGTTCGGTCGACCAGACCGTTGGGAATTTTCTCGAAGACCCTCGGTCGACCAGGTAGTTGGTGTACAAACCTGGCTCGGTTGACCAGAAAGGGTTTCGATCGACCGAGGCTTTTTGAACTATTTTGGTTCGGTCGACCAAGTGGTCAAAAAGTTGACCCAAAGAGGTTTCGATCGACCGGGGCTTTTTGAACTACCTGGTTTGGTCGACTAAGGACTTGGTCAACTGTTGACCCAGGCTCGGTTCGGTCGACTAGGGTAGAATGAGCTGCCTGGTTCGGTCAATCGAAACTGCACCAAGTGTGCATTTCAGTCCCGTTTTGAGACATACAAATCCTATTCAGGTGCCTAACAAATATATGTGTAAATGTGTGTATCCTAGGGTCACTTGCGATCCAATTTCAAGACACCGAAAAAGTCCGACGTCGGTCGACCGAAGACCCTAAGGTCTTTCTAAGGTCACTTTTAGTTCGCATCTAGTTTGAGCTTACAAAATAAATCATACATGTGATGTGTGTGAGCTTATTACAAACCAAATGTCCTATTTACTATTACAGACCAAATAGATATAAAATGCATTACAAAAGGAGATTTGGTCTTCAACTTCACTTTCTCTTCATGCCGTCAATGTATCTGCTAATGTAGACCTGCAAAGAACTAGATATTCATCAAATACAA
The DNA here is from genome assembly GCF_029873635.1 of Malania oleifera. Lineage (NCBI taxonomy): Eukaryota > Viridiplantae > Streptophyta > Magnoliopsida > Santalales > Ximeniaceae > Malania > Malania oleifera. Next base: position 100,288,027 of record NC_080418.1, on the reverse strand, counting down.
GAGTATTTGTCATTATCAAAACTGAGCGTGACCTATAACGTCAACATTCTCCCCCTTTTTGATGATGACAAATACAATTGACAAAATATAGGGTTAAGCCCAAAAAGGCTCCCCCTCACAATATGCATCCAATGTATTTTTAAATAAAAGTTCTACCCATTATTTTTGCCTCTTTCCATATGTATCAAGATTTGAAACAATGGACACATGTACTCCATAAAGTCGAACTATCTCCTGCACATAAAGTTCTGCTAGCTTATTCATGGAGTAACGGACTTTGATAGGAACAAAATAAACAATTTTTGTCAAATGATCCACAATTATCTAGATGACATTCTGTCCATACAGTGCCAGCAATAATCCCGTGGCGAAGTCCATGGAGATGTGCTCCCACTTCCACTCAAGAATGAGAAGTGGTTACAATGGTCCCACTAGTCTCTGATGCTCTACTTTCACTTGCTGACATATCAAACACTGTTCCATAAATTGGGCAATCTCCCTCTTCATGTTGTTCTACCAGAATGATTCTCACAAATACCTATACATCTTTATACTCCCTGGATGTACGGTATAAAGAGAGTGATGTGCCTCCTCCAGAATTGTCCTTTTAATCTCTGCATCATTAAGCACACATAGCCTAGCATGAAATCTCAAAATCTCATCATTTGAAATGTTAAAAGCTACCATTAGTCCACCCTATACCTTATCCTTAATTTTTACTAACTCTGCATCTTTCATCTGAGTAGCCTTAATCTTTTCCTGCAAAGTTGGTTGGATTACCAGGCTAGCAATGAATCCCTGATGATTCCCCTCTACTAATTCCACACCAAATCTCTCCAAACCATCCTAATTTGATGTTGAACTACTACTGCCGAAATTGACGTGCTCCTTGCCTTCTGACTTAATGCATTAGCCACTACATTAGCTTTCCCTGCGTGGTAACTGATGGTGCAGTCATAATCCTTTATTAGCTCTAAACATATCCTCTATCTCATGTCTAGCTCCTTCTGCATGAAAATGTGCTTAAGGCTTTTGTGTTCTGTGAAGATTTCACATCTTTCACCGTATAAATAGTGCCTCTAGATTTTCAATACAAACACTACTGCTGCCAACTCCATGTCGTGCGCAGGATAATTCTTCTTGTATTCCTTTAGCTGCTGAGAAGCATAAGCAATAACCTTCCCCGATTGTATCAATATGTACCCAAGCCCTTTCTAAGATGCATAATTATAGACTACGAAACCCTCTTCTCCTAAAGGGATTCTCAGCACTAGCGCAGTGATAAGTCACTACTTTAACTCTTGAAAGCTCTGTTCACATTCATCAGTCCACTCATATCTTATATTCATCCTAGTCAACTTTGTCAATAGACTTGATAACTTAGAGAAACCTTTCACGAATCGGTGGTAATATCCTACCAAACCCAAGAAAATCCTAACCTCGTGTACATTCTTCGGTCTTACCCAATCCACTACTGCCTCTATCTTGCTCAGGTCGATAGAAATACCACCCCTAAATATCACGTGCTTGAGGAACGCAACATGTTCCAACCAGAACTCGCACTTCTTGAAATTAGTGTACAACCTCCCTTCCCTCAACACTTGGAGTACTATCCTCAAATGATCCCTGTGCTCCTTAAAACTCTTCGAATAAACTAATGTCATCAATGAACACCACCATGAACTGATCCAGGTACTGATGGAAGACCCTATTCATCAGGTCCATGAATGCAGCAAGCGCATTCGTTAGTCCGAATGGCATAACCAAAAATTCATAATGGTTATATCGAGTTCGAAAAGCAGTCTTCGATACATCTGCTGATATAACTTTCACCTGATGATACCCGAATAGGAGGTCGATCTTCGAGAAGACTTGCGTCCCTTGAAGCTAGTTAAACAAATCATCGATACGGGGTAGCGAGTACTTGTTCCTTACTGTCACTTTGTTTATCTCCTGATAGTCGATGCACATCCTCATCGATTCGTCCTTATTTTTCATGAACAACACCGGAGGTTCCCATGGTGACACACTGGGTCTAATGAATCCCTTGTCCAACAACTCCTGTGATTGTTCCTTTAACTCTTTCAACTCTGCAAGAGCCATTCTATATGGAGCCATAGAGATCAGCGTCATTCCAAGAGATAGGCCAATAGCAAACTCCACCTCACGGTCGGGAGGTAATCCCGAAAAATCCTCTATGCTCTCATCACATCTGGTCCTCAGGGTTCTTAAACCATATAATGCAATTTAAGTAATAAAAGCTTTAATATAATCTCATTTCATAATTTAGTATAAAACTTGTCATGTCAAACCTGGCATTCAGTTGTCATATCAAACCCGGTATACAATGGTCATATCAAAAAGCTTCAGGTTTAGTTACACGAAGACCATAACATTCTCACACCACATAGTTTTGACTGATAAATCAACACATAATAAACTGCCCGAGTAAAATATATTTTTGCTGAAAAACTAGGTCTGATTATCTTCATAATTTTATTTAACTCAAAATACCAATTTTATAAGAAAAAGGAGATGATCAAACCTACACACTTTGGTTTTCCCCTAAATACGAATAATACTCAAAACCATCAATTTCACATGCCTAAACCATTTGAAAAATCATATTCTACAAATACGAGTCCATATACACAAGTTTAAACAATTCAAATTTAAGAAAAGATGACATAATCTATTCCCCTTAGCTGTTCTTGAAAATTTGCCTACCACATCCATTGAAACGAATCCTAACTTTTTCCCTAACTCACCAAGGAAAGGGAAACTGGCAAGTTGAGAAGAATGAGAGAGGATCGGATAGCATGATGGATACTCGGCGATTTTTAGAGAGAGAGAAATCCAAACCATATGAGAGATAGAGATAGAGAGAGGAGAGAGAGAGAGAGAGAGAGAGAGAGAGAGAGAGAGAGAGAGAAATTATTTTTCTAAACAAATGAGCTTACACCTATTTATAAGTAAGATGACCTGGGGGGGAAACCGTCGACGGTTTGGCCACTTACCAAACCAAATTCTTCCTCAAAAACCTCTTGGTAGCTGAAACTGTTGACGATTTTCTTGAGATTTCCAAAATCGTTGATGGTTTGGTCTCAAACCAAACCTTCCAGCCTAAAAACCGTCAATAGTTTTTTTTTTTTAGCTCTCTTAAATTGTCGAGGATTTGGCATATACCAAACCCATTTCCTTCCTTTCTTTTCTTTTTTTTTTTTTTTTTTCTTTTCTTTTTCTAGGTTCGAGTTCCTACAACTTAGGTCTATGGTATCCTAAAGATATAGGCTTTGAGATGATCAGTTATTCAGATGTGGACTATGCAGGATGTAAAATTGATCGAAAAAGTACAAGTGGTACTTGCCACTTCCTAGGAAGATCTCTTGTGTCTTGATTCTCCAGGAAACAAAATTTCATAGCACTATCTACTACAGAAGCAGAGTACGTGGCACCAGTTAGTTGTTGTGCACAAACTCTCTATATGAAACAATAGTTAAAGGATTTCAATTTGGAGTATTTGGTTGTACCTATAAAATGTGATAATACCAGTGCCATCAATATTTCCAAAAATATCATATCTCATTCTAGAACCAAGCATATCGATATTAGGGGTTACTTTTTCAGAGATCATGTCCAGAAAGAGGATATCACACTTGAGTTTGTGAATACAAGTGATCAATGGGCTGACATCTTTACAAAACCCCTTTCAGAGGATAAATTCATCTCTATAAGGCGTGAACTAGGTTTATTGCATACTAAAGAAGTAGTTTAAAAAGGAAAATTGGATGAATGTTAAGTTAGCAAGTAATTCCATAGTACTGAAGGTCAAGTGAGTGATAATTGATCCATAGTCAACTGAACACTCATTGACTTACTAAGGCTCTCAGGATCAGGCTCGTCAAGCGGCTGACTCTAAGAGGCACAGTCAACTGACTAGCTACTGTTTGGAGAAATTTTGAAGAAATGCAAAGGTCAAGTGACGAACTCTTCAAAAATAGTTGACTAAACCACGACTATATAAATAAAAAATGTTTGTAAAATCCTAATTTTTCACCCTCGGTGTATAGACCCTATTTTGCCTCTCTCCCAAAAGTCTCTCTCTAACGATCACAAGTGATATCACACGATATTTCTCCTAATTAATCCTTAAAATAAACCCTCCTACTTCATTCTCACTTGATTTCCAAGGATTTCACCATTCGTTTTTTTCTCAAAATCATCATGTTAAGAATGAAAACCACAGCAAATCGAGGTTCTTCTTCTAGGGAATATGACAACAATAACATAGAACTATGAATTATGACTCCTCACGCAAAACAACTATACCAGGACCATCTTTGATTTACTGATCCTATTTTCAATAATGTCTTAGACACTAAATTCTTTGAAGATGATTTTCTTACCATTTTACCTATGTTCAAAGTTTTAGATGGAAAAGGTTTATAACTTATCAGGAAAAGGGAGTGTATCCAATCTTGGTTAAGCTTTTCTATGCCAATATTATCAAAGGGGACACTGTGACCTTTACCCAAGTCATTGACAAATTGTTTGTCATTACTCCACAATCCTTAGCAACCATTCTGAATATCAAACAAGGAGAGTTTGAGTGTCCATATCTTGGACAATCAAGGATTATGGCTCAAGATTTCTCCCCTGAGGAATTTCTACCTCTGGTTATGTCTGAGGATCTTGTCTACTTTGGTCATCCTTCTCTTTATAATCAACTGAACTTGTAGGCTCAAATCCTACAAAAGCTCATTACTTACAATATTTTAGTAAGGGTAGGATCACACGACCACGTTTCCTATCTGGATTTCTTTGTCATGTGGTGTCTTCTTAAAGGAAAAAAGCTTGACTTGCCAAGCTTAATTCTGAAATGGATTATTTCTAAAGAAGAAGCTCGTAGAGTAATTCTTCCGTATGGCGGAGTTCTAAACCTTGTCTTTGCATATCTTGATGTAGCCACTCCATCCACACTGTTCATTAAGAGGGCCCATTATGACCTATTTTCTTCCACTACACTTAAGAAAATAGGGTATGAACGTCATGATTAAGGATGGTTTCCCAAACATGGTTAGCAACGTCAACAAGATCAAGAATCACAGCCACCTGCTCAGCAACCTACTCCTCCGGCAGACGACACCCCTTCATGGTTTGTTTCTTACTAGCAGCAAATAACTGATTTTCGTGATAAAGTGTGTTTAGGTTTTAGCTCACTTAAAGAACAATATTCATAATTTGATCAACAGTTTGGAAGAATTGAACAACTTATAACTGATTCATATTCTTTACGTGGTAAGGCTTAAATGGAGACTAGCTCAAGTGATGCTGAAGATGAAGATGAAGATGTTGATGAAGATGAAGATGACGATGAAGATGCAGATGATGCTTAGATGTTTTCCTAGCTTGAACAAACTTTGGTTGTAATATGTGCATATGATACAATTTTTTTTTCTCGTATGCTCATTTGATTTTTCTCATGCTACTTTGGGATTTATTGCTTATCTTCTTATGTATGATGAATGATAACTATCTGTTTTGTGCTTATGATGGCTCAATGCATTCAAATTTGTATGCTTTTCTTGACAGCCTTCTTTTTTTGATTGATGTCAAAAGGGGGGAGAAGTTTGGGCAAAATTAAGCACTGAGCATGGAATCTGAGCATAACATTAATGAATTGAATTTGAGAAACTGAGCATGACCATGACATTGATAACTGAGCATGACCATGACATTGATCTTTAAGTCTAAGCTTGAAGTATTCTTGATGAAATGAAATTAAGCTTGATGCAATCTAATGATAAAAGTTATAGTTATGATGCAATCATGATATATGAGTTAATAGAATAATGATATACTTTACAAATGTTGTTAAGATAATGCTTTTTGTAAAAGGAGCCTTATTAAGGCTTACTCATTTTTGCTCCTTATTTGTCATCATCAAAAAGAGGGAGATTGTTGGCCTAACAAGGCTTATAATCTTGTTTTGATGATAAAAAATCAAGGGTACTTAACATGTTTGTTTAAGTAAAGTTTCAGGGCTCAAGTGCTTTCATAATGATCAAGATTGAGTGTTTGAAGAGTTTCAATAAAGCTTGTACTTAAAGTTTTAAGGACTGATGAAGTTAAAGCACACTGAAGATAAAAAGCTTCAAGTTGGATATAAAGAGCAAGCCAAAGCATGAAGACATAGTATTTAAGATAGTTTGATCATATATAAGTCTCATGTATGTACTTCACAATTTCAATATGGATGTTTGAAGCTCTTAGGAACTATAGTTGACTTAGAGAACTTATTTTAAAAAATCATGGAAAATATTTTTAAAAGTCTCACTTATGTTTTCCAAGATTAAAAGTTAAAGTTTTGGAATCAAAATTTTATAAAACATATAAGCTGCAAGCAGGACAAGCGATTGATGGATTTTCTTCAGGCGACTGACATTTTATGCTGACAATTTTAAGCAAACAGAGCCACGACAAGCGACTGACCATTTAGAGCCTAGTCGATTGACTCAACACTGAGTTTTCAAAATATGCTGAACTTAAAAAGCTTAGACGACTAACCCTTAAGACATAGTCAACTGAAGTTCATGTTTTAACTTTAAAATAGCTTTGGGAAAGTTTCCAAAATTGATTTCTTGACTCCCAAACTTAGAGAATACTTGGGAAATACGGCAAGAAACTTGGGGAAAACAGTAATATGCTTTATTACTCTATAAATACTTGTTATTTTCACAAATTATATACAAAAACGATCAAACACATACGAATTACAAATTCAGAGTTCTCCTGCTAAAATCTTTTCTAAAGTATTGTTATGCTTTTGCTAATACAACCCATGGTTTTCTAATCTATTTTACTGAGATTTTCAATCTAATCAGAACCCTGGTGATATTTTATTGAGCTTCATCTTCTATATTGTTTATTGTTTAAAGTATATTGATTTTCAATTGTACAAATCAGCTCTAACTAAGAGTTCTACTTGTACGAACAAAATTTGTTCCTTGTTTTTGTTTTCTTGACGATTCTGGATTGTTGGATCATTGCCTAACAAGAGAGTGTTCTTGTTAGAGAGGGATCTCCACCTCGAATGGAAAGAGGTTGTAACTTCGCTTGGTAAAGAGGTTGGAAAGGAATCCTCACAGCGTGTTGCTTGGGGCAAGGACGTAGGCCCCTGGCCAAACCTTATAAAAAATTTGGCATTCCTCTCTTCTTCCCTCAATCTTTTTACATTCTTGCAAGTATAAAAATTGCGTGTATACTTATTTAAATTGTTAAGAACTTGCTGGATACTTGGGAATTGCTAGAATACTAATTTTCTTTAATCAAAGGATCTCTATTGATTGTTTATTGGTTTGAAAAAATCAGGTTATACTTGAATACTGAGTAGCTGAGTATTCACTACAAAAAAAAAAAAAAAAAGGTTCTTAGTGACAAAATTATTAGTGACAGATTCAATTTCGCCGCTAAAAGTGGGTATTGGGGACGGTTTTAGTAACCGTTACTAATACGACACTATTAGTGACGAAATTGAATCTATCACTAATAGTTTTGTCACTAAAAATCGTAAAAATTTTCTCGGGAAATTATTAGCTACGATTTATGTAGTATTAGTGATGAATTAAATCCGTCACTAAAAGATAAACATTAGTGACAATTAAATAACCGTCACTACTATTATTTTAAAAAAATAAAAAAAAATTAGCTTAGAGTATTAGTGACGAATGTACAAATTCGTCACTATTGGCCCATTATTAGTGACGGATTTGAGAACCATCACTAATAATTTCATTTTTTTTTTTAAAAAAAAAATTAGTTCAGAGTATTAGTGATGAATGTACAAATTCGTCACTACTGGCCCATTATTAGTGACAAATTTGAGAACCATCACTAGTACTTCCCTTTTAAATAAAATATAAAAAAATTTCTAGATGAAACTATTAGTGACAAATTTACAAATTTGTCATTATTGGCCCCTTTCCCCCAATCTTTTATTCCCCGTTTTTCCCCCAAAATTTCCCTCCATTCTCTCATAGCCCCTGCCTCCCGATCCTCCTCTCTCTGTCGCCGTTCACCGTTGCGTCGCCTGTCACCATTGCCTGTCGCCGTTCGCTCGCCATCGCCGTCGCAGCTAGCTTTCACACATCGTCATTCGCTACTCCAACCGCCGCCGCTGCTGCTCCTCGCCAGGAACTAGGTTCGCTTCTTCTTCTTCTTCTTCTTCTTCTTCTTCTTCTGCTTCTCCTCGCCACTGCTGCTCCTCGATAAGAGATCCTATTTCTCCTTTTCTGTTTGTTCTTGTGGTAGATATTTGGGTAGATTGGTTTTTAGAGTTGTAGATAGAGATTTTGTATCATTACAAAGATGAAAAAATTAGCTAATTGAATGGCTAATTTTGGAAGTGCATTGGATAAGGGTACAGTAAAAAACTATTGTATTCTCAAAACTATCTCACGAACATATCATATTTCCACCATTAAAATGTTAGGATTGTTGAGGGATAAAATTGGCAGTGACCAGCAGGACTGCTCTCTGACTTTCGTTGACCTAAAAAGGGGAAGAGGAAAAAGGCTTGGAGCACCCGGGGTGTACTCTGGGGATCACTCAGATGCCTAAGTAAGGGAAATGCTTCAGAGAGGCTAAATTCAACAGTAAGAATGGGTGCTCAATGACTTACCTTGGCCTCTTCCCCGTGTCCCTTCTTATAGTGGTTAAAGTTGACCTGAGGGGGTATAGCCATTTATTGGCTAGTTATGGCATGGGCATGAATCGCTTTGGCCTTTAAGGAGTTGAAGATAGCTATTAATAACATAGGCGTAGATCGCTTTAGTGTGCATGGAGTTGATTCCTCAAAAACAACTACCATTGGGCAATAATGGCCTTGATCGTGGTTGTTCCTTAATACTCCATTATGGATTGTTTTAGGGCTAGTATATTTAGGGAATATCAGTTGTCCCCCCTAGTTTCAAATTTCCAGAAGGAATTTTTAAAGTTGTCATGTCTTCTTCTCGAGCAGCTTCTTAAGGCTTTGTTCTGAGCAAATTCTTCCGAGCAACTTTCTAGGGGGCATTTTTCTCTGGCCAGATTTTACTAAGCTAATCTTGATGTCAGTTTCTCTCGAGTTGTTCTTTTGGAGCATTTTTTGCTGCTCTATTTTTTGAAGCATTTCGAGGCCCTTTTTGTAGAGTTGTTTTGGCTAAGTTACTCTTTGAGGCATTTCTTGTCAAACTGGTTATGCCGAGCTGCTCTTCAAGGCAATATTTGCCGAGCTGGCTGTGCCAAGATGCTCTTCGAGGCACTTTTTGTCGAGCTATTTTTTTTTAGCTACTCTTCAAGGCATTTTCTCCAGGCTGCTCTTAATGGCATTTCTTCCCGAGCTGGCTGTGTTGAGCTACTCTTCAAGGCATTTTTTTTGTGCCAAGCTAGCTTTTCTGAGCTACTCTTCGAGGCATTTTTTGGTGAGCTGATTTTTGCTAAGCTGTTCTTTGAGGCAATATTTGCCGAGCTGGCTTTGCCAAGCTACCCTTCGAGGTACTGTTTGCCGAGCTATTTTTTCTGAACTGCTCTTCAAGGCGTTTTTTGCCGAGCTGGTTTTTGTTGAGCTGCTCTTAATTGCTTTTCTTGCTGAGCTGGTTGTGCTGAGCTTCTCTTCGAGGCATTTCTTGCCAAGCTACTCTTCAAGGTAATATTTGTCGATCTGGCTTTGCCGAACTGCCCTTCAAGGCACTTTTTGCCAAGCTATTTTTGTCGAGCTACTCTTAGAGGCATTTTTTCCTAGTTGCTCTTAATGGCTTTTATTGCCGAGCTTGCTATGCCAAGCCACTCTTCGAGGCATTTTTGCCAAGCTGAGCTCCTTGTTTGTCCGATGGGCTTTGTTTGCCTAATGAGTTGTGCTTATTTGTTGAGCTGTTCCGTAGCCTCACGAGCTATGCTCATCAATTGAGCCTTGTTTTCCTACGCTCATTTGTTGGGTTGTTGTGCGGCCTCATGAGTTGTGCTCATCAATTGGGCCTTGTTTGCCTAATAAGTTGTGCTCATTTGTTGGGCTATTGCACAACCTCATGAGCTATGCTCATCAATTGGGCCTTGTTTTCCTGATGGGCTGTCAGTCTAACCGCTTCGAAGCGACTTTGGAGTCTTTTCCCGATGTCCGCCACCATGCAAAAGTTTAATAAGCTCCTATCAAATCGGTCATACCTCGATAAGTCAAGAATTTTAGCACCACATCAGCATATGTACAGGAATTTGATATCTTTTCCCTCAAGACGCACAGCCTTGATGTGTTCTCACCTTCTTGAGAACATGTAGGCTTTTTTTATAAAGGTTGTGGGCTCCCTTATTTGCTCCTCATCTCACCCAAGGGTCCCTTCTGCCTGCTAGGTACGCTCTCCTTTTGCCCTTTCCTTGTTTGCTTTCCTCTGCTTTTGTGTGGCATTGTATATTTTTCTTGTTCTTCACTGTTTGTCTTTTTGATCTTCTTTTGCATAGTGTCTATCGTGTTTTTATGCAAAATCTACCCGTTTGACCTTGTTTCGCACAGTATCTTCTATGTTTTTGTGGGAAGTTCACCTGTTTGATCTATTTGTATACTTACATAAATTGTTTGTCTTGTGTGTTTTGTATTTTGATTTTGTCATGGAGTCTTCGGTACCCCTGGCGAGGGCTCCCGTCATGGTGAAGAGTGCTCGGTGCGATCTATCCTCCTTAGATATACAGAGTATCCACTACTTCTTTGCTATTCTTGCAAACATTAGTATTAGGTTGCCTACTAGCTCAGAGTCGGCTTTTGATCCTGGCCCTAGTGAACTCTGTTTGTATACCAACTATTTGGACTTAGGGCTTAGACTTCCTTTTCCACCTTTCATTTCTATGGTGTTATGTTTTTACCGCATAGCCCCTTCGCAGCTTGTTCCAAACTCGTATCTTTCCCTGGTGTTTTTTCTATCCTCCTGCTCAAAAAAGGTCTTCAGCTCACGGTGCCTCTCTTTCAGAGATGCTTCCAGATGAGGATGCACTCTGTGGAGAAGGAATTGTACTACTTCAATTCTTTGTCCAACTATAAACTCTTTACTCTAGGCAGCTCTTCCATTCACAATTGGAAGCCCCGGTACTTCTTTGCATTTGGGGAGTTCAATTATTCTGGTCCTTGCATTTGGTCTGCTCCTCTTGATGGTGACATTCTGTTCACTTTATTTACTTACTACGTATGCAGGAGCTATGTCTAGGTACATGCTACTTACTTGTTTCTTCTTTTTCTTTTAGATTGAGTGCATCATATACCTCTAATGTTGTCTCCCGCTAAGCAGGTTTCCCTAAAAGAGTTACGAGCCCTTGGTCGGCAAGGGATAGTCCCTCACAAGGAACTGCTCAAGGAGCGAGCCCTGGTGCAGTGGGGGATCAGCCCATTTCTGTAAGTCTTATCTTACCTTTCATCTCATAATGTATATATCCGGATGTCCCTATGGTTTTCTGTACTTTTACCTCCTCTTCTCCCTTTGTAGATATGGATTTTAACAAGTACGAATCTCTCATGGGCAAAACTAAGAAACAAAAGGCGAGTAGGAGCAAGAAAAAGAGGAAGGAGCTTGAGGGGGAGTCATCTTAGAGAGAAGTGACCACTGTAGAAGAAAGTGAGCCTCCAACTGTGGAGAATGTTGTGGCATCGCATCCTCCTAGCCCGGCTGTGTTTAATGAAGCTATCTTTTATGAGCTGGCCCGTTTTGCTCCTGTGCTACATAAGGCGGTTCACTTGGAGGATTTTGTGTAAGCTCAATGTTCTTTTCCAGACATCCTTTTCGCATAGATTAGACATACCACGTACCAGGTACCTTTGAAACTCATGTCTTTTTTTTACTGTGCCTATCCATTTCCCCTTTTTCTCCTTAGAATTTTTAACCTATTCTTCCCTTTTGTTTGTTCTCAACGAGCGACCATGGCCTTGGCCCAAGAAGAAAAGGTTGCCGAGATGTACAGACAGACCTTGGATGCAAGAGAAAAGTACATTGTTGCCTAGAATGATCTTCGTGAGGCTGAGCTCCGTAAGCAGGCCCTTTGGGAAGAAATTGAAAGGATTCGAAGGGAGGAGGTTCTTGCTGCTACTGCGACTGCTGCTGCTAATGTTGCCAGATCTGCGGTGAGGGAGTATATGGATTCATCATAGTTCGTCATGGACACCGCCAAGACTTACCGTATAGGTTTCAAGAGGTGTCGGGAGCAGGTTAGGACCATGCACCCTGACCTTCTTATGGATGGTGTGTGTTCACATAGGTACGGCCATTAAAGTCCCGATTCCATAGATGAGATAGACGAGGAGGATGAGGCAGAAAAAGAGAAGGTTGCAGAAGGAAGCAAAGCTAACTGATCTACTGAATAGTCCATCTCCGTAGTTTTATTCAATATGATGTAATGCACTTTTGAATTTCTTGGTGGTACAACTTTTGTATTTGAGACTTACTATTCCATTGTACAATATTTAGTCAAATGAAAAACTCAAAGAGTAATGCTTTTCAGCATATTAAAGTTCCATGTATTTTTTATCTCCTTTCTCTCTACGTCCTCTAATTTGTATGTCCCCGGCTTTATTTTCACTGTAACTCAGTATGGTCCCTCCTAGTTCGGCTTTAGCTTATTCGGCTCTGGTTTTGCTAGGCTAGTTCGCGCCTTCTTGAGGACCAGATCTTTGAGGTGGAACATTCGCACTCTTACACGATATTGTAGTACTTCGCCACCTTTTGCTGGTATGTTGTGATTCTTATACGCACCTGCTCCTTCCTCTCCTTTAGAAGGTCTATCTCTACCCTGAGCTCTTCATTGTTGTCTTGCTCATCAAAGTATTGCCTTCGTCAAAAGGGAATCTCCACTGCAGCAAGGATAACGACTTCTACTCCAAATATGAGCATAATTGGGTTTTCCCATATCGCTGCTCGTTGGGTAGTGTGGTACGCCTAGATTATAGAGGGGAGCTCTTCCACCCACCTACCTTGTGCAGACTCGAGCCATGTCCTTAAACTATGTAGTATCGTTCAGTTCATGTTTTCCACCTGACCATTGCTTTGGGGATATGCTACTGATGTAAACAAGAGTTTAATGGATATGTCAGAGCAGAATTTCTTGAAGTGCTCATTATCAAACTATCTCCCGTGGTCCGTGACTATAACCTATGGGATTCCAAACCAGCAAACCACTGATGTCCACACAAATTGTGTGATGTTCTGCTTGGTTATGTGAGCTAGGGCTTCAACCTCTACCCACTTTGTGAAGTAATTAATTGCCACCAACAGAAATTTCCTTTGCCCTATCACTTAAGGTAGTGGCCCCAAGATATCTAGTCCCCACTGAGCGAAGGGGCAAGGACTGGTCAGAAGGGAAAGGAGATTGGATGGCACGTGTGGTATTCCTGCGCATCGCTAGAACCTGTCACACTGTTTGACAAACTCAACTGCATCCTTTCCTATCGTGGGCCAATAGAATCCTTCGCGTAAGTCCTTATGAGTTAGATCTCTGTTGGCTAGATGAGTTCCGCATACCCCTTTGTGGATCTCCCTTAGTATGTATTCTCCTTCTTCATCACTTAGGCAACGCAGGTATGGCAGCTTTAAGTACTGCCTGTACAACTCTTTCTCTATAAGTGCGTACCTTGCTGCCTTCCTTCTCACCTTTATAGATTCTTTCTTGTCCTCTGGTAAGGATCTGTCGTGGAGGTATCGCATGAGAGGCACTCTCTAGTCCCCCTTGTTGACTTTAGATGTCAGCAAGTTAACAGTGCCCTCCTCATATGAGGGTTTTCCCACTCACTCCAGGTAAATAGCATCCCTCTATTCTAGGTTCGTGGCTGAGGCTATTCTTGCTAATGCATCAGCCTTCACGTTCTCGGCCCTTGGCACATGCTTTATATCGAAATGAACGAATGCTTTAGCATATTCTTGGAACTTGGCTAGATACTTCTTCATTTTTTGATCCCTAGTTTCAAATTCTCCTTTCACCTGCTCCACCACTAACTGGAAATCACTCGATACCTTAATTTGTGCTACCCCCAATGCCTCCGCCAAGCATAGCCCTACTAGCAGAGCTTCATACTCAGCATCATTTTTTGTTGCTGAGAACTCCAACTTTAGTGCATATAGGGTCTCCATACCATCCGGTGTCGTGAGGATAAACTCCGCTCCTCCTCCGGCTGCATTAGATGACCCATCAATGTGTAGCGTCCATACCTCTAATTTTTCTACTACCTCGAGGGATCATTCGGCTATGAAGTCAGCTAGTACCTGGGCCTTGACAATAGGCCTTGGTAGGTATTGTATGTCAAACTCACCCAACTCAATTGACCACTTCATCATCCTTACCGAACTCTTTGGCCTCTGGAGGATTTGCCTCAATGGTAGGATTGTCAACACAATTACGTTGTGCGCCTGGAAGTAGGGCATTAACTTCCGTGCGGCACAAATGATGGAGAAGGCCGCCTTTTCTACTATATTATAATTCTTCTCAGCTTTGCTCAGCACCTTGCTAGTGTAGTATATGGGTCTGTGATGCCTACCTTCTTCTTGGACTAGGACCGAACTGACAGCATTTGGAGTCGAAGCTATGTATAGGTAGAGGTCTTCTCCTCCCTTCACCATTATTAGTAGTGGGGGGAGCTGAGATACTATTTGAGTTGTTCAAAGGTTCTATTCTGGTCCTCCCCCCATTCAAATCCTCCTTTCTTCCTTAGTGCCTTGAAGAAGGGTAGGCCCTTGTCCCTCGAGCAGGAGACAAATCTGCTGAGGAAGGTTATCCTTCCTATCAAGATTTGGATCTCCTTCTTCGTTCGAAGGGCCTCCATTTCTAGTAGCGCCCTTATTTTGTCTAGCTTGGCATCTATCAATCTATGCGTCACCATGAACCTAAGAAACTTCCTTATAAAGACACCAAACATGCACTTTGAAGGGTTTAGTTTCATTTGGTACCAATGCAACAGTTCGAATGTCTCCCTCAGATCTTTGCAGTGCTCCTATGCTTTTAAGCTCTTCACCAACATGTCGTCTACGTATGCCTCTATCATTATTCTGAGCTGATTTTAAATATCCTCTTCACCAACCTCTGATATGCTGCTCCTGCGTTCTTTAATCTAAAGGGCATTACTCGGTAGCAATATAGCCCTCTCTCGGTGATAAAGGATGTTTTCTCCTCATCAGTTTGATACATTGGGATTTGATTGTATCTCGAGTAGGCATCCATAAAGCAGAGAAGCTCATGCCCAAAGGTTGAATCCACCAGCTAATCAATTCGAGGGAGAGGGAAGCTGTCCTTCAGACATGCCTTATTCAAGTCAGTGAAATCTATGTAAGTGCGCCACTTCCCATTCGATTTCCTTACTAGAACCATGTTACTCAACCACTCTAGATAGTTGTGTTAGCTTTGGTGCAACCCCAAGAGGGGGGGAATTAGGTATTTAAAATTTATCACCTAGGTTAACTGGTTTTATTAACAGTGTAATACAACCTAGGGTCAGTCTACGCAATCAAAAAATAAACATACACGTGTAGTAAAGGTTAAGTGCAGAAATGTAAAGAACACGCACGATATGTTATTAGAGTTTAGTCAACTGTGCCTACATCCCCGCCTTGGCCACACCAACACAAGAATTACCACTATAATGCTCACTTAAATGGGTGAAGCAGCACCTATACAAACTAGGTCAATTCAAGGGACTGACCTCAACCAACACGCCTTAAGAGGATGGTGCACCTAGCTTACCTAACCGGGTCTAAGCCAATCCGGGACTATTCCACAGGGCTAGTCTCCCTCTTCAGGCCCGCGCCTAGAATACAACCAATGTGAATAAAATGTGTACACAAAAATTCACTTCCATAAAAGTAGATGTGTGCACCAATACAGCTCAATCAATATTGCAAGCACGAATGATATGTAAATATGCTCAGTGCTTTAATGTGTGCTAAACACTCAATCAAGTATAGATTTTTAGTCCAAATATAGAGTGTATATCCAAAAAAGATTTGAAACACAATATGTGAATAACACAAAATCAAATCAGGGTTTCAAATATATTAAGCAAGTTAAATCAAACAAACTCAATAGGATATTTCAATATACAAAGCACAGTGGAATTGTTTGAAAGACTAGCTTTTGAAAAGGATTTTTGCACACCAAAAACTAGGTTTAGGTATCTTGCAATAACAATGCAAGAACCACAACCCTCAAAGTCCTCCCACACAAGATTTATCAAATGAAGTCTATGGAAAAACTTTAATGCTAAACTCTCAAATAAAATCAATCAAGCAATAATATAAGTGAGAGTTCTAGTTGGAGAGATTAAGCACAATAGCCTTATAGATACTCATAATGCTTAAAGAGATCAATAGTGTGGAGTATATGAGTGTTTGGAAGTAGTATTGGCTATAAAATGATTTTTGGATTTGAGAGAATTTTGGCCTTAATGGTCTTTCTAATCTCCTACTAATTATTCCAAATGAGGGGGTATTTATGGAATTTCCCAAAAATATGACCGTTAAGGATATAGGTGGAATAATTAGAAAAGTTTTAATGTTATTTAATTAAATTAACCCCATTTAAAAAAGTTAACCGCGGTAAAAAATAAGGGGCAATCCGAGAGCACGGGTCGACCAGGGCAAGTTCGATTAACCCAAGTTCTAGAGGTTCGGTCGATCAGGAGTAAAATGAACTATGAGTTTGGTCGACCGGACTTGTAAATTCGAAGCCTTTTTGCGAGGATCGATCGACCAAGACTAAAATGAACTAACTCGGTTGGTCAACCAAACTTGTAAGTTTTAGGGTGATTTTTCCTTCTTGCGAGATTTGATCAACCGGGGTCAATTTGCACTGAGCTGGTCGGTTGACCGGACCATTGAGTTCCCACACGTGGGAACTCGGTCGATCAGGTTGGTGGTATTCAAAATATGCTCGGTCGACCAGGTGGTCAAAATGTTGACTCATGGGGAGTTCGGTCGATCGGGGTCAAATGAACTATAAGAGCTCGGTCAACCGGGCTGTGGTCAACCTATTGACCCAGTCCTGGTTCAGTAGACCAGGTGATATGGAACTGGAAGGTTCAGTCGACCGAACATGCATGTTTTGTGCATTTCGATTCTATTTTAAGCATTCAATCACCCATTTCAAATGATCATTCATATATGTGCAAGAGTAAGTGTCCAAGGGTCATTTTAGGCCTTTTTGAGTGCACCAAAAAAATCTGGTGTTGGTCTTTCTATGGTCTGTGTAGGTACCTAAAGTCCAACTAGGGTCGATTTGAGCATACCTACCTACCATGCATGATACAAATTATTACAAGCCATAGGACTGCATAGTCATAATTAATTTACATCCCAGAATGAAGAAATAAAATAATGAATACAAATAAACAGCACAATTCTTCATTCTTCGGCACGAACACCGCATGCCATCATGATATGTCTTTCAGTTTGAAAGCGCGCACAAGGTGAACCTGCATGCAAGTCTTAGTAAAACCATCAATAGCAAGAGTATTTATCATAATCAAAACTGGGTGTGACCAATCAAGTTAACAAGTTGACCTCCCTGACAAATTTGGCTTGCAGAAACTTCATCACTTCATCATCAATCACCTTGATGCACTCCATTGCAAAGCTCCTTTTCTTCTACTTTACAAGCTTTTGGTTAGGGTCTACCTGTAGCCTATGCTCCATGATCACAGGGTCAATACCCGACATATCTTTGGCTGACCAAGCAAACATGTCTACGAACTCGCTCAGTAGCCCGCTTAGTTCTGCTCTCAAAGTGTCGAGTAGGCAACTACCGATCTGCACGCACCTCTCGTGATTGTCATTTAGGGGTATGCGTGTGACGTCTTCATTCAATGTGCTAATTTGAGAGTACTCTGCCCTCACCTCTAGGTCTTCTACAGTCAAGGTCTCCCTTGCTTCCATCTTCCCTTTTAGGGCCATTACGTAGCAATTTCGAGTGGCTACTTGATCTCCCTTGACCACCCCTGTCTCGTGTGGAGTAGGGAATTTCATCTTAAGGTGATGCATAGATGTTACAGCTTGGACCACATTGAGCAGGGGGCAGACTAGTATAATGTTATATACTGATGGTCAGTCCACCACCAAGAATTCCATCAGGGAAGCGACTTGTTATGAGTTCATCCCCATTGTTGCCAAGAGTGTGATCGTTCCCATGGGATGAACTACATCCCCTCCAAACCCGACCAGGGGGGTTGAGATTGGTTTGAGTCGCTCTCTGTTGATCTTCATTCACGTTGGCTGAGCTCCCATTATCTATCAACACATGTCTCACTTTGTAATTTACCACTAGTAGGGAGACTACTAGTGCTTCATTGTGTGATTGCTGCACTCCTTCTTCGTCTTCGCTATCAAAGATGATAGCATCGTCTTGTTCTTTCCTTTTTCCACTTGGTTCTCATCTCTCTGTTGAGAGTACCTGCTTAGCGTATCTTTTATGAGCACCTCCGCTGTTTTCTCCACTAGCGGATCTTCCAAAGATCACTGTGATTTCTTATATGATCTGTTCTTCTTTATCGTCCCCGTTTGGTCTCTTTTGCTTGCGTGGTTCCCCTTGCCTATCTCCCTTCTTTATAAATCTCAACAAGTATCCCTTTTCTTATCAAGGCTTCAATATCGTTCTTCAGCTGAATACATTCTTCTGTATCATGCCCCATGATCCCTATGAAATTGATATAATTTGGACATGTTCTGTTTGTATGAAGGGGTTCGCATGGGTTTGGACCACGAGACATATTCCTTCTTCCTTATATGCATCAACACATCAGCCAGCGGTGTGTTTAGTAGTGTATAGGTGGAGAATTTACTAGATTGTCCTCTTGTCTTAGAGCTAGCGTGCAACATACTATTCTCTTGTCTCTTCATGGATCTGGAAGGTTATCCCGTCTCCCAGCTACTACCTTTCCTTTTCAACTCGATTTGACTTCCCTTGGTGTCCATCATTTCTTCCAGGTTGATGTACTTATGTGCTCGAGCCATCAGTTCTCCCATATCAGCTGGTGGCTTCTTCCTTAGAGAATATAGGAAGCTTCCGAGTTGAAGGGTTGTGGTCAAAGCTACCAAAGCCACCCCCATATCTAGTTTGCAGATCTCTAGGGTCGTAGTATTGAAATAGTGCATGAACTTTTTTAGCGTCTCCCTTTCTCCATGGACCATGCTCATTAGATGAGCTGATGTTTTGACGATTCTCCGACTACTAAGGAAGTGGCCGGTGAACAACTACTCCATCTCCAAGAAGGAACCAATTGATCCAAGTCGCAGGGTCTGGTACCAATCCCTAGCACTACCTTTGAGGTTTGCTACAAAAGCTAGGCATATGATGTCATTAGGAGCGTCGTACAACTACATCAACACCTTAAAGGTGTCCAGGTGATCGATCGGGTCGGACAAACCCTTATACCTTTCAAAGGTCGGCATTTTGAATTTTCTAGATAGTGGAACCTCCATTACTTCTCTGGTGAATGGAGGCTCCGAAGATCTTAGAGAAGCTTACCCGTAAAAGGGGTTAGTCTTGCCTTCTTTCATCATCTTCTCCATTTGGTCTATTCTCTTAATCCTTTCTTCCAACTCAGTGGATCTCTACTTGTTCACACCCACGCTATTTGCGTCTTCTACCTACTTAGTGAGGTGGGTTTTTTCCTTACTCTCCTTTGGTTTATCTATGAAAACTAAGGTGTAGTCCCAAGAGAGGGTTGAATTGGATTTAAAAATTTTCTCTTAATTCCTTTAAGACTCCCTAACCTCTTTTTCTTCTTTTAATAAATTCTTGACTTCTTTGTTTGATTTAACAATATCACAAGAACTTAGTTCTTTTTATACAATCCACAACACAATTAAACAAACAATCAATCACACCAAACTTTAAAACCAATCAATCAAATTCACAAAATATTCAATCAAGACGATTAGTTTGCTTGCAGCCCTGTAGTGAATGAAATTTTGAATCAAGCCCTGTATTTGTGAAATTTTTTTCTCAATTTGATTTTCAACAAAACATCCACACTTTTCCAAAAATTCAGAATTCAAATAAACTCTTAGTTAATTTATCTTTGGGTGTTTAACCGATCAACATACTCCTTTATGGTTTTCGCAAAGTGTGAATCAACCAACATACTCCCTTTTAGTTTCCAGAAACCAAATCAAAATTAAACTTTAAGTTTACTTAATTTCCAAATTTATGTAGTATATATGATTAAGAAATTAAATCATTCACGCAGTGTATAGGTGCTAAAAGTAAAGAGCAAAGGAAAGAGACTGACACCGAATTTTTATGAGGTTCAGCTTATACCCAGCCTACGTCCTCACCTTTGGAAAATCACCAAAGGATTCACTAAACTAGCTCTTTTTTCAGGCAAAACAACACCGTTTACACATTCCTTCAGTAGGCTAGAGCCCGCTCTCCAAGTGATATTCCCTCACTTGGTCACTCCTTCAATTAGGCTAGAGCCCGCCTCTCTAAGAGATATCCCCATGCTTAGCCAATGATCCAAACACCTTGGAATCATTAAAAATACTACAAGAATACAAAAGAGTAGTTGCATACAGGAACACTCTCAAACAAAGTAGATTAGTACAAATTTAGCACTATATACTTCAACAATTTAAATGTCAATATGAAATAGAATTGAAGCTCAAGTGTAGAGATCACCAAGGGTTCTTTTATGATTGATAAAACTCAGTATGAGAACCTTAGGTTGATGTTTCGATAGCAATTCAGATAATTTTTGCTAGTAAGAGTATAAGCAATAAAGAACTTTGAGAGAGATTGAGAGATTGAATGCAAGTTTGTTGTGTAATTGCTTAATTATCAATTTCTTGGAATTAAAGAAGTATTTATAGACTTTTTAGAATTAGTTTCCTTGTTCCCCAAGTTACTTGGAGTGTCCACCAAGTTTTTATAACGTTCATATTTGAAAAAACTGATTTTTAGAAATTTCCCGTTAAGTTTAAAAATTCAAATTCCCGTAGAGTTAGTCAGCTGAACAGGCGACCGGGTAAGCAATTTTCATAGGGTTAGTCGGCTGGACTGGTGGCTGAGGCCTTCCTGTCTGCCAGAAATAAATTTGTCAGTTTGTTGGCTCAACACAATTCAAAAATGTCAGTCGGCTGGGTGTGTCAGTCGGCTAACTGATCTCAGTGCAAACTGTCAGTCAGCTAGGCAGTTATTCATTCTGATGTTTTCTTAGTCGGCTGAGTAAACCCAGTGTAATATGGTCAGTCAGCTGACCAGTCATTTTTCTAGTTTTTCATTTTTAGTTTTCCAAAATTAGTTTTGCTCTCTTGCTTTGATATTTCATAAAAAAATTTTGGGTTGTTAAAATAGGTTTCTAAGTCCATAAATATCCCCTAAAGAGTTTCAACAATATTTCAAAAGACACTTAAAATATGAAGCACTTACATAAAGAATTCTAAGACTTTGAACATTCTTGGGGCTTGAGTCTTCATGCTTGTCTTTTCTTTGATCTTTCTTTTGCCTCTCTTGTTTTTCTTCGAGCTTTGATATACTTTCAAGCTCTCTCTCATATACTTCAAGCTTTAAAATGTCATCTTGAAATCCATGCTTTAAGCTTCATTTTCATGTTTGATCCTTGTGAGTCCTGAATATCATTACTCAACAAATATGTTAAGTTTCACTTATTTGTTAGCATCAAAACAAGATGTTAAGCCTTGTTATGCCAACAATCTACTTTCTTGGTTGGATCAGGACTCACCTGTTGTTGGTGGGGAACATGCCCTTCCTAACTCTTTTGTTGTAAGAGCAAGTTGAATATATCCTCCATTTTCTTTTGGAAGGCTAGGAATTCTTCCCTAGTGACTCCCGAAGGTTGTGTGGGTGTGGAGTGAATGGACTAGGGCGACTCTTTTCTGGCGGCAGGACTGGAGCAGAGCTGCGTGTGGTTGGCATTTTTTGAACGTCGAAGGTTGAGAGCAAGTTGAGTATCTCTCCAAAGCAAGTTCCCACAGACGGCGCCAACTGTTGCAGGATCAAATTGGCGGTGACCAGCTGGACTACTCTCTGACTTTCGTTGACCTAAAAAAAGGAAAAGGAAAAAGCCTTGGAGGACCCGGGGTGTACTCCGGGGGATCACTCAGATGCCTAAGTAAGGGGAATGCTTCAGAGAGGCTAAATGCAACAGTAAGAATGGGTGCTCAATGACTTACTTGGCCTTTTCCCCGTGTCCCTTCTTATAGTGGTTAGAGTTTACCTGAGGGGATATGGCCATTTATTGCCTAGTTATGGCATGGGTGTGAATCGCTCTGGCCCTTAAAGAGCTGATGATAGCTATTAATGGTACGGGCGTGGATCACTCTGGTGTACATGGAGTTGACTCCTCAAGAACAACTGCCCTTGGGCAATAATGGCCTCAATCGTGACTGCTCCTTAATACTCCATTATGGATTGTTTTAGGGCTGGTATATTTGGGGCATATCAAGGATAAAAGTTTTTCCTTCGAGAAAGCAAAAGGAAAGGAAATAAGAACAAAAATATTATTGCATTTAGATCAAGAATTTAGTTTGAGAAGAAAAATGAAAAAAAATAATTTTCTAATACATGTTTCTTTTACATGAAATACTATTGAAAGCAACTATTTGCTGTAAAAATTAATTTTTAAAGTCAAGACAATTAAATTTTGATGATATTTAAAATTATTTTTTGTACATGAAAATTACGTATATGTTTTACTTTCTTTTGTACTCTCCTTGATAACCAAACATAAAAAAGTGGTTTTAAAAATATCCTTTTCCTTTTTCTATTAACTATTTTCTTGTTTCAAAAGGCATGTTTGAATTTGTTTATTAATTAATAAAATATCTATTCTTAAAATAAAATTATAATGTAGGAATTCAATATCTTTCCAAAAATAAAAATAAAAAGCATTATTATCATCATAAAGTAAAAATCAATACAATAAAAAATTATTAACCCATGGCATGAAATAGGACAAGAATAAATATTTTCATAGTAAATTCAAAAAATAATCATTTATTGTCTAATCTACGACACAAATTAATAGCAAAAAAATGGATACAGAGAGAGAGAGAGAGAGAGAGAGAGAGAGAGAGAGAGAGAGAGAGAGAGAGAGAGAGAGATAGTGATTGTATTGTCATTTGTTTTACAACAACACCTTTTCTTTTGTAAGTGTTCAAATCTTTATATTATCAACATTTTCTTTAAAAGAATACATATTCTATGAACCAAATATATTTGGACATAACATTATTCCTTATCTTTTTATTGTAATTGGTTAACATGTAAGAGATGAGGAACCTTTGAGTTATTTCTATCCCATTCCATGTTGAATGGAATGACAGCCAAATGATTGTTTTCTAGTTAAATTATTATTTGAATAATTGTTTTCCAATTAAATTTTTATTCATGCATTTCACTATAGGTTGGGATGTTTATTCTTATCTTATTACATGTTGGATAGCATGACAACTAAATGATTCTCCTATAGTTAATTATCATACGCCAACATGTACAAAAATTACGTAAATACCCTTGTAGTTTGATAAGAAATTATCAAGTCATTTTCGACATTTTTGACATTTGTTTTTGGTTAAGTTACATTGAATTATGACATTTTTGACCCATCCATTTAATGACTAGGAAGCAAAGGTAAGTTTTATTTATAACTATGTGAACTTGAAATCTTTTAAAAATTTAAATTGAAATGTTGAATGACTAAATCTTTTTGATGGATGGTATTATGTTATATGAATTGTAAATTGAACTACTGAAATACATGCTTGTGTTGAACACCAACTGCATGGTTGATGCAGTACATTGTGAATTGCATGCTGATAGTGGATTTAGGTTCTTACATGCTCAAACTCACTGGTATCTGCATGATGCGTATTATTGTGATTTGTTTGCTTGAATCTATCAAGTTTTAGTGCAAGAATTTTTTGGGAAATGTCCAATTTACAGATGGCATGTTATCGAAATTTTATTAAAGTTTTTCCAGAATAAAATCATGTACAAAAAAATGTATGCATAATCAATTAAAACTTATAGTCATTCTAACTCATGCCTCTAACGTGTTGAAATTCGTAAGAAAAGAGGCGATCTTAGGCTTATCATTGAAAATCTAAAACGCTTGGCTAAGAAAAACAATGTATAGAATACAGTGAAAGGTTAAGAACTAAATGTCGTATGAAGTAAAATGACAAATTAATTACTATCATTTCATGTGTTCATTGAAGTTTAGACCCGTTTAAGAATGGTTACTAAACATTCATGACTAATCGTACATGTGAGACAAATCAATTTTTATAATTCAATTGATTATTAGTCATACTATGTTGACTAATAATCAATTGAACATGTTAATTATTTGTTTCACTTACGATTAGTAATGTTTGTGTTTCAACCATTCTTGGATTGTCAAATATGGACAGTTCAGGAAATTGTATTTACATTGTTGTCATCGTTCACGCTTTGTCAATTGTCATTATATATTTTGAGCGCGTCTCTACTTATGTTCTCTAGGTATATGGTGGGGTGTTGTGACAATTTGTTAGTGATAGAATACTAGCAACATGTTTACTTCCCCCATCTCGTGTACTTGGAGACTCATGGGGAGATGCTGCCAAAATTTATAATGACTACGACAAAGGAATTTGAGCGATTGATCGCAATGTAAATGCAACATTCCTAATTGGGATAGGATTCGTACCCTTTAAAGGAAGGTGGTTGATTATAGGATTCATGATGCATGCGTCATAAACATTATGATAATGTAATCAACACTATTTACTTGAACATGTTATAGGGTAATTAATGAACATGGATAAGAGTTGAATGAACGCTCAGGGTAGGTTTTTTCCAGAATACGTGAAAGAGGTACATGATTTCATAAAGTTGGCACATTCTCGTGCAGACAAAGCCAGTAGAATAAGTAGTCCTTGCAAGAAATGCCAAAACATAGCATTCAAACACATTAATATGGTCCATTCACATTAGACTTTGGAATGGAGAAAAGGTACACAACATGGGTGTTTCACGGTGAAGATTATGCAGTTCAGAGTGATGATAATGACGATGAAGATGAGGGGCCAAATATAGTAGGTGGTGATACACGTTCGGAAGGCTTAATCGAAATGTTAGGTGACTTGCAAAGGGGGATTGCAGAGGACACGAGCGATGTCGGTGCGTCACGTACTGGTGATGAATCTACTTCAGCAGGTACCATACCTTGCAATCCTAGTACATTGAATCAACTCGGTAAACCATTTTCTAATATCATGAGGGATGCATAGGTGCCCCTATATCCAAACAGTAAAAAGTTCTCAAAATTAAAGTTTCTAATAAAGTTGGTTCATACAAGGACAATGCATGGGTTATCTCAGAGCACATTCAACATGCATTTAAGCCTCATTAAGGCGGCACTTCCTAATGGTGAAACACTTCTGAAGTCTTTTTATGAGGCAAAGACATACGTGCGTGAATTGGGTCTCGGTTACACTCTAATATATGCAGGTAGGTATGATTGTGCACTCTTTTATGGTGAACATGAAAATGCGAACAAGTGCCCAGAATGTGGTGAACCAAGGTATACCACTAATCAGAAGAAGGGTAAAAAGATCCCACAAAAAGTTTTGCGATATTGTTCATTAATCCCGCAACTGTAACGATTGTATATGTGCAAAAAGACTATTGTAGATATGAGATGGTATCAAGAGAAATGTCTTCAAGATGGAAACCCCCTTAGCCATCTAGTGGACTCTGAAACTTGGGTTGATTTTGATAAAATGCATCCATGGTTTACTAGTGATCCTCGCAACATCAGACTTGGCCTTGCTTCAGATGGGTTCAATTCTTCGGTAACATGAACAACCCATATAGCATGTGACCAGTTATGATGATGTCATACAATATGCCATCATGGCGATGTATGAAAGAACCTTTCATTTATGTCTCTGCTTATTCCTGGACCAAAAGCACCTGGTAATGATATTGATGTTTACCTGCATCCGTTAATTGATGAGTTGAAATAACTATGGTAAAAAGGAGTGGAGACATTCGATGTGGAAACCAGGACAACATTTCGGATGCATGCTGCAGTGCTCAGGACAATTAATGATTTCCCCGCTTACGAAAACCTGTCAGATTTGAGCACAAAAGGTTACTTAACATGCCTAGTTTGTAATAAGGATGCTGGGTGCTTATCCTTGAAGCATGGCCGCAAGTTATGGTTTATGTGTTGTCATTGTTTTCTACGAACTGGACATCCTTGGAGGACTCGTGGCGTCAAAAGCTTTAATGGAAAACCTGAACAAAGGTTGTAGCCAAAGCGACTAAATGGGGAACAGATATTAAGCCAACTCAAGTTGATCAAAGATGTGAAATTTAGGAAACCACCGACTAGTAGAAAAATAAAACGCACTGAGTGGGAGTTGAATTGGACAAAGAGAAGCAACTTCTTCAAGTTGCCATACTGGAAAGATCTTCCACAACGCCATAACTTGGATGTCATGCACATCGAAAAAAACATTTGTGAGAATGTCATTTGCACATTGCTAGATATAAATGTAAAGACAAAGGACACCACAAATGCTCGTTGGAATATGGAAGATATAGGAATAAGGCCTGAGTTGATCCTGTTTTGTGATGGGGACAAAATTCTCATGTCATCAGCTTGTTACACATTTCCGAAGGATAAGAAGAATAAATTCTTTGAATGGTTGAAATCAGTGAAGTTCCCTAATGGATATGCATCGAACATAGCTTGATGCATAAACACGAAGGAAGGGAAGATGTTAGGAATGAAAATTCATGACTGTCACATCCTTCTACAATGGGTTCTACCCATTTTCCTTCATGGACACTTGATCGAAAATGTTCACTCGATGCTGATTGAGTTAGGGATCTTTTTTTGATAGTTGTGCTCCAAAAAATTGAGTGTAAACGTACTTGAACGGTTAGAGGATGACATCATGATCATAATTTGTAAGCTGGAGAAAATATTTTCTCTAGCATTCTTCGATGTGATGGTCCACCTAACCGTCCATTTACCAAGGGAGGCCATAATTGGAGGACCGGTCCAATATTGTTGGATGTATCCTATTGAGAGGTAAATTATAAAGTCCTTCTATAATTGTCACGTGATTTCCTCATATATTTTTTTTGTTTTCTTTTTTGTGTCTACAAGTCAATAATTCTATGTAAAATGCATAGGTTCTTGTTCACTTTGAAGGGGTATGTGCGCAATAAGGCATGGCCGGAAGGTTCGGTCATTGAGGCATGCATTGACAGTGAATGTCTTACATTTTGCTCAATGTATCTACATGATATTGACACAAGGTTCACTCGTGAGAAGCGAAATGCAGACGTTCATGCTATTAACGTCGAAGATGAAGAATCGAGGAGCTCTATATTTTGAGAAAATGTTCAGCCGTTTGGTGCACTGGTTTACAATTTCATTGATATGGACGACCTACAAATGGCCCATTTTTACGTCCTTTATAATTGTGATTAAACTGTTCCATATATCGAGTACGTTGTTCCAAACTCCTTACTTTGCATTGTATTTACATATGCATATTTATATACTCAGTTGACATTAACATGTACTACTGTTGCATATAGCAAACATAAAGCTAAACTTTTGGCCCAAAATGAAAGGAATGTTGACGAAAGACATAAAAAGGAATTTGTCAAATGTTTTGGGAGCCGTGTAAGTAAAAAATACTGCCTGAGTATGAAGCAATGTACGTTTTCATTAATGACGGTTTACTCTTCTAAAGTCTTGTTTATTTAATAGATGAAAGTTATGTATTACAATTAGGAACCAACAGCAAGTAAAGAATTGTACGCGTTGGCATGTGGCCCCGATCAACGAGTTAACCACTACAATAGTTGCATTATCAATGGGTTACGATTTTATACAAAATCCCTCAAACTGAATAGAAGAACCCAAAATTGTGGGGTTGCGGTGCTAGGCACAGAAGAAGATGAAGAAATTGACTACTTTGGTATCTTGGATGACATTATAGAGCTTAGCTATGGAGCGAACAGACTCGTCCACCTATTCAAATGTACATGGTGGGACATTGGGAATAAAAAGACTGGGATAAACACGAATGCCTACTTTACTAGTGTCAATTTTAGTAAGACACAGTATCAAAATGACTCTTTTGTGCTAGCGACGCAGGCAGAACAAGTGTTTTACCGTAAAGACACAAAATTGAAGGGTGAATGGCATGTGACCCAAAAGATTCCTCCCTGAAGTTTGTATGCTATTATAGAAGCTGCAGATGGGGAGATAAGTGCTAATGAGGCCGCATTCCAAGAATATGAGCCATCTGTCAATGCAACAGTGCAATCGACTTTCAATGTTGTCAAAGAAGGAGTCGATCTTATACCATTGCATAGGGTTGGTGCCATGGAAGAACACGTAAGGACTAATGGGGAAGATGAAATAGGGGTCGAGTACTATAGTGAAGAGGAAGACACTTTAGAAAGTGAGGATGATATCGATATTGAGGACATATAGGAGGTAAGCAAGTGAAGGTTGTCACCATGTATCTGACATGTGTAAATAACTAAAAATATATTTATTATGCATCCATCTAATATTCGTACTTCTTATATTTTCTTGTCTAATATTTTGCAGACATGGCACCACGAGGTCATCGTGGCTGACTTCCTTCCATGCTATCGACTACATTATCGCATGAGGCTAATTCGGCAGCCTCGAGATCGGCAGAGCACATCAGTGGTGCTGCGGCACCATCATTGTCTGAGCCATTTAGACCTCAGCCAAACATGGATACCACAGATGTGACTGAAACGCAAGGTGAGTTGCCAGCCATGATGAGCAGCGTTGGTAAGGTTACAATTAATTTATTTACATTTAAACTATTGATGGTTATTCACATGTATGATTATAATGTTCTTCTTAAATTAACTCTTCTTTCAGCATCTACATCCACGATGAGGTCAGGCCGTGGTGCAACGAAGAACATGGCGCTGAAGAAGCACCTGGGAGCTTGACATTATATGTTGATAGTATGCTCCATTCGCTGCCTTCAACTAGCCGCAAGTGACTCAGGAGCAGCGCATGGTTCTTTACATGCGTATTTTGTTAAGTAATCCCAAACCTTTTTTTTTTTTATACTTTTAATATACTAGTCAAACAACTATCTAACATTCTAATTGTATTACCTATGCAAGAGGAGTTCGATATGGACATTCTCAAGGCTAAGCATGTGAAGAGGGCGGTGGACATCCAACTGTGCAGTAAATTTAAGAGCTATCCCTCCAAAATGCGTGAGCATTTTCAGGTTGTGGGAGATCAAGCAGAAGCACGTCCATATGATAAGATATCCTATGAGGATAGGGAGGTGGTGTGTCACCATTTCAATGACCCATAATATCAGGTGATGTGTTTGTATTATAATAACTACTTTTTCACATTGATGTCACTAATAAAAAAGTTATTACATATTTTTTGTAGGCTATATGTGAAACAAATGCTGCGAACCGCAGCAAACTCCCTACAACGCATTGCAGTGGGTCGAGGTTATTCATAAATCATAGAAGGATAATTACTATATATAAAACTATCTGACCATTATCTGACTTAATATTAATGATGTTTTATATGATAATGTAGCATGATCCCAAGACTAGCACAGAGGAGCCACTGCCTGATCTTTATCAGAGAATATACCAACGGCGATTAGGGGAGTGGTGCGAGGGTGTGCAAGGCAAACATGTAAGTTGAAGAAAATATTTAGTTTATTATTTGATTCAAAACATTGAAGTTGTATTCCTATTTCTTCCCTTTTATCATTTTCATGACTGAAATTAGGCACGAATGGTTGAGCTGAGGGATGCACCTTTTTTAGAGGGGAGTCAGCAAATGACGGATTACTAGATAATCACTCAGGTGCTTGGGGAACGAGCGGGGGACTGGGTGAAAAGTCTTGGAAGTGGATACATCGCCTCAACAGAATCATCATTTATAGGTGTGGCGTCTCGTGCTGACAAGGAACGAGTGCGTCAATACGCCGAGTCTTGAGCGGAGGCGATGGTTTGATGTATACATACGGCGGAAATTGAGAACCAGGAATTGAAAGACACGGTGTCCCCCGTTGTAGTGGATAACCAACAATTGAAAGATACGATGTCCACCTTTCAAGCCCAGCTGGAAGCCATGATGAATAGGCAAGGGCAGTTCAAACAAATGATGCGCCAATCTCAACCAGAAGATGCGGGTGGCTCCTCTCATTAGAAGGTATGTAAAATGTAATTTGAACTGCATGCAGATAGCTCTATAGGTTGTTTAATTGTATTCATATACCGAATTGTGAATTTTTGGGAGATACTGGAACTATATTGATTGTGTTGTCAATTTAATTATTTCCTAACATTCTGTTTTCTTTTGTTTTTTGTTGAATATAGGGCGGTGAATGATCGAAACTCTATGCTTCTTCAGAGTGGTGTTGCTACTTTCTTAGTACTGGACTTTAGTTTGCGTCATAAAATATATATATATATATATATATATATATATATATGTGTTTTCCTTCATGTGATGTATTGATGAAAGTTATTCTCTGGATTAGTACATGTAAGAGTATCATAAAATAGAAATTGTGGTTAATTTCTATAGCTGCCTTGCTTATGGGTGAGAATGGCCACCAAGGCATATCAATATATATATAAGAACCTGACTCTTGATAATGGTTTTTAAATATTTAAAGAGAGGGGCATTTTGGTAAAAGAACAAGCCTCGTCGACGAAGCCAAATTTCGTCGACGAAGTCTTTGTTCTTCTCGTCGACGAAATTCAGAGACTCGTCAACGAGGAGAAGCCGAGGAGTTTCAGAAATCGAGAATATCAGGATTCGTCGACGAATTCCCCTTCTCGTCAACAAGAAAACTATAGGGCCTCGTCGACGAGGGTACCATTTCGTAGACGAGTTTGCCTAGGTCAAAGGGCTATAAATATCATTTTCCTTTACTTCTTCATTAAGAAACTTCAAATATCTCTTTCTCTCTCTCTCTAAACCTCTCCCTACACTTTCTCTCTCTAGATTTCTTCGTCGATCGTTGCTGGAATCGTGAATCTAAAGTTACCACGAGGATCATGGAAGGATTCTCTACAAGTTCTACGAATCAGAATCCCGTTTCGAAGATTTTTGGGTTTCGGCGTAAAATCGAGGTAAGGCTCGATTTTCAATTCTGATCCAGTAGTTTTGTAGGAAACAATCTTGTGAGTATTCTTTGTACTGTGACTTGAAGGTTTTGGGACTCGGTTCGCTGTTTAGGAGCCTTGGAGTTCGGGATTTGCTATTCGAGGAAAAGGTAAGGGAAACTGTGTTTATATTGGTTATTTTTGAAATCGAACTCGGTGGAACTGTGGTTCACGATCCTGTGTGTGTTTTGTCTACTCATTTAGGGGAATCTAACGGGGAAAACTATAGGTTTTTCATTATTACATTTTTGGGAAAAAGGGGGGCAACAGGCTGCATCCCTGGTTTTGTTGAAAACCGAGGGTATATGTTGATTTATACTGTGTTATTGGGATGGTCGTGCCTTGACTTTGTTTAAAATGTACTTGTTTGGAAAATCATGATTTAGATTACCAAAATGGGTGTGGTTTGTTTGGATATATGAGCATGCATGTGTGTGTGACTATTGAAATGCTAGTAGGAACGGGATTCCGAATTGTTTAAAGTACTAAGAGTGTCCGGCTCTATATCCGAGGGCGTGTGTTTATTGCCTGCCATGTAGGCAAAAGTGTCCAGCTCTATATCCGAGGGCATGAGCCTATATCGAAAGATCATGCCGAAGGGTGTGGATCCACCAATTAGCACCGGTACGATGCCATGGGAGTCGGGGACTAGCCATGTGCCGGTGGCGCCGTGCTTCGCGGGTTGGCTACGGGCCAATGCTGGATTGTCACGGACCGACTTCGGGCCAAAGGGTGTGACGACACCAGGATTACAAATCATGTGTATGTGTGTGTGTGTATGCACTATGTAAATTAGTACTATACTGCATTTAACTGCGTGTATGTTGCATCATGATAACACTCAAATGCCACACACTGATATAACTCGTGTTTTTCCTTACTAAGCGGTGTCTCACCCTTGCTGTACGTACAATTTTACAGGTCCTTTGAGTAACCGAAACTAGCGTCCTGATGTAGGAAGCATAGTAGCAGGTGTACTGCAGTTAGCGCTTGAGTAAGTGCAAGGACTGTATTTTGGTGGGTTGCCATTTTGAGATGTATTTGGGCACCCGTTTGTACGTTTTGATAGAGCCTGTATTTGCTCTTGTATAGACTCTGGTATGGTAATGCATATGCATATATATAGAATGACCCTTTTTTCACTGCGTATATGATTGTGTTTGGATGTGTTTAGGGTACCTGGGAACCCCACGGGGTCAGACCCTCATCCTTGGTACTGTATCTGTGGATGTTTTATCGGATACAGGGACATGTTAGATTACATTTTCACCCCGGGTCCCATTTTTGGGTTCGGGGCGTGACAATATATATATGTTGAATTGTGAATTGTTTGGAGATACTGGAACTATATTGATTGTGTTGTTAGGACTTGATTTATCTTTTTTGCAATATCATATATGCGTAGACAAACCCTAGGTTGTGTACTACTGCTATTGGCTTAGCTAAACCTAGGAAGGACTTTTGTGATTTGTAGGTTTGGGAAATGTTCTATTTACAGATGGCATGCTGTCAAAAATTTGTTAAATTCCAATGCTTTCTTAACCTCCTCCCAAATACGTTTGTAGTGTGTTCTGCTCAAGATCAATGCCAACATGTATTGCTTGTGCTATTAGGACTTGATTTATCATTTCTTCAATTTCATATAAGCGTAGACAGACCCTAGGTTGTGTACTACTGCTGCTGGCTTAGCTAAACCTAGGAAGAACTTTTGTGACTTGCAGGTTTGGGAAAAGTTCGGTTTACAAATGGCATGCTGCCAAAAATTTGTTAAATTCCAATGCTTTCTTAACCTCCTCCCAAATAAATCTTCTGAACACTATAACTTAGCCACTTATGAATATTAAAACTCATTAAAGAATCACAACTTGAAACCTCCTATATATTGAAAACTTTTCTAGTCAAACTCATGTTAGAAAATTAAATCCTAAGCACCAAAGACAAACTCAAAAATCTCCAATGAAGCAAAGGCAATCTTAAAACCTTCTAAAAATCATCAACAAAGTGTACATGAGAAACATACTTCATTCCTGCCAAGCAACAAACCTTCCACAAGACCACAAGCCTCACACCTAATTAGCACTCTAATTAAGACATTTACCACCAAAATGAACAAAAAATGAACTAACAGGCTGCCATGAAGAAAATGAAAGATGTAAACCAAGATTCCACCACTATCATTAAATAGAAAAAAAAAACAAACCATAATCCATTTCCTCAATCTATAACCAAAGTTTTTTATCTCCATAACTGATCCAAGAAACCCCAACTCAATCTATCGCAAGCCTTCTCACAATCTAAGTAACAACTTCATGCACAACCCAAGCTATATAAAGAATGCTTAAGAAGCAACCTTCTGGACAAAACTAAAATACCTTAGTTGAATTGTGTTTTAACTTTTTCCTGATAATATTTTCTTGATGGATGGTATTATGTTATATGAATTGTATATTGAACTACTGGAATACATGCTTGTATTGAACGCCAACTGCATAGCTGATGCAGTATATTGTGAATTGCATACTGGCTGTGGATTTAGGTTGTTGCATGCTTGAAATGTTTTATTTTGTAGAAACAATCATGTTTCAGGTACAGGTTTTATGAGAAAATGTCCAATTTACAGACAGCATGCTGTCGAAAATTCGTTAAAATTTTTCCAAAGAAAAAACAATGTACAGAGATAATTATGATAAAACGAATGTTAAAATATTTTTGAAAGGATGAATGAAAGTTAAATGAAAAATCATTTCATTAAGTCCTAAATTTGCATCTATTAACATAGATGGCATATCATTTGCTTTTAACTATGGATAAGCATTATCATTTGTCCACCACTAGAGATATTTTGTTTTGAGAATAAGTTAAAGTGTTTACGTGCGTGGTTTGATGCATGCAACTGTATATATTCATACGTACACCACTCACATTCATTTCAGTTATTCATTTAGACTTGAAAATTATTGTACGACGCACTCTCTATATTTTTCTTCCTGATTATACTAAGCATCAGCTCTCCATTCTGCTCTCCATTTGTATACTAATTTTTTTTATGAACCTTAATTTGTAGGGTTCATAGCTGTCATAACATTAGTACGATGCCATGCACGCACTACAGTCGTTGGATGCAACTTTTGATTATTTTTTTATAATTTTTATTGTTATTTGAACAAATGGAATTTCTATATTTTAATTTGAATTTGTATAATATATTTGTATTTGAATTTTGAATTTTTTGAAAAATTTTTTGTTATCTCAACAGATGTTATTTCTTTATTTTAATTGAATTTGTATTTGAATTCGAAATTTTGAATAATTTATAAATTTTGTAATAATTATGGTTTCAGGGATTTGAATTAGCACAATGTCATGCACGCACTATAGTCGTTGGATGCAACTTTTGATTATTTCTTTATAATTTTTATTGTTATTTGAACAAATGGAATTTCTGTATTTTAATTTGAATTTGCATAATATATTTGTATTTGAATTTTGAATTTTTTGAAAATTTTTTTATTATCTAAACAGATGTTATTTCTTTATTTTAATTGAATTTGTATTTGAATTCAAAATTTTGAATAATTTACAAATTTTGTAGTACTAATGGTTTCAGGTTATGTATGCGAAAATTTAATTACAGATTTTTACAAGACTAATGATAAAAAAAATAGTATTAAAAAAATTAATTTTTTAATTATTAGTGATATATTCAAATTTGACACTAATAGTAGGGTATTAATGACGAATTACAAATTTGTCACTAATAGTACAGTATTAGTGAAGGATTCAAATTCGTCACTAATAGTAGGCTTTATTAGTAACGAATTTGAATCCTTCACTAATACTGCACTATTAGTGACGAATTTGAATCCTTCACTGATACCCTACTATTAGTGACGAATTTGAGTAAAATCGATGTAGAATTTATAGTGACGATATTAGGGTTTAAGTGATGGTTATAATCCATCACTAATACTGTATTATTAATAACGAATTTAAAATTTGTCACTAATAGTTAGTAGTAACCGCAAATATAGCAACTAATTTAAAACCATCACAAATACTTATAAATTCGTCATTAATACTATTAGTGATGAATTTATAAGTATTAGTGACGGATTTGATCCTTCACTAATACCCTGATTTTTTGTAATAATTGGGAGTTGATTGAAATTCTGAATATTGAAGTTCTGAGAATATTAGTTGAAATAAACCTTGTAAATCTGAATATATTGCAATGTTGTTTGAGATCAATGTTATAAAATTCTATCTTTATAATTATTGGAATTGAATAGCTGATCTTTAATGTTGAAAGATTGAATTTGGATTGTGATAATATATTTTCATACAAAGGATTGTTGGTTGTGCTTGTGAGGTTGCTGATCAATATTATTGTGATTATGTGACTATTGGAAATTAATTAGAAAGGGGTCATACTTAACTAAGGTATTTGTAAACTTAAGTTATTAAAGAAAATTTTTACAAACCCAATTCACCCCTTCATGGGAGTACACCTTAATTCTCAATCCTTCTTTGTCACTATATTACTTGTTACAATTTCATGCATTTGCAAATTTTCACAACATACACAACCATGGATTTTTCTAGTTGCATGCTTCGGCTTGACAATCACTCTTTTTCATAAACTTCAATATGTACCCCGATCTTATCAGAGCTTTAATTTTATCTCTCAAATGGACACCTTCTTCTGTGTTATGCCCGTGGTCCCTATGGAATTTTTAGAA
This sequence comes from Malania oleifera, assembly GCF_029873635.1. Lineage (NCBI taxonomy): Eukaryota > Viridiplantae > Streptophyta > Magnoliopsida > Santalales > Ximeniaceae > Malania > Malania oleifera. Next base: position 100,252,061 of record NC_080418.1, on the reverse strand, counting down.
TTTTAAGGTGTTCCTTTTGTATGGTGGGGTGCGCATGGGCTCTAGCCAGGAGACATAGCTTTTCTCCCTGATATCAGTCAGTACATGTTTTCAAAAGACATTCAAGGGAGTGTAGGACTAGAACTTAGGTGTGAATCCCACCTCTTTTAAACTGTTAGATTGTTTGTTATTCTCTTGCCTCTTTCCCCCCTTCAGCTGCTTCATCCATGTCCCTTGGGCTCTTCCTTTTCAAATCGGCCTGGCTCCTCCTCGTGGTAATAACCTATTCTAAATTGATGTATTTCTAGGCTCATGTCATCAATTCTCCCATATTGGTTGGGGTTTTCTCTACAACGAGTTTAGGAAATCCCCTAGTTGAAGAGTTGTCGTCAAAGCTACTACTACTACCCTATGATCTAAGTTTTGAATTTCAAAAGTAGCATTGACAAAGCGACGCATGAACTATCACCTTCTCCCCTTGTACAGTACTCATCAGATGAGCTGAAGTTTTTGCCATTTTTTCAGCTACTGAAAAAAGGTCCTATAAACTAATACTTCATTTCAGAAAAGCACCCAATGGAGTCAGCCTTTAAAGCTTCGATACCATGCCCTAACATTCCCCTTTAGGGTGGCTACAAATGCTCAACACATGATTGCATCGAGCGCACCTTGCAATTGCATTAACACTCTAAAGGTGTCTAGGTGGTCCAAAGGATCAAACAACCTATAACACCCTTCAATGCTTGGCATTTTAAACTTACTTGGGAAAGGAATCTCCATTACCTCTTTAGTAAACGAAGGGTCTAAAGATTTGGTTGATGACTCCCCTATAAAGGGATAGTTGTGCACCTCCTTCACCAGTTTTTCAAGTTGGTCAATTTTCTTGAACTTTTCCTCCAGTTCCTAGGACCGCTGCTCATAGATGCCCACTATTTGCATCTTCTACCTTTTTTTTTTGGGGTCTAAAACCTTTACAACAACTTTTTGTGGGGCTACTACCTTCCTGTTAGACTTTACTTCTATTCGGGTAGCCTCTACATGTTTCATATGATCCTTTCTTTAGTGTAGGATCGTAGTGAACAAGTCTTCTACCCTCTTCTGAAAAGCTAGAAATTCATTTAGTGGCACACTTAAATTTTCTGCTAGGGTAGAATGAATAAACTAGGGTGATTGGTCTCCCACAGTGGGTTCTAATTTGGAATTATGTGACGTGGTCGTAGTCAAAGATGAAAAATATCTTAGGTTCCCTTAGATGGCGTTAATTGTTGCTGCCAAAAATTGAATGGCTTTCAAGAATCGACCTTCGACCGTGACCACCTAAAAGGAATAAAACAATAATAGCTTAGAGTACCCGAGGTGTTCTCTGGAGGATCACTCTTATGCTTAAGTTAGGAATCAAGTAAGGTCTAGATTGCAGCAGTAAAGAAGAATGAATGAGAATGGTGAGAATAATACGCTTACCTCATATCGAAGTACCCTTTTATAGTAGTGGAAGCATGCCCTCCTTTAATTCACTATTTATGGGCGTATTAATATCTTTAGAGGGGGTTATGGATAATTTAAGGGTATTTATATTGGGGGTGTAACGGTGGTCTCTTGATTGTTGCCCCTCATAAATATGCCTATTAATTTTGACTATATTAGTTATAGTAGTGTTGTAAACCTAGTGGGGTATGGACTCGGAAGGATCCAAAAATGTTGCATAGAGGACCTAATTGGAACCTTAAGAAGCTTTTATGACTAGATTTTTAATTGGAGCACTTTTTAAAGACATCATTTATGGAATTGGACAAAAGGCAATCTATTTAGATGCAAAGATTCAAGTTCGAGTGTGGAAGAAATCCAGAGGGCAATGGTATCAAAATTTTAGCCACGAAGAACAATGGTTAATATTATTTTGTTAGAGGACATGGAAGACCGAATATGCTAATAAGTGTTGGCACACAAGTTGGTGACTATACTATTGAGTCTTAAGGAATGTAAAAGTGAAATTGAATAGACATTTGGGAAATTACATAAATTTATAAGATTGTTCATATTTTAAATAGGGTCTAGATAGGGAATTATCTTTGGAGTTGAATGCTAGAAACAAGCTTTTGAGACTTTAGGGTAGAGACTTATCTTTGGAGTGTAATTTTGGAAATGAGCTTTGATTTCATATTTGGTGTGGTAGCCATAGATGTGTGTGATTGTCAAATTTGGAGAGCCCCGAGATGTGGAGTTACCTTTAAAGTATATTGTCAAGAATAAGCATTGATGGTGCATTTGGTGAGGGAACTTTATCTACAAGTGAGGAAAAGGTGGTAAGGAAAAACTGAAATCATTGGTATAATATTGGAAGAATGAGGGTTTCAAGATCAACCTCTTTGCAGTTGAAAGGAAGTTGTGTTAACCTCTAGGTTATGCTTTCAAATTAAAGTATCGGAAGCGCATTGAGAAGCGGAATCACAACCAGAATGGCATCCCAAGTATGGATTTCCTTAGGTTACTACAAAAAAAAGTGGTTTCAGTGACGAAAGTATTAGTGACGGATTCAATTTTGTGACTAAAAGTGGGTATTAGTTACGATTTTTAACAACCGTCACTAATAGTCTAAGCATTAGTGACGGTTTTAATAATATCGTCACTAATACGATACTATTAGTGACAGTTTAAAACTGTCACTAATAATTTCGTCACTAAAAACTGATTTTCTCGCTCAAACTATCGCGAGAAACCATTTTTCATGCATAAATTATCCCGACAAAATATTAGCAACGATTATTAGGGTATTAGTGACAAATTGAACCCATCACTAAAAGTCACTTATTAGTGACAATTAAGTAACCATCACCACTAGTCTTTTATTAGTGACAGTTTGGAAAATTCATCACTAATAATAGGATATTATTGATGGTTTAGGGATTCGTCACTATTAGTATTTTTATTTAAAATAACATAAAAAGAAATTAGTTAACAATATTAGTGACGGTTTGAAAAATTTGTGACTAATAATGGGGTAATAGTGACGATCTAGGGATTCGTCACTATTAGTGTTTTTATTTAAAAAATATAAAAAAAAAATTTAGTTAACAATATTAGTGACGGTTTGGAAAATTCATCACTAATAATAAGGTATTAGTGACGGTTTAGGGATTCGTCACTATTAGTGTTTTTATTTAAAAAAAAAATTAGTTACCAATATTAGTAACGGTTTGGAAAATTCGTCACTAATAATAAGGTAGTAGTGACGGTTTAGGAATTCGTTACTATTAGTGTTTTTATTTAAAAAAAACTATAAAAAAAATTTAGTTAACAATATTAGTGACAGTTTGGAAAATTCGCCACCAATAATGAGGTATTAGTGATGGTTTAAGGATTCATCACTATTAGTATTTTTATTTAAAAAAATATAAAACAAAATTTAGTTAACAATATTAATAATGGTTTGAAAATTCGTTACTAATAATGAGGTATTAGTGACGGCTTAGGGATTCGTCACTATTAGTGTTTTTATTTAAAATATATAAAAATAATATAGTCAACAATATTAGTGACGGTTTGGAAAATTCGTCACTAATAATAGGGTATTAGTAATGGTTTAGGGATTCGCCACTATTAGTGTTTTTATTTAAAAATTATAATAAAAAAAATTAGTTAACAATATTAGTGATGGTTTGGAAAATTCGTCACTAATAATGGGGTATTTGTGATGGTTTAGGGATTCGTCACTATTAGTGTTTTTATTTAAAAATATATAAAAAAAAATTTAGTTAACAATATTAGTGATGGTTTGGAAAATTTGTCACTAATAATGGGGTATTAGTAAAGGTTTAGGGATTCGTCACTATTAGTGTTTTTATTTTATTTTTTTTTAAAATGTTTGAATTGGTGTATTCCCAAGAGAGGGGTGAATTGGAATTTTAAACTTTTCTCCTAGATTAAGTCATATGTCAATATGATTTGGCAACCTAGGGTCTTTCTATACAATCCCAACTGCGTAGATAGATATAAGGAACGTAAATTAAATCATGCGCTTCATTCACACTATAACGTATACGTGCAGAAATGTAAATTGCGAAAATGTAAAGAAAACACACGAAATGTTATTGGGGTTCGGCCAACTGTGCCTATGTCCCCTCCTTGGCTCACTAGCATAAGAATTACCGCTACAAGCTCACTTAAAGGGTGGAGCGACACCGGCTACAATCAAGTCAATTCAAGGGGCTGACCTTAACTAGCACGCCTTATCAGGATGGCGCACCTAGTTTTCCTTACTGGGTATGAGCCAGTCCGGGACTATTTGACAAGGCCAGTCTCCCTCTTCAGGCCCACGCCTAGAGTAAAAATGATGTAAAGATTTGCGTACAAATAAAGTGCTTCTTACTCTAAGCAAATATGTACCAATATGCTCAACTAAATAATGCACTCACAGATGATAGGATATTAAGCTCAAGTGAGATTTTGTTAACTCAAGTGTTAACTCTCAATCAAATGTATATCAATGCGTGTACGTGAGAGTGAGGCTTTTAATATCAAGCCAATATGCTTGTGATGTGATTAATCAAAAGCTCTTAATAACCCTAACACATATCTCAAATAATATTTCTCAAGTAATAAGCACAGTGGAAAATAGGGTTTTTATGCTTGCTTTAAGATTTTCATCAAAACACAAATCAAGCTTATGAAAACTTGCAATGAGGATGCAAGGTTTTTCCCAATCAAATATTTATGAGTGAAATATAATGGGAAAAACCTTAGGTATCTCTCCAAAAATCAATAAATGAAACAATTTGAAACAATGGAGAGAATAACCTATGTAAGAGATATAAGAAATACTACCTTTCAAGTTAAGTAGATAGATGAACCCAAGAGGTAGAACTTTAGCAATAGATTTGAAGGATTATAGGAGTGTGAGGATTTTGGCCAAAAATATTTCTAAGGATTTTTCTTAATAATAACCCTAATCTTAGAAGTTGGAAAAATTATAGTCGTTAGGGACACGCTGGGTATTTTTGAAAAAGTTTATGTAAGTTTAATTAAAATTAACCCAATTTAACTCTCGGTAAAAATTCAGCAACCCGAGAGGGTCGGTCGACCTAACTTAAGGTTCAATTAACCAAGTTTCCAAGTTCAATCGACCGTGGAGAAAAATGAACTGAGTTGTTGGTCGACCGTACTTAAGATTTTTAAGGCGATTTTTCATTTTAGCGCGGTTCAATCGACCGGGAGACTTTGAACTAAGAAGTTCGGTCGATCGGGCAGTTGGGGCATCTCTCGAGGACCTTCAATCGACCATAGTGTTGCAACACATTTTGGGTTAGTCGACCGAAGGGTCAATGTGTTGACCTCAGGGCAGTTTGGTCGACCAGCATAATTGAACTGGTCTTGTTTGGTCGACCAAGCAATGGTCAAACTGTTGACCACTTCCCAGTTTGGTCGACCGAATGCTTTCAAGCATTCAAGTTCGGTCGACCAAACATGCATTTTTTATGCATATCAGTCCTAATCCCTTTATATATTAACCCTATTCATATGATGTTTATTTTAATGCAATAGGGAAAACTGTGTGTAGTATGGAGAGTCCTAAAGTCAGTCTAAGGTCGTTGAGCTTTAAACCCTATCATGCATGCAATGCATTAAATATTATAGACCATACTGCTTTAGATATTACAGACCCAATAATAGAAAAAACAATAGATAAGAATGTTGGGATCTTCATTCTTCAAGTCCATGTGCATCATATAGAAATCTCCACTTGATCCTACACACAAACTTATCAATCATTAAATACTAAGGTATTTGTCATGATCAAAACGGGACATGACCTATAGGGTCAACAGTCTCCTCCTTTTTGATGATGACAAATACCTTATGTAAAAGTGGCTGTAGATACCCCATTTTTACCCTGGCCCAATATATTTATTAATATTATTATTATTATTATTATTATTATTATTATTATTATTATTATTATTATTATTATTATTATTATTTTATTATTATTAGTAGTATTTTTATTATTTCATTTATCCATATTATTATTATTATTATTATTAATTAGTCTTATTATTATTATTACTATTATTATTTTCATTATTATTAATATTATTTTTAATTATTATTATTATTATTATTATTATTATTAGTACTTTTATCTTTAGGAATAATATTATTACTATTATTATTATTATTATTTATTATTTATTTATTATTATTATTAGTATTTTAACCTTTATTATCATTATTATTATTACTATTATTTATTTATCCTGTTATTATTATTATTATTATTATCATTATTTATTTTTGTTATTATTATTTTTAACATTTTTGGTATTTATTATTATTATTTTACTATCATTATTATTATTTATTTATGTATTTTTGTTATTACTATTTTGCTATTATTATTATTTTGCTATACTTATTATTATTATTATTATTATTATTATTATTATTATTATTATTATTATTATTATTTCCTTATAACCATAATAGTAGTATATATTATTTCCAAAAAAAGAAAAATACCAAAAACTGAAAAAGGAATTTTTTTTTTTTTTTAGGGTTTGTTTTTCAAATTTTTTTTATAAGAAGAGGGCACAGCTCAGAGCCAAAGGGGGCGCTGCACAATACAGCCAAGGGCTGCGCACAGCATTGCCAGGAACCAAAACCAAAAAAAAAAAACCCTACCTTGTTCTTTAGGCTCCGGCTAATCCTCATCCTCCCGCTCCATCTTCCAGCCAACCGCAGACCAACAGTCCACACCATAGCCGCAGCAACCCAGCACCAAGACTCCACCTTACGTCTAGCAACCACCACCGCACCCAGCCATCATCTCCGGCCAACCACCAAGATTCCGCGCATCACTCCTGCCGCCGTGAAGGTCCTCCCGTCCAGATAGGTTGCCAGCCTTCTGTTCCTGCACAAACTTAGCCGAGACCCTGAACACTCAATTCCATCCGACCACTGCTCGTTCATCAGAACCTCCACGGCCCAGCCGCAGCTTCCAGATTGCTGCAACGCTCTGGCGATACCCGCCGTCACAGTTCCCGGCGACCGTGCGCCGGTCTTCGTCCCCGGTCCTGTTCCGATCTCCGTCAGTCCGCGTTCCTATCTCGGCCTCCCTCTGCAAGTACCCACAGCCACGCCTCACCTGCTGCAACTCCGACGGGATCCCTCTGTCAGCCCTCTGATTTCTTTTATCTGCAGAGGCAAGTAGTCTATTGCCTTGTATCTAAATGTGGTAATATTCATTGGGTGTATATTAATATATTGTGTGTTGTAGCATTTAATTAACTATGTTATTGATTGTGATATGTTATTTACTTTAGTATATATTGTGTATTTAGGGTTTAAACTATTACGTGTTGTATTTAGGGTTTTAATGGTATATTTAGGGTTTTGTTCATCATATGCTTTATTTAGGAATCGATTGGTCTCTTATATTGTCATGATATGTTAATGGTAAGGTTTCAAAATTATTTCCATAATTATTGTCGTGTGTGATATTTGTTAATTCTAGGGTTTAAATTGCTTCCTAAAATATTACTTGTGTAATAGTTTCCATTATTGTATTTATTGCATGTATATTATAGGGTTTAATTTGTTTCCACATTGTTATTGTATATTAATGGTAAGGCTTCAATTATTTCCATAATTAGTAGTTCATATATCGTATATTTATTTTAGGGTTCAAATTGTTTCCATATTATTATTATTATTATTATTATTGTTATTATTATTTTTATTAGGGAATTAATTGTTTCCATATGTGCATATATTGAGTTTTTGATTATTCATAAGTGAGTATCATTATATTTATAGGATGTTAATATCTTACTACATGCTTGTGTATTATTATTATTATTATTATTACGTGTGATATATCATTATTAGTATTACTATTATTAGTATTATTATTATTGTTATTATTATTATCGTTATTGTTATAAGTTTAGTATTACATTATCATTCTTATTATTGTGTGTATATCATTGCTATCTATTAGGTGGGTTTATTATTAGGATATGTCATTAGGTATTATAGCAATTTATTATTATATAGTATATATGGCATATGTGTATCCCTATTATGGTAATTTAATTTCTTAGTTTATTATCTTATTAATATATATTAAAACCTCCCATACTAAGTATTTTCCTATAAAAATTCTATATACAATTTCAAAATTTTGGGAGTATATTTTCTTACTCATAATCCCTATGATTTTATTGCGGGGGTGTGAGCCTTCGGGCTTCACGTACCTTAAGCTCTGAGGGAATATATGTATATATTTATTTATTTATATTTTACATGTATTTATAAATTCATAAAAAGGAATAATTTAAAGAATTATTAGATTAACTTAGGGATAATTTCAAATTAATTAGGTACCGTTCGTAAGGACGGGCGCGTAGGGGGTGCTCGTACCTTCCCCTCGCGTAACCGAACTCCCGGCCCCAACTCTGGTAATGTAGACCGATTCTACCCCTAACGGGGTAGTAATCATGTGTTCTAACCGCACTAAAGGTTAGTGGCGACTCCGATATCCACGTTTTTTCATGAAAATATTAAATTGATTTTAATTTCGCCGCCTGGGGCACACGCGCTCCAGGGACGTCGCGACAGTGGGTATAGTCATGAAAGACTCCCCCTGAACCTATGCATAAGGGAAATGTAGAGATGTAAAAAAATACCTAGTTTTGCTTAAGTTCTCCCCCTTTTGGAAAAAAAAAAAAAAAGGGTCAAGATAGGATTTAGAACAGATAGGCAAGTCATGGAGTATTAAGCATTTAAATACAAGATATGATTTGGAAGGAGTTTTAGAAATTTCGGCATCATGTCGTTTGAATAGAGAGCAATTTCCAAACCAATTTGTATAAAAATGACTGGAGTGAGTTCAAATATTCAATTATCTATAATGGCTAACTCAAATAGTTTAGTATGGATCAAAATGGGAAACTCATATGGTAAAGACCAATTAGGCGCTTATACACAATAACCGGTTATTTAAAGTTTTAAATAACATAAAAGCAGACTTAGACCAAAAGGATGCACAAACCATTCCAATTCAAAACATACCATAAAACCCATGATAGGTATGAGTTTAAAACACACAGCATATGATAGCAAATATTTGGTTTGAATACAAGCATGGTCTAACTAGTTCGCATGTATTTTCACATAAGAGTACGATACCAGTTATGCAATTTAAAAAAAAAATCATATGTATATATTTCCCCTTTGATATTTTGCAAAAAGGTGTTGGGGGTTGCTTGCTGAAAAAGAAACTTCAAAAGCAAGCAAGCTCTACTTATCTGATTTTGACAATGAAGCACATACAAAGAGATAACCAAATTATGACCACCATATAGATGTCAACAAATGGATGCAAGACCAGATGGCACAACAAACAAAAGTGGCAAAATAACAGATCTCAATACGAGATTGTGAATGTAGTCAATATGTTTTAGCGCATGCCACAATAAGTGCATTCAAGATCTAAGCAAAACATATTAGAGAGCATGACAGAATGGATATTTAATTTTAGATGCTCCCCCTATCAATTTGAATTATAGCTTAGATGAATTGAACTACGTACACCAGATAGATAAATATTTCATCAGGTCTAGTAGTATAAGTTATCAATTTGAAATAGTTAAAAACAAGTATACTAATAGATGTCCCTAAAGACCATAGATGCATAAAAAAAAATATACATTAAGACGTGCAATACAGCATGACCCAAGAACATTTCATATCAAATTATAGAATTTTAAACACGGGATATAATGTTTAGGGATTTCAGAAGAGTCTTAATATCCAAAAGGTAAGGTGATGCGTATGAGTTCTTTAAGTTCTTTCTATAGGGAAGACACTTAGCTTTTCAATTTTCTAATGATCATGCATGGATGAGATTAAATTACCCATTTGAGTTTTCACTTATCCTTTCAAAAACGTTTTGACCTTTGTTTCAACATAATCATCAGCATACTTGTTTTATTTTGAAGAAAAATTTTCAAAACTTTTTGGCAGTATTTTGTTTAAAAATAATATTTTATCCCATAAGGAACCTGCCAAGACTTAAAACAATTTAAAAGCAACAGACAAGGTTTGCATGCACTTCCAGTATTATTTTAGAACATATTTTAATGTCGTTAGGGAAATGTCTAACAATAATTCAGCAGCATGCCGTCTGTAAATAGGACATTTCCAAATTAACCTGCACAAAGATGCCCAACCATCCAGTATATCACAAGTTTAGGGGATGCAAGAACCTAATTATCTACCAGCAGGCAATTTCACATTCTCTGCATCCGCCATGCAGGAGGCATTCTAAACTGCTTATGCAATCAAGTAGATTATAATTCATATGCTAGGATATTTAGAAAGAGAACAAAAAAAATATCAGCCAGGCATATACATATATGAGTATACAAAGACATGATCATGGGAGCATACAACACATAAGAAATAAACAGCCACAACTCCCCCTCAGTCAATAAATATCAACAGATATAAATAACAGCAAATGACCCAACTATCCGCAGAAACAAAAATGGACAGTGGGTGTGAGTATAGTATGCAAAAGAAATAAAACTGATTTAAGCTGTTTTATAAATACAGACCAGAGAGAATAGAAGATAATGAATATAAAGGCAATCCCTGATCCTGCAAAATGCTCTCCTAGAGACTAAATCTCGCCCCCATCTATACCGCCATCAGTTTCATTGCCCGCATCAAAGTCAAAATCCATCGTCATCCTATCTCCCTTGTCCTGCATCTCCTTGATCCAATCATTCAACTCACTGAAGTTAACCGCAATGACCCTCTCTATCTTCGTAAAATGGTTCTCACAAGAGATTGAGAACTGTCTAAATTCATCACGAAGTGTACTAGATGACGATGCTAAATCTCGAATGTCTGACTAGACGAAATCTCTGAACTGCCCAAAGGAGTCAGCAAGACTAGTGATGGCAGCCATTAGACCAGTACTCGTCAACTGCATAGGTTGCGGTGGTAACTCCTACGAGGCTTCCTCCTGAGCTGCTGCACCCCTCGCACCAGATGGCAACCACATGTTGCCAACCAGCTCATATCATATCAAACTCAAAGTAACAAAGGAAAATATATCTACAGTCCTTCTCCTCTTCAGCACGACTACATTAGATCGGGTAATTCCCACTACCAGGAATAACTTGTTTATAATTCCCCCATATGGCATAATAATCCTATGCCCGATCGTCTTAGCTATCATCCACGGAATCATTAGGTTGGACAAATCAAGCTTTTTCCATACGAATAGACACCACATAACAAAACAGTCCAGGAAAGAAACATGCACCCTAGATCCTGCCTTAGGCAGGATATTGTATGTGATCAGGTGGTGCACAATCCTAGCCTTTAAGGTAAATTGCCTATACAGTGGTGGGTGATTTTTGACTAGTAGTCAGTGGATCAGTCATGGTCAAATTAGCAAAGGTGGCAATAGTAAAATCCTGTTCGTTTATCCAATACATCACTAAGTCAGGGCATTCAAAGTCATCTCAATCAATATCTAGAATATCCGATATATATTCTGCATCAAATCTAATATCAGTTTGCACTACCTTGGAGAAATACCCATTCTCATCATTGCCTAGGTTAGTATAGAACAACCTAACATATGTGGGATAATACCCATTGGGTTGATAAGAAATAAAGGAACCCCACCCCTTATGACGGAACATATTCATAATATTCCTGAAATGTTGTTCCATAAACTCAAGGTCTAGAATCTTACCCAGAACAGCTTCCTTTTGGCAAAACTCCTGCATATATCTAATTTTGGCATGCTCTAACCAAAACCAGTTGTCCTCAGCATACATCATCTAGACGAACCATGAATGCTGGAGGAGATGGGTTTGGTACTGGTTTAAGAATATAGGATTATACTCAGAAAGGTAGTACAGGAGCTCTGAAATTTTTCAGTGAAAAATGAGCTTCCAAATGTGAAGAAATATAAATAGACCGCGAGGTTCGGTCGACCAGGGATAGGTTCGGTCGACCGTTCCTTCAAATTCTTTACAAAACCAGCCATGTTCGGTCGACTAGAAGAAATTTGAACTGAATTGGGTGGTCGACCGAAGAAGGTGCACAGTTTATAGTTTGGTTGACTAAGGGTAGATCGAAAGGGTATGGTCAACTGAAGATTTGCAGCTTAAATGGGTCGATTGACTGCATGGTCAAAGTCAATGTCACAGTCGACCGAGAGGTCCAGTTCATTTAGGACTAGTCGACCAAACTTGGCCAACTTTTCAATTTTGACCCAATTTTGACCTAAATTCCTCTTTAAGGATAGCTTATGACTTTCCAACTTAGGAGGGACAAATTTGAGGCTTTCTAAGCTAGACTGCATTCTAAGTTGTAGGTTACATCTACCTCACTAAGCATTATCTTATGGTTTGGTTCTATTTCCTCCCTTCTCTCTCTCTGAGGAACTACCTACCCAGATTATCTGCAACATTTCTTCATTTAACCTTCTGGTAGTATCACACAAATAGGCAGATCTAATGAGTCCTAAGCACCTGTTACATGCATGCCAGTAGGTTCGCCCATTTGTTTTATTTTGTTTAGAAGAGATGCTTGAATTTTTACAACTGTGGGATTTGGAGTACACATCCTCTTTCAATGATTTATTTCCTCTAATTCCTAAGGGTTTATTAGTCTCTATCTCTTCCTTTAACCAGATGAATTTCAAAATCATTTTGATCTTTTTCTTTTCTAAGGTGGCATGATAATCTTTTATGCTTTCTAATTGCTTTACCACACTTTCATTTCCCTTTTTCCAGATCTTTTCCTGCTTAGGCATCCTGGCTAAAAGCATGTGCATTTTACTCAAGTCACTTTCAATTTGTTTGCAGAAAGGCATGCTTTTATCGTTAAACTTATTACATGATTCATCACCTGATTTAATACAGTAACCAGCATATGACTCGATGCATACAGTGTCAACAAAAACATAAGATGATTCATCATAAAATATATTATAGCTATTACACGAATCATTGTAGGCTTGGCCAACAGTATTTTGGAGTTTGGATTTGAATTTATGTATTAGAAAAAACTTTACATATGATCAATATAATTAAAATTCAAAATCTGAACTTCATTGTCTCATTCACAATGTAAGAGTTAGAAATCTATAAAAATAATTAAAAAATATTTTCTAAATTTTATATATAAATTTGAAAATTTTGAAATAAAAACTATTTTCAACAGCTAAAAAATGAAGGAATAAAATCATTTCTATAAGCATAAAGTGTGAAAATTATTTATTGTTATTTATTTATCTCATAAATGTTATAAAAATGCAAAAATAGCTAGTTTATGTTTTTGTATGTTCTTGAAAAACTAAAAATGAAACAATTCAAAATGGATCAAGAACTTCCGAGCAATTTTTTTGGCTAGAATTTAGCTAGGAGAAGGTTGAATTCTTGTTTGTCCGGCCAAGATCATTCCAAGCTGGAGTTTCCATTAGGTACTACAACTAGTGGAAGAATCATATGTTGACCCGAGCAAATGTAATGAAGTGAGTGTTTATAAAGATGAGTAGTCCTAATACTTCACAATCTGATCAAACAAGAATGCACAGGAAATGTTGCAATGCCTCTGCATTGAGGAATATTAGCAATCCTAGTGAAGGACCTTCAAAGATGAAGGTAGAGCTGGTAAGTGAATACAGCAATGAGCACGAAGATTTCCCTCCAGATACGGAGGTTCAACCCAGTGCTAAGGCGACTCTAATGTGAAATCAAAAGTGGCACCAATGGTTCCACTAGAAAATGGTGAACGCAGTTGTCATAACCCAGTCGCATCAAGGAGTACTCTAAAATTGTAACTAATATAAGACTACTAGTGACGGTCTTGTTAGGAGAAACAAAAATACTCAAACTCCCTCTATAGAGACCCAAAAAATAATATTAATAAAATAATTACGTAAAAGAGGAATTTGTTTGGTAAAGACCAAACCGTCGATGGTTTTGTGGGAGCTTAGAAAAATGTCGATGATTTGGAGTTACTACGGCTAGGTAAAAGGTAAAGTGGTTAATAATGGCTTGGTTAAAGATGAAACCTTTGATGGTTTCATAGACCCCAAGAAAATCATCGACGGTTTTGCTATGGGACAGAACACTATATATAGGCTGCAAGTCATTTCTTTTTAGGAAATTTTGAAACTCTCTCTCTTTCTCTCTCTAGAATGCGAAGACCCTCTCTCTCTCTCTTGCTCTCCTCATTTTCGCACTCCAAAAACCCTAAATTGACGATTATACTCTGTATCCAAGGCCTAGTGGCAACCCTCATCAATTTAGCTAGGGCAGATTTGGGTTTTGAGAATCCCAAGCACCACTCCAAAACTAGGGTAAGGGAGTTGTTTTTAAGATTAATTAGTTATTTAATTTGTGTGGACTTGGGAACATTAGGATGTTAGGCATTCTGTGGTTGAATTGATAAAGTTAGGATTTGTTGAATACAGGGTTTCGTGCGGTCATCACAGACGCTGATTTGGGATCCCTACGAGTGTTCCCTTAGGAAATCAGATAAGGGGAATAAGTTATGTGTTGACCTTATAGGTCACACCCGGTTTTGATTATGACAAATACTCAAGTATTTGATGGCTTTCAAGTGTATGTACAGGTTCATTTTAGTATATCAAGTAATGGCACATGAAAGCAAAGCATAAAGACCCTAAGGATTCTCTTTCATTTTGTAAATTCAATTAATGTAATATGGGTATGTAATAGTAGCTAGGTATATGGTCTGTAATAATCTCTGCATGTCATGTATGTCGGTTTTTGTAAGCTCAACATGGCCATAGACTAACCTTAGGGTGCCGAATGTCAATAGGGCACCCTTCGATTGATCGATGCCGGATTTTTTTAGTGTCCTCATAGACCTTAGAAAGACCTTAGGTCCCTACACAAATGCACAAAATAATCCCCATAATCACTTATAATATCAGGGGAATTAGTTGAAGTGAAAATGGACTAAATAGGCAAAATTTGTGAGGGCTCAGGTGCCCGAACTATTGAGAAGTTAACAGTTGACTTAGGCTCTCGGGTGACCGAACATATTTGTGAACACTGTCCTCGGGCACCCGAACGCTTCGAAAAGGACATTCCCCCAACTCAAGCGACTAAGCTATTTAGTTCAAATTGAACCCCGGGAGACCGAACACTCGAGTTCGGGCCACCGAATATATGACTAGGCACCTGAAATTATGAAGCAATGCTATTGACTTTGATTCGGGCCACCGAACTTGAATCTGGGCGACCGAACTGATTTAAATGACTTTTATTGCTGTGTCTGTTCGGGCAACCGAACCACGGTTTAGCCACCCAAAGCTCGGTGAGTTAAGATTAATTTGACTGTGGTAAAATTGGGTTAAGTTGGGTTAATGGGCTTTTAACTATTTGAAACTTTTTTAATAATTCCCAACAAGTCCCAAACGGTTATAATTTTACCCATGCCTATAAATATAGGCTCATTTGCAAAGATTAGAGAATAATTAGCAATTTCATTAGCCAAAAAATCCTCTCTTTTGCAAACACTCTTATTGTCCAATTACTCTCAAATTTCCATTCCTTTGATACATTCTGAGATTGTGAGAGCTTCTAGAGTGTGCTTGTGATTGCTAGTGAGTGCTAAAACTCCCATTTGCTTGTGTGATTGTTGATATTATTTTTGGGGAGTTTAGCTTAGTTTGTCCCACAGATTTCTATATTATAAATCATGTGTTGGGATAAACTAACAAGCTTAGGGGTCTTTGCATTGTCATTTCAAGATTCTCTTAGCTTTGATTTTGTTGTGTAAAATATTTTCTACAAGCTAAAATATTTTTCAAACTACTCGTGTGCGTATTTCATTGAAGGAAATATTTTGAGTTAGTTTGAATATTTGATTAACATTTTTGAAACCCTAATCTGCTATTAAGATTTCATTTAGCTTGTTTCAAATATACAGCTTGCTTAGAACACTCTTGAACATTATTGTGATCATATCTTGTTGAGTGTTATTTGCATATATATTCACATCACTGAGCTTACACTACCTATATTATTGATGTGTATGTGATTGCGCGTATTAGCTACATATCTATTTTAAATGAAAGCATAATCACTGTACCAGTTTATTGTGAAAAATACTGTCGTATTTCCAGGCATGACCTGAGGGGGCTTGATCTAACCCAGAAGGATCAGGTTAGGGTCAGCCCTATGAATTTGACCTATGGCCTTCTCCGCCCCGCAAGGAGAATTTGTAAAGGTTGAGGTCAGCCCTGTGCTAATTGACCTGATTGTATTAGGTGTTGCTCCACCCGTTAAGTGAGCATTAGTGGAATCCTCGGGCTTGCGAGCTAGAGGTGGGGACGTAGGCATAGTTGGCCGAACCCCAATAACATTTATCGTGCGTGCTTTTAATTTTTGCATTTTAAATTCCAGCACATGAATGTTTGTATTTTACTATTGTGAATGATTGGATTTATAATTGCATAGACAGACCCTAGGTTGAATAATACTATTGTTAGATTAGTTTAACCTAGGAGGAAATTTTTAAATACCCAATTCACCCCCCCCCCTTTGGGAATACACCAAAACTAACATTATGCAAGTTAATTTTAGCAATTTTACTAGTTAAAAGTATAGTATAAATTATCAGATATCAGTATATGATTTTCTGAGTATTACAAGATATGAAATTATGGGCAGGGAAATTTATGATTTTTCAAATGATATGCATATTCGGGAAAATTCAGAAATTTGGGTTGCATGAAAAACCCTATAGATGATATACTATTTTCATATAGCAGGAAATATAATTTTCTTATACAATAATAAAATACATTTTTCCCATACAAAATATAGTATTATGAGCATTACTCAAATTGTGTGGTGCAAGAAATACTAGAATTAGTACAGAATTTTGTTACATAATTTACTGGCCTACATGGCTTTTCAATCTTGTTTTGATGACAATAAATGAAGAATATCTTAACATGTGTTGTTACGTAATAATGTTTCAGGATTGAAAAATCAAAGTGCTCACATGGTTATCATGGGAGGGTTATCATGGGAGGAAGCTTAAAAATAAAAGTCAATCAAATGAAAGCTCAAAGCTTATTGAGACTTGAAGCTGAACACCAAGAGATGGAAAAGAGCTTGAAGACTTAGTGCTAAATGAGTTCATGTTTAGAAAGTCATTTGTAAGTACTTCGATTCAATATTATATACATATATGAAGCTCATTAGGATGCAACAAAGACTTAGAGACCAGTTTTTGAAAATCCTAGAAAATAAATTTTAAAAGTCACATTTAAGTTTTTCAAACAATAAGGGATCAAAGTCTTAAAATAGAAAGTTTTTTTAAAAGTTTTAAAAAAAAAAACTGCTCAGCCGACTGACCATATTGCACTATGGTTCCTTAGCTGACTGACCTTCCATAAACCATTGAAATCTTTAAACTAAACTGTCAAGCCGACTGACAAAATTGACCTGAGTTCAGTCAGCCGATGGACACAGGGACTTTCTAGCCGACTGACCATTTTAAATGATGTTCAGTCATCCGACTGACATTTAAATGAATTAATTCCCAAATAGGCAGAATGGTATCAGCCACCTGTCCAACTAACTGACCTATATAAAAACTGACCTAGTTGAGTGACTCAGTCGACTAACCCTACAGGAATTTAAATTTTTAACTTTAAAGGGAAAATTCTAAAAATTAGTTTTTCAAATCTAAACTTTATAAAAACTTGGTGGGCACTCCAAGTAACTTAGGAAACAAGTAAACTCACCCTAAAAAGTCTATAAATACTCCTTTAACCCAAGGAATCAAATCACCAAGCATACAATCAAACAATTAAGCATCCTACTTTCAATCTCTCACAAAGCTCACTCTTGCTCACGCTCTTATTGGGAGAATTCTACTGAACTGCTGCTGATTCATAAGCCCACGATTCTAATCTACAACTAAGTTTTCTCAATTCCTAAAGAACATCCAGTGATATCTAATCTTGAGTTTCATACTTTCTATCTTAATATTCGATTGAAGTATATTTAGTGCTCTGACTTGTACAAACTTGCTCTTTTTTTAGAGTGTTCTTGTACACAGATTTTTGTTCTCTTCTTGTTGTACTTTGATAGTTCAACGCTGATTTGGATCATTGAACCGAGCATGGGTTGATCGCTTGGAGAGGTTTCCATTCTTGAAAAAGAGGGATTTGTAAAAGGTTTGCTCCGCTCGGAAAGGAGCGTTCATAGTGGAATCCTTTGGTGGTATTGGCCAAAGGTGAGGACGTAGGCTGGGGATAAGCCGAACCTCGTAAAAATCATGGTGTTCTTCTTTTCCTACTCTTGTAAATTTCAGCACTTTATATATTCTTGTGTGTATGATAAGTGCAGGTTGCAGGGATCAACACTAAATTAATAGAAGACTCTTAATAACTAAGAATGTACGTTTCAATTTACCTTTTTCGAAAACCCTCAAGGAAGTATGTTGGTTAATTTGCGAAAATCTTAATTAAGAGAGCACAATAAAATTAACTCCAAAAACAAGGCTTGCATACTATTTACAGGGCTGCTGACAAAAGTTGAAATTGCACAAAGTAATGCAATATTGTGGTTAATTGAAAATTGTGATTGATTTTTTTGAATTGTTGTTTGGTTAAGTTTTTGTTAACTTGTGGTGTGTTTAGATTTAGTTTGTAATTTGTTTGAATTAATAAAGTTGTGTGTATAACAAGAAATTCAAGAATCATTAAAAGAAACCATAAATTTTTAAATAACCCAATTCACCCCCCTCCCCCCTCTTTGGATTACTACTTGACTTTTAATTGGTATTAGAGTCTTGTTATAACAAATCTTAAATAGAAGTTATATAAAGATCTATATGGCACACATAGTAGTAGCTCCCTTTGGAGAGGGTTAATCCTCTACTAGACCACCCATCTTTTGTGGACTTAACTACACCTTTTGGAAACAACGTATGAGAATCTATCTTCAAACGATGGATTGGAAGGCATGGAAGGTTGTCACACGTGGTGACTTAATTCCTACTAAAGTTGTAGATGGAAAATAAGGACCCAAGGAAGAAAAATACATGACTGAAATTGATCATAAGATGCTACAAGTGAACTATAGTGCTATTAATGTCTTGTATTGTGCCCTTGATATGAATGAGTTCAATAGAGTAATGGCATGTAAAATAGCAAAGGAAATTTGGAATAAATTAGAAGTAACCTACGAAGCACTGTAGATGTTAGAGACAATAGGATTGATATGTTGACTAGTCAATACGAAGCCTTAAGGATGAATTCTGATGAAACCATCACAAGCATGTACACTAGGTTCACGCATATAATAAACTCATTAAATGCTTTAGGGAAAACCTATACCACCTATAAGATGATTCACAAAATCCTTAGAGGACTTCCACCCATTTGGGAACCTAATGCCACATCCATTATGGAAGGAAGGAACCTTAAGAATACTTCTCTAGATGAACTTATAGGATCTCTTCTCACCTATGAGATGGCTATGAATGAAGGAAATACTAACAAAAATAAAAAATCAATAGCCCTTAAGGTAGCTAAAGAAAACTCTAGTGAAGAGGAGGAAGAGTCAAGTGACCTAGATGATGAAGAACTAGCATTCATTACTAAAAAGTTCAGAAAATTTGTTAGGAGAAATATTAAGTTTGTTAGAAAGTTTAAAGGGTCGAAAACTGAAAAAGGAGAAAAAAGTAAAAAGGAAAACAAGAAAGAACCTCCCACTTGTTACAATTGCAAAAAGGTAGGACATATTAAACCCGATTGTCCACAGCTTAAAAAGGATGCCAAAAAGAAGAAAAAGATGGCAATGAAAGCTACTTGGGATGACACTAGCTCAAGCGAATCAAGTGATCAAGAAGTGGCCAACATATGCTTCATGGCAAATGATGATGAGGTAAATTCCTACTATTCATCCAATGAATCAAGTGATAGTTCATATAGTGACTCTAGTGATAGTATGCCATCATACAAAGAAATGCAAACTGAACTCTTTACTTTACACAATAGATTTGTAAGAGTCACAAAAAGGAATATTGCCTTAAAAGAACAAAATGAATCATTAAAAAAAACAACTTGACACACTAAAATCAGTTGAAAAAGAAAATGATTCACATATCGATGAACTTATGAAAAAGATAAATTACTTATCTTAAGAGATAGTTGAATTACAAGTGAATGGTCCAAATAAGAAAGACTTAGAAATTAAGGATCTTAAAGAAAAAATTGAAGATAAAGAGAAAATCATATACAATTTTACCAAAGGAGAATAAAACTTTGAAAAGTTGCTTGGTAAACAAAAGATGTCATTAGACAAGGAAGGGATTGGATATAATGGAATAGAGAACAAGAAGAAAAAGGGTCTTTATATGGGATATTTTGTCAAAGAGTCAAAATACTATGCAAGTACTTCCTCAAACAATATCTATCAACACACTACATGTTTCCTATCTAAGAAAAAGGGACACATTAAATTTGATTGTCCATTTAAAAGAAAGAGTGTAAGAGTAAAGAAAGTATGGAAAATTAAAGAAAAAAAAATGAATCTAAGAAGTCTAAGAAAGTTTGGATTCCTAAGAGTAACACATTGAATTCTTCTTGTAGGTTTGCCTTAGGACAACCACATCAAAAGACAAATGGTACTTGGACAGCGGGTGTTCTAGGCACATGACCAGAGATAGATCCAAATTCACCTCACTTATGCAAAAAAATGGTGGATACATCACTTTTGGAGACAATGATAAGGGTAAAATCAATGGGATTGGTAAGATAGGTAAAGAACCCTCCCTTGCTATTGATGATGTGTTATTAGTAGAAGGGTTGAAACATAATCTATTAAGCATTAGCCAATTAAGTGACAAAGGATTTGATGTAACCTTTAAACAAGATAAATGTGTTGTTGAAAATAGAGAAAAACACAATGTTTTCTTCACTACTCAAAGAATTGACAATGTATATTACATAAACTTTGAAAAGATAAACTCTCAAAATATTACATGCTTAGTATCTATGAATGAGGCTAGTTGGTTATGGTATAAAAGACTAGGACATGCTAGTATGGACTTATTGTCAAGATTAGCTAAAAAGAATTTAGTTAGAGGACTTCCTAGTACAAAGTTTGTTAAAGATAAAATATGTGATGCTTGTCAATTAGGAAAACAAACAAAGTCCATCTTTAAGAAAAAGAAACATATCTCCACTAGTGGGTCCTTAGAGCTTATTCACCTAGATTTGTTTGGACCAACTAGGACACAAAGTCTAGGAGAAAAGCAATATGCTTTCGTCATCATTAATAAACCTATGTAAAAGACTTCAAAACGAAAAAGGTTATGGCATTACAAATATTAGAAGTGATCAAGGAAGAAAATTCAATAATAAAGATGTAGAAAAATTCTGCAATGAACATTGAATTAGACACAATTTTTCAGTACCAAAAACTCCACAAAAAAATGGAGTTGTAGAAAGAAAGAATAGAATACTTCAAGAAATGGCTAGGACTACGTTGAATGAAAACAAATTACCTAAATACTTTTGGGCCGAAGTGATTAACTCCGCATGTTATGTGATAAATAGAGTGTCTATAAGAACAAGCTTAAACAAAACTCCATATGAATTATGGAAAGGAAGAAGACCCAATATAGCCTACTTTCATGTATTTGGATGTAAGTGCTTTGTGCTTAATGACAAAGATAATTTAGGGAAATGCGATGCTTAGTCGGATGAGGGCATCTTCCTAGGATATACAGCAAATAGCAAAGCCTATAGAATCTACAATAAGAGAACACTCACTATTATTGAATCAATCCATGTAACTTTTGATGAAGCTAATCCTTATACTAAAACAATTAAAGATAGAGATGACTCCTTACAAAAAAAACTAGAGAATTTAGATATTGAAGAAGTAAAATCATTGAAGAGACTCCAAATGATAATCCTATAGAAAATTCTGAATTACCAAAGGAATGGAAATACATAAGAAATCATCCCAAAGACCAAATAATAGGAGAACCTTCTAAAGGAGTAACTACAAGATCATCTTTGAAAAACCTATGTAATCACTATGCATTCCTATCTCAAAAGGAACCTAAAAATGTTGAAGAAACCTTAAAAGATGATTCATGGATAATTTCTATACAAGAGGAATTAAATCAATTTGAAAGAAGTAAAGTATGGCAATTAGTACCCAAACCTAAAAATCATTCAATTATTGGAACTAAATGGGTTTTTAGAAATAAAAAGGATGAAAATGGTATAGTTGTCAGAAACAAAGCTAGACTTGTAGCTAAAGGATACAACCAAGAAGAAGGAATAGATTATGAAAA
Source organism: Malania oleifera (assembly GCF_029873635.1). NCBI lineage: Eukaryota > Viridiplantae > Streptophyta > Magnoliopsida > Santalales > Ximeniaceae > Malania > Malania oleifera. The sequence goes on along the minus strand of NC_080418.1, from coordinate 100,229,693 downwards.
AACTTTTGCCCCTGTAACTAGAATGGAAGCAATAAGAATGCTATTAGCTTACACATCCCACCAAGAATTCAAGTTATACCAAACGGATGTCAAAAGTGCTTTCTTGAATGGATATATAAATGAAGAAGTATACAAAGAACAACCTCTAGGATTTGAAGATATAAAGCAACCTAATCATGTATTTAGATTAACCAAAGCCTTGTATGGACGAAAACAAGCTCCTAGAGTTTGGTATGAAAGATTAAGTAAATTCTTACTAGATAATGGTTTCTCAAAAGGAAAGGTAGATAGCACCTTATTCATAAAATCCAAAAACAAAGACATGCTTATAATCCAAATCTATGTTGATGATATAATATTTGGTTCTGCAAATGAAGAATTATGTACAGAATTTGCAAAATGCATGCAAAATGAGTTTGAAATGAGTATGATGGGAGAATTAAATTACTTCCTAGGTTTACAAATAAAGCAAGCTAAGAATGGAACATTCATTAATCAATCAAAATACATAAAAGATATGCTTAAAAAATTTGATATGGAAGGATGTAAACCAATAGGAACTCCTATGAGTACCTCAATAAGTCTTGACCAAGACGAAAAAGGAAAACCAGTAGATATAAAATACTATCGAGGTATGATAGGAAGTTTATTATACTTAACAACTAGTAGACTAGGTATAATGTTTAGTGTATGCTTATGTGCTCGTTTTCAATCAGCTCCTAAAGAATCACATCAAGTAGTTGTAAAAAGAATTCTAAGATACTTATTAGGAACAATTGATCTAGGACTATGGTATCCAAAAGACACTGAATTTGAAATAACTAGTTATTTGGATGTTGACTATGTCAGATGCAAGATTGATAGAAAAAGCACAAGTGGCACATGTCACTTCCTTAGTATCGTGGTTTTCAAAGAAAAAAACTTAGAAGCTTTATCAACTGCTGAAGCTGAGTATATTGCAGCTGGGATTTGCTGTGCACAAAGTCTATATATGGAACAACAGTTAAAAGATTTTAATCTAGAATATCAAACAATTCCAATCAAGTGTGATAACACAAGTGCCATAAATATATCTAAAAATCCTATATCACACTCTAGAACAAAACATATTGATATTAGACATCATTTTTTGAGAGATCACATTCAAAAAGTAGATACAATACTTGAATTTATCAATACAAATGATCAATGGGCTGATATTTTTACTAAACCTCTCTTAGAAGACAAATTCATAACCATCAGAAGAGAGCTTGGTCTATTACATAACAGAGAAATTGTGTAAAGAATCAAATTTTAAGAAAGATCAATAGTTAGTCGACTGACTGAACAAATCTGTGTAAAGAAGGCTACAATCAGCTAACGGACCAAAAGCCTAATCGACTGATTGAAGGAACAAATATCTCTAAAACAATAAATAGTCGGCCAACTGACCACGGGGTCAGCCGACTGACTAACGAAAATCTCTAAACTCATTTATAAAAACCCTAGCCCCTCGAGTTGTCAGTCAACTAACCTAGGATTTGTACTTCACTCATGCTCTCACTCTCCTCTATCCCTCAGTTCTTCCACCAAATCTACTGAAATCTCATCATCCATTTCCTATTCCTCACATAACTCTAGGGTTCTTCACCTTCGGTTTTCATAGAAAATCCAAAAATGCTGCGAACTAAAAGCGTCGGATGCAAGAATCCCTCCATCTCTTCTCAATCTACTAAGGACTCAACCATCAAACAATGGCTTGTTGCTCCTCATGCCAAGAGTTTCTACCGAAATCACTTATGCACGGCGGATCCAATACTAGGTAAAATTCTTGATACCTCATTTTTCACATCCGATTTCCCTCACATCCTATCATTATTCAATGCACTATGATGGAAGAATTTTATCTTGTATCAAGCCAAGGGACACTTCCCTAAACTAGTAAAAAAAATTTATGCAAATTTGGTTAAGAAAGAAACCGGGCTTTCTACCAAAGTAATGGGAAAATCCATTTCTTTTACTCCCGATTCCATAGCCAAAATTTTCAAAATTCCCAAAGGAGATTTCGAATGCCCTCCTTTTGGCACATCTTGGATAATGGAACAGGACTTTACTCCATGAGCATTTCTTCCCTTAATTATGGACACCGAGCCTATTTCCTTTGAAAATCCACCTTTGTACAAGCACATGAACCTTCAAGGACAAATTCTTCAAAATATCATCACTTATAATATCCTTCCTCAATCCGGTTCATACGCATATATCTCCTACTTAGACTGTTTTGTACTATGGTACTTACTCAAGGGTAAGAAACTAGACCTACTTAATTTAATGCTCAAATGGATGATATCTCGTGTTGAAGCACGGCAGTTTATTCTTCCCTATGGAGGAATTCTAAATCAACTCTTTGCAAAATTGCAAGTATCCTCTCCTACTGATTTCTTTGTGAAACGAATCCATTACAATATTTTCAATTCCACTACTCTAAAACTAATGGGTTATGAAAAATATGAGGATTGATGGATTTTAAAAGGAAGTGGAGGTCAAGTGCGTCAACCTCCTGTTGTTACTACTCCTTCGTGGTTTAATCCTTTCTATCAGTAGTTTACCACCTTTAGTAACACCATACAAACCAGACTCCAATCTCTTCAAACAAACTTTTCTTTCCTTCAAGTGAATTACACTTTACTTGATGAACACCTAAGTCGTATTGAGAAACACTTAGCAAGCTCCTCACGCACTACTGATCCCATGGACATCAGTTCTGCTTCAACAAGTAATAATGGGAGTGATGATGAGGACTCTAAGGAAGAAAGTGATGTTGAAGATAAGGACAATATGGAAGAAGAGAAGAAGGTGATGATGTTGAAAGCTGATCTTTAAACTGTTCTTGTACTCAACAACTAAATCTTGGAACCTTTTGAATGTATTTAGTATTTTGTATGTAAAACACTTAGTTTGTTTGGTTCCTTTGCTTTGCTTGTACTAGTATGACCTCTTATCTTGTTAAATGGCCTATTACTCTTACCCCTTATTTTGATTGATGTCCAAAGGGAGAGAGATTATGGAAAGCAAAGATGATACTTTGAGCATATTGAATACTTTGACCTTGTATGATTGTTTTTGAATATAATGAATATTTTTTAAGCATATTCACCAATGTTAAAGTACTTTGAGAGCATATTGAACATTTTAAAGCATATGAAGCACTCTACATGCTATATTGAATTATAATGGATTATGTGAGTTCATAAGCTTGATATATGTATTTGATTTCATATACTTAAAATATTGAAAGAATGCTAATAGTAAGGGGGAGTCTTTTCAAAGGAACCCTCATCTTTGCTCCTCGTTTTTCACCATCAAAAAGGGGGAGATTGTTGGCCTACATGACTTTTCAATCTTGTTTTGATAATAACAAATAAAGAATATCTTAACATGTGTTGTTAAGTGATAATGTTTTAGGATTGAACGATCAAAGTGCTCACATGGTTGTCACAAAAGGAAGCTTAACAATAAAATTCAATCAAATGAAAGCTCAAAGCCTATTGGGACATGAACCTGAACCTTGGGAGATGGAAAAGAGCTTGAAAACTTAGTACTAAATGAGTTCATGTTTAGAAATTCAATTGTAAGTACTTCAATTCAATATTATATATATAAAGCTTATTAGGATGCAACAAAGACTTAGAAACCAGTTTTTGAAAACCATGGAAAATTAATTTCAAAAGTCACATTTAAGTTTTTCAAACAACAAGGGATCAAAGTCTTAAAATTGAAAGTTTTTGAAAAGTTTTTTTAAAAAAAAAAACCGCTCAGTCGACTGACTAGATTGCACTATGGTTCCTTTGCCGACTGACCTTCCATAAACCTTTGAAATCTTTAAATTGAACTGTCCAGTCGACTGACAAAATTGACCTGAGTTCAATTAGCCGACTAACACAGCGACTATCCAGCCGACTAACCATTTTGAACGATGCTCAGTCGGCCGACTGACATTAAATGAATTAATTCCCAGACAGAAATGGTGTCAACCGCCTGTCTAGCTGATTGACCTATACAAAAACTGACCCAATCGAGTGGCTCAGTTGACTAACCCTACGGGAATTTAAATTTTGAACTTTAACAGGTAAATTATAAAAATTAGTTTTAAAATCTAAACGTTATAAAAACTTGGCGGACACTCCAAGTAACTTATGAAATAAGGAAACTCACCCTAAAAAGTCTATAAATACTCTTTTAACCCAAGGAATCAAATCACCAAGCATACAATCAAGCAATCAAGCATCCTACTTTCAATCTCTCACAAAGCTCACTCTTACTCACACTCTTGCTGGGAGAATTCTACTGAATTGCTATTGATTCATAAGCCCACAATTCTAATCTACAATTGATTTTTCTCAATTCCTAAAGAACCTCTGGTGATATCTAATCTTGAGCTTCATACTTTCTATCTTAATATTCGATTGAAGTATATTTAGTGCTTTGACTTGTTCAAACTTGCTTTATTTTGAGAGTGTTCTTGTACACAGATTCTTATTCTCTTCTTGTTGTACTTTGACGGTTCAAGGCTGATTTGGATCGTTGAACCAAGCATGGGTTGATCGCTTGGAGAGGTTTCTCTTCCTGAAAAAGAGGGATTTGTAAAAGGTTTGCTCCACCTAGAAAGGAGCGTTCATAGTGGAATCCTTTGGTGGTATTGGCCAAGGGCGAGGACATAGGTTGGGGATGAGCCGAACCTCGTAAAAATCGTAGTGTTCTTCTTTCCCTACTCTTCTAAATTTCAGCACTTTATATATTCTTGGGTGTACGATAAGTGCAAGCTGCAGGGATAAACACTAAATTAATATAAGAATCTTAATAACTAAGAAAGTACGTTTCAATTAACCTTTTTCAAAAACCCTCAAGGGAGTACGTTGGTTAATTTTTGGAAATATTAATTAAGAGAGTGCAATAAAATTCATTCCAAAAAAAGGGCTTGCATACTATTTACAGGGCTGCTAACAAAAGCTGAAAGTGCACAAAGTAATGCAATATTGTGGTTAATTGGAAATTGTGATTGGTTATTTTGAATTGTTATTTGGTTAAGTTTTTGTTAACTTGTGGTGTGTTTAGTTTTAGTCTGTAATTTGTTCGAATTAATAAAGTTGTGTGTTTAATATAACAAGAAATTCAAGAATCATTAAAAAAAACCATAAATTTTTAAATAACTCAATTCACCCCCCCCCCCCTCTCTTGGGATTACTACTTCACTTTTAGAATTTTATGCAGTTATTATAGGATCATGATGTTATGGTTATTACGGAACCATGATATTATAGTTAATATAGAATCATGGTATTACTGTTATTACAGAATCACGATATTTCAGTTTATACAGAATCATGGTAAAATGGTAATAAATAGAAATAGTATTATACAGTATCTGAACCCATATGGACTAGAACAAAACACAGAGCATGGTACCATAGCTAATACAATATAGATAGTGAAACCACACATCTCAAATAGAGTGTGGTGATGGGAGTCGATTGTGCCTTAGTGAATAGTAGAGGAGCTCCCTGGCAGTCTGGACTACGTTGAGCAGGACAATCGTACTACAAATGAGTTATAGTTTGACTTAACTTGGTAGACCAGCCATAGTTAAGTCCAGCCCATGGGCCACACAACCTAATCATGCGGGGTTAATTCATGATTACAGTTATCCATCTAAGGAAGTTTTCACAATTATATATATATATATATATATATATATATATATGGAAACAGAAATGATGAAGTACAGTTAGAAGTATGTTCAAATAGAAAATGTGTATTTTAAATGGCATGGGTGTGAGTTGTACTACGTGTTTATATTAAATTGCTATTTTAGTTACATATTAAATTAACAGTTATGTTATTTGTATAAAACTCATCTGCCACACATTGGTATAACTTATTTCGTCTTACTGAGAGGTGTCTCACCCCCAAGAATCTTAAATATTTTAGGTAATCCAGGTAGCCACACAAAGCGAGCTCCGAGATAGTGGAGGTGTAGTTTCAGAAATACAGGGTATGTGTTTATTTTGGGGCCTAGGGTTGTGTTCGAAAATCCCTGGGATTTTTTATGGATTTTTGGGAAGTTTGTATGTATATTTTAGAGACTCTAGCACTCTGGTATTGTATATAAAGTTTGATGTGTTACATTTTCCGCTGCATAGATAGGGCATGAATATGGACAGGAGTATCCCCGATACTCCACTTTGGGTCCAAGTTGACTTTGTTTACAGTTAGTGATATCAAAATTTATTAAATAAAATAAAATATATATATTGCTAGAATTTTTGGGGCGTTACATTATGGTATCAGAGCCTAGGTTGTTAGGTTATGTAGACTTCAGTGTAAAGCGGAAAACAATACCAGAGTATAAGAATGGATTTAGATGAAGGATAGGGAAAAGAATGGATCAGGTGTACAGTAGAATATGGTTATGGAAGTTAGAGTGGAATTTAGGATTTTGTCTTGCGGCCTGGAAATAGGGAATTTCGTGGTGGTTTTTGTGATTTTCCTAGGGTGACGATTTTAGGAAAGCTATAGTAAACTATCGCCGATTTTTATTTTTGAGTAGTAACATGGCATCTTGAATTGGAGATATCTTAAGGTTCTTAGTTAGATAGTAGTACTGTCATATTAAGGTGTTGAAATTCTTAGATTATTTATGTTCTACTTTCAAAATGGATCCTGGAAATAGCAATGCTCATACGGGAGGTGATAATGATGTGGGGCCCTCTAGTTTGAGTTGCAGCAATTCTGATGTAGTCCTACACAGTATTGCTCAATAGGTTATGGCTGAGATAGTATGGAGTTCTAAAGAACAGGACTGCCTACCAGCTGATCAGGACTGTTCGATCAGATAGTTTACCCAGATGAATACTCTAGCCTTTTCGGGAGACACAGATATGATTAAGGCAGAAAATTGGCTACAGGAGATTGAGAAAATCTTGACAGTACTGCATTGCACTGACGAACAGAGGGTTTTGTATGCCACTTTCAAGTTAACAGGGGGGGCATAACGGCGGTGGTTAGCAATGAAGCTTCTGGAGGAGCATATGCTAGCACCAGTAGCACTGTCTTGGGGGAGGTTTAAGGAGATATTTTACGACCGCTACTTTTTGCCTCAGTTAGAGATGCTAAGATGGAGGAATTCCTGAATCTGACTCAGGGACAGCTAACAGTGCCACAGTATGCTACTAAATTAATGAGCAAGTGGTGGTTCTGCAGATACGAAATTTTTCTGAGTTGGTGGATAAAGCCACCATAGCTGAGACCAATTGATAGAGACACATAAAAGGGTAGAGTTAGAAGAAGAGGCCTACCCCTACTAGGTTTCAGGTGAGTCCTAGCCAGGGTCCGAGGAGGAGAAGCAGTGGGGGGCAGAAACAAGAGATAGGAAGATAGATGTATTAGGGGTCTCAAACTTGCCCGATTTGTCCTAGATGTAATAGGAGGCACGTGGGGGAATGTCATATAGGAGAGAAGAGTTGTAATTGTTGTGGAAGACTTGGACATATTTCGAAAGACTACCGAGCGCAACCAGTTAATCCACCCGCTCCTAGATAAATTTGGGGAAACAATCAATCGCCCCAAGGAAATCAGCAGAGGAACATTGCCCCAGCACAGGTCTATGCTTTGACACCGAGAGACGCAGAGGCGGCAGGCGATGTGGTGATAGGTACCATTTCTATATTGTCGTACAAAGTTACTATTTTATTTGATTCAGGAGCAACTCACTCTTTCATAGCCAGGGAATTTATTAAATTATGGCGTATAGAAACTTAATCTTTATATGTTAGTTTATCAGTAGCTACACCGACCAGGACCACACTGTTGTGTAGGAAGGTACTTAAAGATTGTCCACTCAGTATTCAGGGGAGGTCTTTGCTAGTGAACTTGGTAGTTCTAGATATGCATGGTTTCGAGGTAATTCTGGGAATGGACTGGCTAATTGCCAACTATGCCAGTATTTATTGTCATCAGAGAGAAGTGGTATTCAGAATTCTAGGAGAACAGGAGTACCGATTTGTGGTGCATGTGTACATTCCGCACCACAGATTTTGTCAGTTGTTCAGGCAAGGAGATTGCTTTTGGAAGGATGCCAGGGGTACCTAGCTTATGTAAAAGAAGTGGTGGAAGGAGAATCCATATTAGAAGATATTTCGATAGTGAACGATTTTCCTAACGTATTTCTAGAGGATCTGCCGAGATTGCCTCCTAATGATGAGGTCGAGTTTACTATCGACCTATCTCCAAGAATAGCGCCAATTTCTAAAGCGTCGTATAGAATGGCTCTAGCATAATTGAATAAGTTAAAAGAGCAAATACAGGAATTGCTAGACAAGAGGTTTATCAGGACCAACGTGTCGCACTGGGGAGCGTCGGTATTATTCGTGAAAAATAAGAATGGGTCGATAAGAATGCGCATCGACTACAAAGAAATTAATAAAGTGACCATAAAAAATAAATACCCGCTTCCCCGCATAGACGATTTGTTTGATCAGCCACAGGGGACACAAATTTTCTTGAAGACTGATCTGCGATCTGGGTACCATCAAGTAAAGGTTAGGGCGAAAGATATTTTAAAGACTGCGTTTCGGACTAGGTATGGCCATTATGAATTTATGGTTATGTCATTCGAACTAACGAATGCTCCTACCATATTCAGGGATCTGATGAATAAAGTCTTTCATCAGTACTTGAATCAGTTTATTGTAGTTTTTATTGATGATATTTTGGTGTATTCAAAGAGCCCTGAAAAGTATGAGAAACATTTAAGGATAGTTTTATAGATATTGAGAGAAAGAAGGTTGTATGCCAAATTCCGGAAGTGTGAATTTTGGTTGAAACAAGTCACTTTCCTCAGGCACATGGTATCTAGGGGTGGCATTTTTATAGATCCGAACAAGATTAAGGTGGTAGTGGACTGCGCACGACCAAAAAATGTGAAGAAAATTAGGAGTTTCTTGGGATTGACAGGATACTATCGTCGGTTTGTAGAGGGATTCTCTAAATTATTTGGTCCCTTGACCAGATTGACCAAGAAGAATGCTAGATATGAATGGACAAATGAATGTGAGCAGAGTTTCCAAAAATTAAAGCAATGATTCATCATTGCACCATTTATAACAATTCCTATGGGAGAAGAAGGTTTTGTAATTTACAGTGACGCATCACACAAAGGGTTCAAGTGTGTTCTGACACAGCGAGGGAGAGTCATAGCATATGCTTCCCGACAGCTCAAAGAATATGAAAAGAATTACCCTACCTATGATCTGAAGTTGGCAACGGTGGTTTATGCACTGAAGATTTGGATGCATTATTTATATGGGGGTAGGTATGAAATCTTCACAGACCACAAGAGCCTTAAATATTTATTCACACAGAAGGAGTTGAAGAGGTGGCTAGAGTTAATTAAAGATTATGATTGTACTATTAGTTACCACCCAGGAAAAGCAAATATGGTAGTTGATGCATTGAGTCAAATATTAGGAAGTGCTTCAGTATCCGCAGTGGTAAGGTAGCATCAGACCAGAATGGATTTGGAAAGGCTTGGAGTGGAGTTTGTAGAGGGTATTCACTAGGAATTCATCGCTAATCTGGTTATACAGCCCACACTACAGGAAAGAATTAAAACTGCTCAAATGAAAAATGTTGAATTATTAAAGATTATGGATAAAGTGCGGAATGGTTAGGGAGCAGAGTTTTAATATCTTAGATGATGGAACTTTGAGATTCCATATAAGACTTTGTATGCCTGCTGATGTTGAGATTAAAATAATTATCCTGGAGGAAGTACATTGATCCCTTTATACAGTGCACCCTGGAAGCACAAAGATGTACAAGGATTTATAAGAATCTTTTTGGTGGAGTAATATGAAGAAAGAAATCACTGAATTTGTAGAGCAGTGTTTCATATGCCATTAGGTGAAAGGTGAGCATTAGAGACCGGCGGGATCATTGCAGCCACTTCATATCCCCAAGTGGAAGTGGGAACACATTTCGATGGATTTTGTTACAGGTTTACTGCTGACATTGCATGGACAGGACGCTATCTGGGTAGTCGTTGACCAATTGACGAAGATTTCCCATTTCCTTCCTATCAGGGTTAACTACTTCACGAGTAGGTTGATAGAAATATATATATATAGAAGATAGTGAGATTACATGGAGTGTCTATGTCCATCATCTCTAACCAAGACCCCCAGTTCATGTCACAATTCTGGAGAAATTTGCAGAGGGCTATGGGGTCTTAGCTGACATTTAGTATGACCTTTCATCCTCAGACTGATGGACAAAAAGAGAGGACTATACAAATATTAGAGGATATGCTGCGAGCTTGTGTGCTGGACTTCGAAGGTAGTTGGATAAATTTTTTGCCATTAGCTGAATTTGCATATAATAACAACTACCAGGCCAGGATTGGGATGGCACCACATAAGGCGTTATATGGTAGGAGGTTCCAATCTCCATTATATTAGGATGAAATTGGTGAAAGACAGATTTTGGGATCCAAGTTAGTCTAGCAGACTTATGATAAAGTCAAGCATATCAGAGAAATAATTAGGGCAGCTCAGAGTCGACAGAAAAGTTACGCCAATATTCGTCGACGAGAGCTGGATTTTGGCATGGGGGATCATGCATTATTGAAAGTTGCACTTGTAACAACCCAAGAAATTAATAAGGTTCTCGTCGACGAACATAGGAGATTCGTCGATGAGGATACAAGAGGAGCTCGTCGACGATGACAGGTTTCGTCGACGAGAAGATACCGAAAGGGGGTATATGACTGTCTAAAATTTGTCGACGAGGAGAGAAGGCTCGTCGACGAAACTTCTTCAGGACTCGTAAATAAGGTGACATGTCTCGTCGACGAATCCGGCTCTATAAATAGTAAAAACCTGAATTAATTTGCAGAAAATGGAGCAGCAAACACACACACACACTCTCTCTCTCTCTCTCTCTCTCTCTTTCTATAAAACGTCTCCCACTCCTTCTCTCTTCGATTTCGAGTCCATTTCTCGCAAGATTGAAGATCTGAGACCACCACGACGCTCCAGATGAAGTTCTCTACAAGTCTTCTGGAGCTGATCATGGTGGAAGTGGTTTGAAATTCATCCCAAATTCAAGGTAAGGTGTTTTATTTAGAATATGTTTTCCCTATAGTTATAGGAAATGTTGTATGTAGGAAAATACTGATGTTTTGTTATGAGGAATGTCGTTTTCAGGGTGATTGAGTGGAGAACCCTGTGGGTGTAGGGCCAGAGTTCAGTGAGGGCTTTTCAGAAACTAGGTAAGGGAAATATGCTATGCTAAGAGATTTGATTATATTAATAGAAATTTTACAAATGTGTATATATACCAATTTATTATCCAGCTTTTACAGAATAAGAGTTTTCAATGCTTGTGTGGCCTGAGTAGATATTTCTTTGATATAGAACATATATAGATTTTTACAACATATCATACTATACAGTATTTACAGATAAAGATTGATGTATATCACGGTATATTTTAGAATAGTTTATTATAGATATTTATCCAGATCAGTATACATATACAGAAGTTTATTCAAATTAGTATATTACAGTTTATTCAGAATCAGTGCGTTATAGTTTTTACACAGATCAATTTATACAGTATTTACAATATGTCATGTTTTCCTAAATGCCATAACACTCAGAGTACATAGACAGATTATACAAACAGAGTATACAGACAAATGATATAGATAAATTATACAGTATAGCATCAAGATGCTACAGTTATTCAGATATTACAGTATTGACAATACAAAATTATAGTGTTATGGTTATTTTGAAAACATGACGAAAACAATAAAAGAGTATATATGTATGCATATAGTATCAGATCCCTGTGAAAAGATTACAGATAGATACAGATACAGAATACAGAGTACGATACTGTTGCTAATACAGATAGAGTGCAACCACATATCTTAGATAATGTGTAGGTACCGTCAAACTATGGGGCTAGCTTGACGAGGTAGCAGCCAATCCCGAGCCTAGGACTGGATGCAGTTTGGCCGGACTGAGGTAGTGTAGAGTAGAGTGACTTATCTAGAGGCCCAACCAAGTTAAGTCCAGCCTACAGGCCACACAACCCTGTCATGAGGGGTCAAATCATGACATACAGAGTTCCAAGGATAAAGCACAGTTATATATATATGTATACAATTTTACAGTATTTGATAAATATAGTATGATATTAGCAGTATGAAAAGTAGAAAACTCAGATGATACAGTTATGTTTTAAACTGCAAAAAATGTAAGATATGCTTTACAGATCTATCATTTATTATAGCTCAGACGTTATTTAAAGTATATATTTAACTTAGTCGCCACACATCAGTAATAGCATATTTCCACTTACTGAGCGTCTTCTCATCCTATTATTCTAACATTTTTCAGGTGAGCCAGTTAGGCAAGTAGATTAGGCTCACGGATAGAAATTTCTCGGTTACCCTAGTTTCAGGGTAAGTTGGTGCAGGGTTTTGTATTTTTGGGATGGAAATTACTGGAGAGAGATGTATTATATAGCTATAGTTTAGAAATACAGATTCTTGGTATTGCATGGTATATATGAATGTATAATTTATGTTTCCGCTGCATAGGTATGATTACTGTATACAGGAATATCCCAGTGTCCTTTTGAGGCCTGAAATTTTCATAGAAAGGGTATCAAAGTAGCTCATATGTGTTTATAGAAATAAAAAATAATAATAATATGAAATGATTTAAATTTTGAGGTCGTTATAGCACTAATGAAAGGAGAAATGAGATTTGGGAAAAAGGTTAAGCTGAGCTTTAGGTTTATTGGACCATTTGAGATATTAGTAAAAGTGGGACCAGTCGCCTACAAGTTAGCTCTACCTCTAGTGCTGTCTAAGATTCACGATGTATTCCATGTATCTATGTTGAGGAAGTACATCCCAGATCCCTCACATGTGATCAATTATGAATGACTGGGACTCAGAGATACTCTGTCTTACGAGGAAGTGCTCGTTAAAATTTTGGATTGAAAGGAACAAGAATTGTGCACAAAGAAGATCCCGTTGGTAAAAGTACTCAAGCGCAATCACGCAGTTGAAGAGGCTTCGTGGGAATTAAAGGAAAAGATGCATGAGAGATATTCGCATTTGGATAAATGTTTTGTCTATAGATGATATACTATTTTCATACAACACGAAATATAATTTTCCTATACAGTAATAAAATACAGTTTTCCCATACAGAATATAGTATTATGAGCTATGAGCATTACTCAAAATGTGTGGTGTAAGAAATACTAGAATTAGTACATAATTTTGTTACATAATTTTATGCAATTATTACAGAACCATGATATTACAGTTATTACAGAACCATGATATTACAATTATTATAGAATCATGGTATTACAGTTATTACACAATCATGGTATTTCAGTTTATATAGAATCATGGTAAAACGGTAATATACAGAAATAATATTAGACAGTATCAGAACCCTCATGGACCATAATAGAACACAGAGCACGGTGCCATAGCAAACACACTATAGATAGTGCAACCACGCATCTTAGATAGAGTGTGGTGATGGCAGTCGATTGTGCCTCAGTGAAGAGTAGAGGAGCTCCCTAGTAGTCCGGACTAGGTTGACTAGGTCAATCGTACTACAGACGAGTATAGTTTGACTTAACTTGGTAGGCCAGCCATGGTTAAGTCTAGCCCATGGGCCGCACAATCCGATCATGCGGGGTTAATTTATGATTACAGTTATCCATCCAGGGAAGTTTTCAAAGTTATATATATATATATACATACATACATAGATTTATAGAAACAGAACGATGAAGTACAGTTAGAAGTATGCTCAAATAGAAAATGTATATTTTAAATGGCGTGGGTGTGAGTTGTACTATGTGTTTGTATTAAATTTCTATTTTAGTTACAAATTACATTAATAGTTATGTTATTTGTGTAAAACTCATCTGCCACACACTGGTATAACTTATTTCATCTTACTGAGAGGTGTCTCACCCCCAGGATTGTTAAATATTTTAGGTAATCCAGGTAGCCACACAGAGCGAGCTCCGAGATAGTGGGGGTGTAGTTTCAAAAATATAGGGTATGTGTTTATTTTGGGGTCTGGGGTTATGTTCGAAAATCCCTGGGATTTATGATGGATTTTTGGGACGTTTGTATGTATATTTTAGAGACTGTAGCACTCTCGTATTGTATATAAAGTTTGATGTGTTATGTTTTCCACTGCATAGATAGGAGGTGAATATGGACAAGAGTATCCCCAGTACTCCACTTTGGGTCCGGGTTGATTTTTTTTACAGTTAGTGGTATCAGAATTTATTAAATAAAATGAAAAAAAAATATAGCTGAAATTTTCGGGGTGTTACACCCTCTTTGTGTGAATCTACAGGAAACTATAAAGTAGAGCAATATATATGCAGAAAATATATATCCAAACACCACAAGTACAAGACACACAATTTTACGTGGAAAACCTTCTCAATGTGAGAAGGAAAAGCCGCGGGACCGTAGTCCACTCACACAATTCCACTATCAATAATTATAAGAATACGTGAGTCTTCTTTAGTCTCAACTAGATGCATACAATTAACAACTATCTTCAAGAAATAGAATTCCTTAGCATAAATCAACTTCTACAAGAATTAAAGAAAGATCTCACCAAAACATAGGCTACTACTGTTCACGGGCTGAAACAAAACAATAATAAATATTCAGAATCAAATCTTCACCGTTCACAATGAAGATTCACGTGTCATGAATATCTCTATAAATTTTCAGCTCAATCGGACCACGAATGCTCGTTGATCAGAGCATTTGATCAATACTGAACAGTTTTCTCTCTCTGTGGCAACTGAAAAAATCGAGGCTAATGTTCATGGGCTGAAAACCTACACTGAATGCTCAGATAAAATCTCCACCATTCAAAATGAATTCTTACGTGTTATGAATATCCCCATAAATTTTTAGCTCAATCGGACCACGAATGCTCATTGATCGGAGCAGTTGATCAAAATTGGACAACTCTCTCTCTCTCTCTCTCTCTCTCTCTCTCTCTCTCTCTCTCTCCACCGCTCTCTTAAGCTAGTGGGGCTTGAGTAATGTAGTTATTGTCAAGGTTGCATTGCGGTAGTATTTTTTTCAATACTGGTCATTGGTACAACATTTTTAGGTTCTATTTTAAATGGCAGAGTATTAGTGACGACGATTTAAAAATCGTCACTAATAGTAAAAAACCTGTCACTAATAGTATTTTTTATTTAAAAAATATAAAAACTATTTATTTAACTATTAGTGAATATTTTTAAGAGTATTAGTGATGGTTTTAAAACCGTCACAAATACTCTAGATGAGTAAAACCCTTGCATCCGCGTAGAATTCCATTTTTTTTCCAATCTCCCGCCTCAATCCCCCCTCATTTTCCTCCTCCCTCCTTTCATACTCCCTCCTTTCTTCTTTCTATCATGTGCGCATCCTCTCCGTCCATCCCCACTGCTGTTGTTGGTTGCGTGAGCTCCTCCTACCGTCGTTGCTGCTGCCGCTCGCTTAAGGTCATTCCACCGCCACTACTGCCGCCGCTCGCCTAAGTTAATTCCACCGTCGTTGCCACCACCGCTCCCAGGTTCTTCTTCTTCTTCTTCTTCTTCTTCTTCTTCTTCTTCTTCTTTTGTAAACTATGGGTTTAGCGTGTGTGGTGTGTTCGTGTGTGTGTGTCTTCGTAGGTGTGTGACTGCGTGTGGGCATGAGTGTGTGTGTGTGTGTGGGCATGAGTGTGTGTGTGTGTGTGTGTGTCTAAATGTAGGCATTTAGAGAACAACAAACTCAGTGGTCTGATACCTTTTTATCTGGGTAGTTTGCGAAGTTTACAAGAGTTGTATGTAGTAAATCAGAAATCCTCACCTTTGCTAAGCAATTGAATTGGGTTAGACACTTCCAGTTTTAAAAAATTCAAGTTTAATGCTACGAAGAAGACAGGAAGGGGTTTTCAGTTATCCTAATATCAAACTTTTTGGCCTAACATGACTTTCGAATCTTATTTTTATGATAACAAATAAAGGTAAATTTAACAAGTTGTGGTTTAAGTGACGATGTTTCAAGAAATCAAGTATATGAAGTTCAAAAGTCCAAGTATCATGAGTTCAAGATCACAAGTGTCATTAAATGTTCATACTCCAAACAACAAGTGATCAAAAGGAAGCTTAAAGGGACAAAGACAGACAAACCTTATGAAAGCTTAAAGGATATTGAAGCTCAAGACAAAATGGACTCAAAGCAAAGATATATAAGAAGACTTCAAGTTTAGAAAGTTTTAAAGTCTTAAGAAAGTCTTGTGTAAGTACTTCATGTAAATATCAAAATGAATGTTTTGAAACTCATTAGGGCTATTTATGGACTTAGAAACCTTATTTTGAAAACCCTTGAAAATATCTTTCTAAGGTATCAAAACAAGTTTGCATGAGTTTTTGGAAACAAAGTTTAAAAATAGTGTTTTAATTATTCAAGTGGCTGATCCTTGTTTGGTCAGGCGACTGACAATTTTGTTGAATTAAATTTAGAAGACAGTATAGGCTCAGGCGACTGACTCCTATGAGATTAGGCGGCTGACCCTATTTTGATCTTGAAATTACGCTATATTTAAAGATCAGGTGACTGACCTTCATAACGATAAGTTTAAAACAAAGTTTAAATGTTTCCAAAATGAGTTGCTTGTACCCGAAACTTTGTCAAAACTTAGGAAACACTTCAAGTAACTAGGGCAACACGAAAATATGACTTTTTAGCTCTATAAATACATGATTTCTCAAATCAAATTGAATAACAAGAATTGAGAATCTGATTTCAAGCCTATATTGCTCATACTCTCTCAAAGCCTTCTTGCACACATCTACTTGCTGAGATTTTCTGAGAATTACTGAGTTATTGTTAACCGATCTCTAAGCACAACTTCAAAGTTTTGAATCAATCAAAGAAAGATCCCAGTGATATACTCTTTGAGCTTGAATTCTTTTCTTCATTGATATTTACATTGAAGTATTGATTAGTTGTGTTATATCTTGTACTAATCTGCTCTGTTTGAGAGTAATTCTTGTACGCAAGAAATTGTTCTTGTTTTCTTGTATTCTTGATGGTTCAGGGCTATTGAATCGTTGTACCGAGCATGGGGTATCACTTGGAGAGGAGGGCTCCAACCTATTGAAGGAGTGTTGTAACGGTTTGCTCCGCCCAAAAAGGAGTCTTATAGTGGAATCCTTAGGTGGTGTGCCTAAGGCGAGGACGTAGGTGAGTATAGCCGAACCTTGCAAAAACTCGGTCTCACTCTCTTCCCTTACTCTTTAATTTTCTGCATATATAAATTGTGTGGTTGTTTATTTAAGTACAGGAAACTAAATTGATATTGAGATTGAGGAAACTTTAATTAAAGGGAGTAAGTTGATTAATCTTTTGCGGAAACCTTAAAGGGAGTACGTTGATTAATTGTTTGCAGAAACCTTGATTAAAGGAAGTGCATTGATCAAGGAACCTAATTGACAACAAAGATTGAATCTTCAAAGTATTGCTGTAATTCATATATTATTTAAGTAACTTGTGGATGGCATTGATATATTGATTGATTGATTGTGTGTTGGTTTAAATTGCTGCAAGATCAAGTTGATATACTTTCCAATTAAGATTTAAAAGTGAATTTGATTTTCAACTCAATATTGTAATTGAAATTCAAAACCATCCTTGTGTGATTGTTAAGAATAAAATAAGTTGGGAAAGGATTTATTAAAAGAAATTTTTATAAACCCAATTCAACCCCCCCCCCCCACCCTTGGACTACACCTTATTTTTCAAAACTGTCTCTAAATCCAAACTAGGGATGTTTTCATGATTTTTTAAATTCTATATGTGACAGGTATGTGCAGGACAACTCCTTCAGTGGTGAAATACCTTCAGCATTGTTAACTGGAAAAGTAATTTTTAAGTGAGTGAACTGTTAATCAATATATATATATATATATATATAGCTAAAGCCAAGGCACCATGGAAGATAAATTTGGTTTTTTTTTTTAATTACTTTTATCAGTGTCTTTTAGATTCTTATTACATGTGCTAGGATTCACAAAAGCTCAAGATTGTGCATGATGGAAAAACAATACTGCTATAAAAAAATGCAAATATTTCTGTAAAACAATTTCAACATGCATCATAAAAAGAGTACTTATATCATAGATATAAACAAACTACAGAGTGCTCTGTAGCTCAGCACACTACAAAGAGACAGTTCTACATAGTCCAACATAGAAATTCTCTTAACAACTATGTTATGTTTACTTTACAGCTTTGGGGTTGTTCTCCTTGAACTGATTTCTGCAAGAAAGCTCATCTCAACAGATTATGGCGCTGAATGGAACATTGTTCACTGGGTATGTAAGTCAACAATTTGATTCATATTTTTTAAGAGGTAATTTTGTTTGCATTGTAATTTTTATTGTAAGCTTGCGCTCTTTGTATGAACTCACGATATGGTAAACAACTTACTGAAATAAAATCTTTGAAAGACCAGGTGAATATACAAATATATATAGCAAACATAACTCCACAACCTAAAACTACTTTAGTTAAGCATGTCATCCTGTGTATGAAAGGAGTGTGTTGAAAATTTTATTTAAAATATGCACTAAAACACTACCATGAGATATAAGTAACATAAGATTCCCAGTCCTATCACTCATATGTCGAAAAGAGCCAAAATTTGTTCAAGAAAGAAATATATTGTGTTCAAGAAAGAATGTCGATTCTTATATCCTTTTTTCTCAGCTATGTACCATTGAATGTAGGTGTATGCATAGAATTATTCAAATGCACTTATCATACACATAAACTATTAGAGTTCAAGGAAATACAGCTTTACTAAATAATCAAACTTGTTTGATAAAATATCATCAATGGTCTTAGAAGCAAATTCAGACCACCATACTTTTTCTTAACCTACTAGGGTGGTCCAAGTGAAGACCAGTCTCCTTGAATAGTAAAACCCGAAGCATTTGGAAATCTCAGTGAGAGTAAGTCAACGAATTAGCATGACGGCTGTATAAAAAAGAAGCAACAGACTTTCTTATCCTTTGTTAAAGTCCAGTGAATTACTCATCAGCCAACATTTCTCATTCAATTTCTTAAAATTCTACTACATGAACAGATTTAACTTAAGCAAATTTAAATGAATGTTTCCATGTATTAAGAATTTGTCAAGCACTTATCATAATTCGCAGTTACATAGTACGACAAAAGTGATAAAATTAATCCCAAGTACACCAACCTCAATCAAGTCTAAGTGCTCCAATTTATTAATATAAATTTTTTTTTTCTATTAAATCATACCCCAACCTGTCACTCTTTGCAACCTAAACTCACATCTATTTTTATCATGCCCCAGCATATCACTCTTTGCAAAAATCAATACTTTCAATAGATAGGTTGCTATGGTCCACAAAATGGATTGGGCAAGGCGTAGAACAAATGAATAGGAAGGGGTGTCATTCCAAGGCAAATTATGTTGGTGGTATCCCAATAAATGTGGAATAGAGAATAGATGACCATTCCAAAAATTTACAAAGGGAATATGTATCCTAGCTATTACATATTAGTTTGAATTTTGAACAATAACTCTTGTATGTCGCCTTAAAATAAAACCCACTTTTACTTCGTCGACTATTGTGTGTTTAATTGTACAGTAATTATTCCATTTCCACACTACTACATTTTGCAAAAATGTAGCCATAGTTCAAGGGGTTTGCCTATTCTGTCTTTCTTTTCACCTTTTTTATTTATATTGTTATTTTTATTCTACTTTTAACTAAATGGGTTTTTTTAGAGCTTCAAACCATAACCAACCTAAAATAAACTTTTATAAGCAACTTTAACTCATTTTTTTAATTTAATTTTTTTTAGAAATATTTTGTCTTACTTTTATAAGACGAGGATACTTTTGTCCACAAATTGATTTGCACTATATACTTATGCATATGTAATTTTTTTTTTACCTATCTTTTTAAGGTTCAAACCATAATTTATCTAAAATAGACTTCATAAATGCCATTTTATCTCATATTTGTTTAGTTAAATTCCTTTTAAGAATATTTTGTCTTACTTTTAAAAGACAAGGGTACTTTTTTTCCACAAAATGATTTGCACTATCATACTTGTATAGTTTTTTTTTTTTTTAACTAAATGGTTAAAAGCCGTCAAACCTTAGCCTATCTAAAATAAACTTTCTAACTGAAGTATTGTCTCAATTTTGTTGAATTTTATTCTTTCTAGATTATTTTTCCTACTTTTAAAAGATAAATTTTTTTTTACCACAAAATAAATTGCACCATTCATACTTTTATAATGAGTATGGATGTTTTTAGCTAAATGTTCCTTTTAAGGTTAATGACATTTTCCTAAAGCTCAAGCCTTAACCTATCTAAAATAAACATTCTAAGGTTGTCTTGAGCACATTGAACATCATATCCTATTTTTATCGCATATTATTGATATGGATTGTTCTTAGAGCATAGGAACACCTTGCAAGGCCTAACTATAAATTCTCTAGTATATGTGTATTCCATGGTAATATTTTTACTGATTGGTTCAAATGACATTATTAATATCCAATAAATTTTATTTTACCAAGGTTGTTTTTCAAATCAATAGGAGCTTTCAAAATTAAAGTTATAATTTTTGTGCTCACCCAGACGCTTGGCTTAGGTTTTAAATTAGAAATTTCACGTGGCTTGAATGATTTAAACATAATGGTTTTATTGAAAATCTTAAATGAAAATTGTTGCTTAGCCACAATCATCTTAGATTAGCCATATAATCTAGGATTTACAGGTTTGAGAAATGTTTTATTTACAGACGGTATGCTGCCGAAAATTTATTAAATTTTCCCCAAAATAATCAAAATCATATACCATATTTGTGAAAATGATTATAGTGTATTGAATGTTAAAACATTTTTGAAAGGATGAGTGAAGTTCAAATGAATTTTGAACTTCATCTCTAAATTTACTTTTACATATATTAAGTGAAAATTCTATCAATCATGAACTCATTGACATTATTTGATTATTATAGTGGTTTTTGAGTCTTAAAGAAGTCATGTAAACCATGAACATCACATTCCATTTTTTCATAAAACTATATTCTAATATAAATTGTTTGTGGGATGCATGAACACATTACATTATTTAATATTTATTATATGAAACTTTTGTGTACTCATAAAATTCATTACTGATTGGATTATTGTGAACTGTTTATTGTAAACACCCAGATTTGGAGCATATCTCTATGAAAAATGTTTTATTTACATGCGAAATGCTACCAAAATTTTTCTAAACTAATAAAACTTAGTTATTTAAAACTGTATCAATTTTTTTAATTATGTCCGAATGTCTGATTATTTTGCTATCAAATTATTGATACTTATAGTACGTATACATATACATTCAAAAATCATATACTAATTTTTTTTTTATAATTCTTAATTTGTAAAATTTGCGGTTGTCACAACATCAGCACAATGTCATGCACTACAGTCAGACGTAGCTTTTGATTATTATTTTTTGTATTTTTTTGTTATATGAACATATAGAATTTCAGTATTTTAATTTGAATTTGTATAATGTATTTGTATTTGAATTTGGAGTTTTTTTTGTATTTTTTTTTTTTTGTTATCTGAATAGATGGAATTTCAGTATTTTAATTGAATTTGTATAATGTATTTGTATTTGTATTTGAATTAGAATTTTGAATAATTTATGAATTTTTTAGTAATTATGGTTTAATGTTATGTATAAAAATGTTATTATAGATTTTTACAAGAATTAATGATTAAAAAAATGATTAATTTTAAATTATTAGTGACAGTTTTAAAATCGTCACTAATAATTGTCCATTTTTTAAGTATTAATGAAGGTTTCAAAACCGTCACCAATATTAGAGTATTAGTGACGAATTTCAAAACCATAACTAATAATATACTATTAGTAACCATCTCTACTATTAGAGATGGTTTTGAAAATCGTCACTAATACACTACTACTAGTGACGATTTTGAAATTCATCACTAATATTCTATTATTAGTGACCATTTTGAGGCGAGCCGATATAACATTTATAGTGACGGCATTAAGGTTTTAGTGACGGTTATCATCCGTCACTCATACTCTATTATTAGTGACACTTTTAAAATTTGTCACTAATAATTATTAGTAATCACAGTTACGGCGAGTAATTCAAAACCGTCACTAATACTTACAAACCCGTCACTAATACTATTAGTGATGATTTTTTTATTATTAGTGATTATTTTGATCCTTCACTAATAACCTTATTTTTTGTAGTGGGTTAAGTTGGTGTGGGTCGGCTAATTTCAATAGTGAGGTTGATTCTAGAACGGAGTTTGCCTTAGGGAATTACTTTACAAGTCTTCTACACTTTAATAAGGGGGTTTGGATTTTTGAGAGAGAACGATAAAATGTGGATTTATATCAAGAACTAGTGGATTGGAGTTCTTGGATGTATATATTTTATATTGAAAACTTGTAATAATATAAGGTTCGTAGATAGCTATGTACAAAGGTTGAACAATGTTCTTGGACATGGTGATTTCGTTGAAGTATCAAAGATTAGACCATGATTCTCAGAGTAATCTAAATATGAATCTAGGTGCGAATAGAGAAGAAAAACATTTTGCTCAAGAATGTGTTATAATAGGATCTTCAAATAAAAGTTGGGTTTAAATATATTACATGTAATGAAGATGAGTCAATTGTCATAAGGAGATGGGTTAGTGAAGCTTGACTATTTTTAAGTGTTCTTAGTTGGGGTTTATCAATGCTTCAATAGAAGACATATTTGTATTAATCAACAAGGAAATTCATAAAATAGAGTGAGGGAAGATGTATGATCATTAGGCCAATAATAGTTTACTTGTGTGTGAGCGAGAATGCATTAAAGATATTTCTTTTAAGAGAAGATTTGGTGAACATCCTACTTCCCCTATTATCCTTTCCGGTACTAATTCGAAATTTTGAGTAGCACTCAAGGGCAGACTCTTAACATCCTCGAAGCGGTGTCTTAGGCCTCCATGTGGATTGGGAGTCCCATGGACAACTCATTAGAGAATGAAGTCATGTATCACACTTGTGGTGAAGGTTGAGACTTATACTCATGTTGACTTTTAAGTATAATCTTGGGTGGTGTCATCTCATACTCAATTGTACTATCGAGGAATGTTGATTCTTCATACGTTAAACTTGATTAGTTTATGGTGTTACTTTCCTTAATTTTGACTATTGGTTGGTAAGTTGCAAGTGCTATTATATGAAGATTGTACTATGGAGATAAGAGTTACTCTCAATACTATTGGTGGAATGTCTGTTTAACACCTTTGTTGTTCAAATCATGGTTCCTTAGTGACAATCTCAATTGGGACAAAGGGTGTCGTACTATGAGACTTGACTATTGGCTTGGACATTGGAGTGTTTCCATGAACGAGGCGTAAGGCTAAACTAGATTTGGTGTAGTTTTGTTGTTGTATGAGTGTGATTCTACCACATTTTGTGCATATTTATGAAGGGTGATTCCTTGTGGCCTTGGAAATCTATAGCCCGACGGTACTTATCATTACATTGAGCATTTTCTTAGCTACTTTACTCATCTTGTTGTTACGTCTTGTGCTATGGCTTGTGCCCTTGAGACCTTTTTAATGTGTCTTCCTTAAGCCTAAATTATTTCACCTCACACCACTGAAACATATGATGACTTGCTATTTGAATTTTTCTACTTTTTTAATTTTACCCATAAGACTTATACTCATTGCGTCAAGAGATTTACTTGGGGTTTGCAACTGAATATTTTGCGTTCACTATGAACACATATCAATATAATATAACTAATGTTTCTTTAAATGATCCAAGGTACACTAACAAATAATTGGCCCTTGTCAAATCTATGTGCATTTGCTTGCATGACCTATCTATGATAAACTTACTTATCATTGACTTATCATTGTTAATCTAAATCAATAAGTTTGGGTTAGACTTGTCCTTATCAAACCTCCTGCATTTTTTTTTTTTTTCACTATACTCAACTCGACTAATGTTTAATCAAAATTTATTTACTACTTATTTAAAATAAATTATCCGACCTTCTCTCTTTTTCTCATCATTTTTTTTTTCTTGTGAAGGACAACATAAATGAAATTTAATTGAGTGATCAAAGTCGTCGCCACATTTTTGTTGAATACACATAAGTAGAGCTGCAAATGAGTTGAACTGCTCGCGAGCTACTTGGTGCTCGATTTGATAATGATTCACTCAAACTCGTTTATTAAGTTAATCGAGCTAAAAATTTGAGTTCGTTAACTAAATGAGGCGAACTCGAGTTGGTTCATACTCGACTTGTTAAGCTCACGGCTAGCTCGTTTAACATCTCGCAAGTTGGCTTGTTTAACAACTTGCGAGATAGTTTGTTTAACAATTCGCGAGCTAACTTGTTTACTAGTTTGTTAGTAACTTATGAACAAACTCGATATTGAGCTCGTGAACTAGGTTATATTAGGCTCGTGAACAAACTCAATATTAATCATATTTAATATTTGATTTTAAATTTTTTACTTTAAAAAATATATATATTAAATTATATTTATTAATTATCAATTAATTTAATTAATTAGTGATTTGATTCGTTTATTAGTTTGAAATGAGTTTTAGTCGAGCTTGAGCTCGAACTTGTACTCGAGTTAAGTTGATTTATATGTAAAATGAGTTTTAAGTTGAGTTGAACTCAAATTATATATATGTTAACGAGTCAAAATCAAATAAAAAAGTTTAAGCTCGAGTACGAATTTGGTTATAAATAAATGAGCTGAAATCGAGTTCGCAACTGTTAGGCTCTTACATATAAAATATGCCACCTTAATACAATATATTTAAATTACAATTAAATTAATGATGATCTTAATTTAGTTTAGTTCAGTTTAGACTTCAATGCTGTACAACTCCATTGCTTTTTTTTCGGTAATTATGAGTCTGTCGTCTGGCCTCTAAATTATTTCAATAATTTATATGCATGGACATGGGTGGCCCCAGGCAACAACATCAATAGTCTAATCAACTGTTTGTGGTGTATGCACCTCGAAACATAGGGCGCATGTTAGCAAGCATCCTAGCCAGCAAATGGCCAGCAATTACCGAGGAAGTAAACTAATATGCATATTTTTTCTACTGACATCTGAACTGAATACCCTGCCCCCGCTGTCCCCACGGCCTCTCTCTCTCTCTCGTCCCTGACCATACGTATATCTGCCCGAGCGGCAGAAAAGAAATTCATATCTTTAAAGTCCAAACAAACAAGAAGTGGTACCGCTGCCTGTTTCAGCTTCTCTCTCTTTCAAAGAAGCAGTAGGGACGAAGTCGAAGAAAAGGTTAGAAGCAGGGGAGCAAGGAGGGACGTGGACTTTACAGATTTAAAAATTTATATTTGGCTTATTTTGATTGATTTTTTGGGCAAGATTTTTGGTGTCGTATGCTTTTCCTTAATCTCTCCCACTAGATGATGAGATAATGATGTTCCCATCCTCAAATGACAAATGCTGGACACCATACGCAGGGGGGGCAGGGGAGGGGGGGGGAAAGAGAGAGAGAGAAATAGAGAGAGAGAGAAGAGAGAGAGAGAGAGAGAGAGAGAGAGAGGGTGGGGGGGGGGGGGAGTGTCGATAAAGGTGAAAAAAGGGGCAGGGGCGGCTCTTTCTATTATACTCTGATCACAGATTCCAGTTGGGCTTGCTGAGAAACCAACTGGGCTTCATCAATTTGTTCTTCACCATGCGTTTTTATTGAAAAAGTCTCAACATTGATGCTTCTTTCGGCCACACAGAACCGTGGGAGAGCAAAAGAACCAGTTATAGGAAAGCATCAATTTTATCATATCCCGCTCGTGATTCCCTCACGGTCTGCCAAATAAGTAACTGGGCCGGAGTGACCTTCTTCCTTGCCATCATTTTCCCCGTCCTTTGCGTTCGTCGAAAGGGGTATGGTGTTGATGTGTTTTATTGCTTACCGGAGCAAGCAGAACAGGAGGAACACTGAAGTGTGGAAATGGAAACCTTGATGTAAAAGACAGAGAGGAGATCAAAGAGGTGGGACCCCTGTGTTCATTGTACGAGTCCAATTCGTGTTGGGTTTGTTGAATATTTAAATTGTTATCCTGCAATTTCTGACTTTAGGTGCGTTTCGCGAGCTGGGTTTTCTGGAATTGCAGATTTCTCCTTGTGGGTTTCTCTTAAAAGTTTGACTGTGAAGAGAATTTCTGCAGTAGCTGCGGGTTTCTCGAGTTCCCAAGGCATTTTTTTGAAGGTAAGTAGGTGTGTTTTGCTGAAGATGTCTATAAATTGCAAGATTTCTGGCTTTACTGGTAGGGTACCAGCTAATTACAAGCTGAAGAAGTCAAAGGAGACTGTGCATGAGTCTCACTGTGTCTGGAAATGGAGGAGAGTGCTTCTCTCTCTTTGGTTTCTAGGTGGGGTTTTTGGGTTCTTATGGTTTTCCTCGAGTTTCAATTACGCGGCTTGGCGGGGGAAGGAGAAAACTCCAAATTTGTTTGAAGAAAAGGGTCGAATCTGGCTACAGCACTTCAATGTCAGCAAGAACAAGCTTCGTGCTTGGGCGACTTGGTTCTCTGAGGCGGATCAGGTGTGCGTCTACGTCTCTTGAACTTATATTTATTAGCCAATCTTGCTGCTTGTGGTTTCTCTGGTTTGATTTGTAGCTTATGTCGTGGCTTTTTTAAAAAAAAAAATTTTCTGCACCAGATGTTCTTGTTTTTTAAATTCTTGCTTTGCTGGTATCTGCATGTCAGATTTGATGTATATTAAATAAATTTGCAGGGAAAAAGTAGAGCTTGAGCAGAGTTTTATCTGTCGCTTGTGCTTTCTGGTTTATGAATTTTTTTATGTCGTAATATTGAAATCCTTGCTCTAGTTCGTGAATAGAAATTGGTTTAGCTGTGTGTTTTCCTTAATTTTTACACTTTTCCTAGATTATGAGTTCAACCCTGCTTTAGTCTTCTTAAGATCAAATGTGTGGGGTGGAACCATTCTGGACGAAAAATTCATTAGCTTGGTAGTAAGGTCATGCTACAAAGGAGAACTGATGGGCAAATATTGAAAATATATGTAATTACTCCCAAGTTACTACTCATTACAATGTAAAGTTTAGAGTTCTTGCCAAGATTTCTAGGAAAACATAGGCTGGTACAAATACATTTTGGTTTTCTTATTCGACTTTCTTTCCTGTTGTTTCCCTTTACTTGTTAGATTTGGATTTTGATGTTATAAATAGCATCAGTATATTGTGGCTGAGTGGAACAGACATGGACCTTTTTCCCCACAGTTATATTCAATTAAACAGAAGGATTGGCCCCTCTACTGATTCGGAATGTGCCAAAATTTTCTATATTAAATGTGTGTTTTTCGTTGAGGAAATTATGTGTGAAACTCCACCGAGTCCAGCAATCTTTCCATAGTGCATTTATATCAGAAGACTGAAAATGATATGTTTTACAAATATTAAATTATATGTTGGACTGTTAAATTTTTCATGTTTTTGTCCTCATTTTTGTTAGATTGGGTATTGCAGATAGGATCCGCGAAATGTGCTACGAAACTGACAGTTGACATGGCTCCGAGTAATAGCATTGCCTGTGTTATGAAGGTACTCTGTACAGAGAAGCAGGCATTCGAAAAGCAGCATGAATGTTTTCAAGAAAATGATGAACCAAAGGATCAATGCAGTGTTCGGGAGGAAATCATTCCTTGGAAGTCTGACCTATCATTACTGGGGGACAAATCTGTATCATTTGTTTCTCAGTCCACAGCTTCCTCAATTTTTCCTGGTTGTCAAAATAATTATGAGGTGGGCACCCGATAGTGTTTCTCAGTCCACAGCTTCTTCAATTTTGCCTAGTTGTCAAAATAATTATGAGATGGGCACCCTATATTGTCACTATGTATTAAATTTTGCTCATGTTTGTGTGTATGCCTCTGCATTTTCATTTGTTTGGAACAGTTAAATTTGAGTTTCTTGTAATTGAAGTTTCAGATTCATTAATTTTGTGGTGTGGAAACTGATTTTCAAAGGATGCATATGAGTGAAATATGTTGCTAACAGAAACCAAAAAGAAAAGGAGAAGGGAAATATGAGTCTGCTGAATGGAGACATGGGACAACACTGTATACAAATTTGCATATGTTGTAACATTTTTTTTAGCTGAATGTCCAGAAGAGGAATTGGAAATTTTGCTAATTGAAAAAAAAAAAAAAAAAATTGCTTTGAATTCTTTATAGTTGGTCCAATGATTAGAAGCACTAATGTAGTCGTAAATTATTCGGGCACTTCCACTTCATTGTGTTTCTTTGTCACTGTTTCAATCAACATTTCTCTTCCTAATTGATTTGTAAATAATAGAGTTAGAAAGCATCTTTTAGACACTCAGGGCCTCTTTAGTTGTGGAAAGCAATTTTTACATTTCTAGTTTCCTAAAGAATTACAAATTGTCACCTTGCTCCAGTTTTTGAACTTCTGTAAAGGAAAGCTGGAAAACAGTAATAGGCATTTTTCAACTTTCTATAGAACTTTTGGAAAATTGGAAAACAAGGTGGCATGTTTGTATTTCTTTAGAGAATCAGAAATGAAAACTAAATCTTTTTTCATAACTGAATAGGCCCTAAGGTATCCACTATTTATATATATATATATATATATATATATATATATATATAAATCTGAGGATTTGGAGATTGACCTCCTTATGCACTATTAAACTGCCAATGTAATTTTGTTATCGAGTTTCATCTAGATAACATTTTCTTCAACAATATTATGCGTTGATAGAGATTAACAGGATTTGGAACATGTGGAAGCATGTATTCTTTTAAACTCACAGTATCATGTATTACTTTTGATATATGTATTTTCTTGTGCTCTGATCAGAAAGTGTTGCAAGCAAGGGCAGTAGTGGATGGGGCAAAAGAGCATTGTGAGAGTGTTTCTTTTTGTTTGGTTAATATAACTTGTTGGGTCCTGCTGGGAGTGATAGTCACCTGCAAGACATCCAGTTTTCATGTGCAAGTAAGAAGAAATCGAAAGGAGAATCTGGTTCAGGAGAAACCTATGATGCAGCAGAAGCAGATGCTCCAGCAAAAGCAACAAGAGCTGGCACAGGGTCCTTCTAAAGGTGCTGGGAAGTGGAGGAAGAAGCTTCTAGTAGTATTTGTCATAGGTGGGTTGATTGGATCCATTTGGCTATTTTGTCATTTGAATAATGATATTATTATGAGGAGGACAGAAATGCTAATAAACATGTGTGACGAGCGAGCCCGGATGTTGCAAGATCAGTTTAATGTCAGCATGAACCACGTCCATGCCTTGGCTATTCTAATCTCCACATTTCACCATGGAAAAAGCCCTTCTGCTATTGATCAGGTCATTTCTACTCTGCATAATTTTGTACTTTGATATTGCTTACTCACATGTGCACCTGATTAGAAATTTTAGTTAATGCTTTGGGCCTTTTGCAATTTGCAGTATACCAATTTGATGGAATGGCATTAAGATGATCATTACGCTTAGTTTATGGTGAAAAAAGAAACTCTCTTTTTGTTTTGTTGATTGATTTTTTAGGCTTAAGGGTTTTGTTTGCATGCATTACAAACTAAAGCAAACATGGTTGCATTTCCCTATAGCAGTGAGCCTGACTATACAAGTCGAACAAAAAAGTATGTAGACAACTGACAACATAACAACAACAACAACAAAACCAAGCCTTAAGTCCCACTAAATGGGGTTGGCTATATGAATCATTTTCCGTCAATTTATGCGATCATGGATCATTTCTTTTTATAGATTTAGGGTTATTAAATCCTTACTTACTATCTCATTCCAAGTTATTTTAAGTCTACCCCTACTCCTTCTACTACTCCATACAGTAACTAACTTATTCTTCCTCATTGGCGCACTATTGTGGCCTACGTTGCAAGTGTCCATACCATTTGAGTCGTCCCTCCTTTATCTTATCTTTTATAAGAGCTACACCTAACTTACTGCTAATATGTTCATTTCTTAATTTATCTTTCAGTGTATACCACTTATCCATCTAAGCATTCTCATTTCGGCGACTTTTACTTTTTGGATATTCTATTTCTTTGTCGCCCAACATTTTGATCCATATAGCATAGCTAGTCTTATAGCCATCCTATAAAACTTCCTTTTTAATTTTAAGGGTATTCTACGAATCTACGATCACAAAGCACACTTGAAGCACTTCTTCATTTTACCCAACCTACTTTAACTCTATGCATTACATCATCTGCCATTTCTTCCTCATCTTGCATAATAAATCTAAGGTATCGAAATCTACAAGTGCTATTTATTTCTTCATCATCAAGTTTAACTTTGTCTCCAATATTCCTCCTACCATTACTAAAATTACATTTTATTTATTTTATCTTATTTCTACTTATCCTAAAGCTTCTAGATTTTAAGGCTTTTCTCTATAATTCTAACTCAGCCTTGACTTTGCCCATAGTTTCATCTATTAATATAATATCATCTACAAACAACATACACCATGGAACCTCATTTTGAATACTCTTAGTCAGTTGGTCCATCACTAAAGCAAAAAGATAAGGGCTCAAAGTAGATCCTTGATGTACACCTATGATGATTGGAAATTCTTTAGTTTCTCTATCTATAGTTCTTACACTAGTCATTACTCCATCTCCATCGTACATATCCTTAATGACATTAGTATATCTACTAGGCTACTACATGCACCCTATTTTTCTAAACCCACCATAGAACTTCCCTAGGTACCCTATCATATGCTTTCTTTAGATCAATAAATACCATATGCAAGTCCCTCTTCTTTTCCCTGAACTTTTCCATTAATCTTTTTAAAAGATATATAGCTTTTGTGGTAGATCTCCCAAGCATAAAACCAAATGGATTGTTATTACTTGTTTGATAATGTAAACTTTAAGATATCAGAAGGAAGAATTGGCAATAGGAGTAAAATGCATTGGTTGACTATTTTAATATATTTTACATAGAAAGAAATCATGAATTGTGATATGTGTGTGTTGTCAAAATTATGTTCACCTTGACAATTCTCTCTCTTCTCAATTTTACAGAAAACATTCAGAGAGTATACTGAGAGGACAGCTTTTGAGAGACCGCTTACTAGTGGTGTAGCCTATGCTTTGAAAGTGCTGCACTCAGAGAGAGAGCAGTTTGAGAAGGAGCATGGCTGGACAATAAAGAAAATGGAAAATGAAGACCAAACGTTAGTCCAAGATTGTAATCCAGACAATTTGGATCCTTCACCTGTTCGAGATGAATATGCACCTGTTATATTTTCTCAAGAAACTGTCTCCCATATTGTCTCCATTGACATGATGTCTGGAAAGGTGAGCATTTAACTTGAGGTTCATTCTGACCTTTTGCCCCCTTTTTGTTGAGATTTTTTCTCATTCAAATAACAATTACAATTTCGTTCTATTACACTATTTGATGTCCTTGAAAAAAAAAAAAAAAAAAGGCACCTAGATGCGTCCATATTAATGTTAATAAATGAAATATGGTTCCTGAAAAATGTATTTGTCCATCTTAAGTACCAAGTTTTGTCAGAATACTGGTGGAATAAAGGCAGTAATTGAGGAAAAGCCAGCTGATTGACAAATTGGTCTTCAAGTGAAGTGATTTGAAAAATTCTGGCACATATAATGATAGTCAAATACAAGATTCGACAAGTATGTTTTACCAGCTGACTTTAGATGATTAAGTACAATACCTGTGAGATTTTCTATTGGGGTTGGAAAATGAACTTTCAGAAGTGTGCTTATCTTTTAGACTTGACAATATATGTGTATTGTCAAAAGACATATTTGTACATGTATCAATGCAAGTGTGTATGGTGTTTTGCCCCAAATACATAATTTCCAGCCCCCTCCCCTGTGTCAAAAGGCACACTGTAAAGGGACAGTAAATAGGAATGACTTATGCCCCCTATGTTATATCCATAGTTATGATTTCTTCCTTGTAACACACTATGTTACCTGTTTTACTTTCTTTCTGATACAACTACTGATACGGTTTTCCTTTTCCCCTTTTGACGAGGAGTGTTGATGCCCACCCCCCCCACCCGACCCCCAAAAACACATGCACTCAATATGTATAGAAGTATGAGTCAATCAGTATAACTAAAATATCCCTATACCTTTAAAAAATAAAACAAAAACATTCTTAAAAAAAGAAATAAGTTTCATCCAAATTTGAGAACATTGCATTTGGAGATTTATTTTCAATAGATGATGCTTTGACACTGAAAAACTTTGTGCGTGGCTTGATTTGTTTCCTATATCATTTGAGAGCTGAAGGGGCTTTGTTTCTATTATAAAGCCTTAATTGATTTTTTGCAGTTAAAATTTCTGTGACCTATTGTTAATGAATATCAACAACTATTTCATTGCTATCATGAGTTATCACTATAAATTAAAATATAAGTTTCTGGAAAAAAAAATTTCCATTTTGTTGGAAAACAAAATAAAAGCAGTAGGGTCATAAATGCTGATAAAGAATATATACGTGCTGAAAAATTTTAAAGTAGATAAACATGTGTTGAACATTATTTGAATGAAACAATAAACTTGAAGGAGTAAAATCACAAACCTAAAAGAATCCTCAAAAGAAAATAGGGTCAATTTTGTTCTAGTTCAAAAAGATCATACTCATTAACCAATTACAAAAAATAGCAGGTACAAATTAAAAAGTTTAGGTAACAAATCACAATTTACATTGATGTTAAGCTACTGTTGAGGAATTACGTATTAAAACTATTGAATTCTACTAAACGGTGAATTTATGTAAACACATTTAATTTTTTGATGATTTTAATTTAAAAATATATCTCACTAGTACTATATGTTATAAGTATCACAGTTAGCTATTTCAAAGGAAACACAAATTTAATATAAATATCATAGAGTATTTTTATATTAATTTATGAACTTGATTACAACACTATGTTATTAATGTGTATAATAAACATCTATATTATATTATATATTGTCTAAATATGATGTTTAGTTATTACTTGAAGTTAAATAATTTTAATACAGTTATTCAAAGTTATTCACTTGCAATCACAATATCACCTGCAGCACACATTACACGCACACACCCTTCCATACTCTTTCATGCATGGTTAAATTGAAGTCATTTAATGAGATAAGAGTACTATTAATCTGCTTCTATAGCAACAACAGTTGTCGTAATCAATGAGCTTGTCCATTATTGTGAATGTAGGTTTCTTTCTAATAGGTGAAATAAAGAATATATACGTGCTGAATGACTTATCCCATCCAAATCAACATTAATCCATCATTTTTTATGATCAAATTTAAATTGTGATTTTCTCATCTCATTATCCATGTAGGGGGCTTCTGATCCATTTTGCCAGGTCTACTGTCCTTGTAGGCCGCAGCATTCATGGTTATAGAACTCATAGATTATGAATTTGGCTGGTTACTGGGTTATAGACTTGGTTTTGACTTTCAAACATCTAATGTATTGCATTTGTTTCGATCTTGAGAAGAAATATGATTGAAGATCCATTAAGGAAACTCTTTGCCTGGTATTTCAGTGTCTGGGTTGAAATCCGATTCTATGGAAGTGTTTTGTTACTTTTTGAGGTGTGTTTAAGTTTTGGACTATTCAAACATGTTTATATGCACAATGTTTATCCTTATAGGGCTGGTGATGTGTTCCGTAATTGCTGAACCATACCATGTTTGATGGTGGCCCAGTTGGGAAACAAAATCGTCGTATTAAAACTCTAGAGAATTCTATATCTGAAAGAACTTTTAGTAACAGCGTTCAATAAATTTTGAGCATGATGATTATGCTCATACAAAAATTATTGATTGATGTTATTTTCATTATTGTATAGGAAGACCGTAATAATATTTTGCGAGCAAGGGCATCTGGGAAGGGAGTGCTAACGTCTCCTTTTAAGCTATTAAAATCCAACCACCTAGGAGTTGTCCTGACATTTGCTGTCTACGGTACTGATCTCCCTGCAGATGTGACACCACAGCAACGTATCGAAGCTACTGTGGGGTAAGTTTATCACCTAGTAATTATTTTTTATTCTACATAGCCCGTGATTCAAGATTTATATGGTCATGTTTGCTTTTTGTTATTTAAAGAAGATTTGAATCTGTAATCTTTACACTCGGGCTCATTTCTCCAAAAGGTATCTGGGTGCATCCTATGATGTCCCTTCACTAGTGGAGAAGCTTCTGCACCAGCTCGCCAGCAAACAAACAATTGATGTAAATGTTTATGATACAACCAATGCATCTGCACCCATCAACATGTATGGTCCTGAAGTTATTGATACTGGAGCATTGCACATTAGCTCCCTTGATTTTGGGGACCCATCACGGAAACATGAGATGTGTTGCAGGTTAGCTCTTCGCATTTCTGAACAACAATGTAGGTTACAGTTTTTTGAGTCCAACTTAATCCTCCTGTGATTAATAGGTTCAAGCAGAAACCTCCTCCACCTTGGACTGCAATAATAGCTTCTGTGGGGGCCTTGGTGATCACTTTGCTTCTGGGCCATATCTTTCATGCAGCTATAAACCGAATTGCAAAAGTGGAGAATGACTATCGGAAGATGATGGAACTCAAAGTTCGTGCTGAGGCTGCTGATGTGGCAAAATCTCAGGTGCATGCTAATTCTTCCTTCACTAGCAATTAGTGAACTGCCTTCTCTATTTCTTATGGAAATATGGTATTTATAGTAACTGATTAAACTTTTCTTCTTCTCACCTTTCATTTTTCCTTTCTATTGACTTTGATTTCCTTCCATTATATTTCTACCATGATCCTTCAAATAATATATTATTTCTCCTTTGTAGTTCCTAGCAACCGTATCACATGAGATCAGGACTCCAATGAACGGTGTCTTAGGTAACGAAAGAATCTTTTGTGTTCAACGTTACTTCAGTGCTTATCTTTTAGAATTAGCCCATCATAGATTTTCCCTTTTCAGGTATGCTGCAAATGCTGATGGACACAGATCTTGATGCTAATCAACTAGACTTTGCGCAGACTGCCCATGATAGCGGGAAAGATCTAATATCACTGATTAATGAGGTTCTTGATCAGGCTAAGATTGAATCAGGAAGGCTTGAGCTTGAAGCTGTGCCTTTTGATATGCGGAGTGTCCTTGATAATGTGTTTTCTCTTTTTTCAGGCAGATCTCATGAGAAAGGGATTGAGGTAAAAAACAAAGTTATTTCCTTGTTGACGTAGTTTCTTGATTTCCAATTTGTCCTTGGCGGTTGTTTTCTTTCCTTTTGATGCCTTTTTCTCACATGAACTTGGTTGTGTATGTTCTTTTGGTGAGCCTAGTTGGCCGTTTATGTCTCAGAGCAAGTGCCTGAAGTTGTCATTGGAGATCCTGGACGTTTCCGGCAGATAATCACAAATCTTGTTGGAAATTCTATTAAGGTAAGCTTTTTTCTTAGTTTCTCCCCTTCTGTTTTTCTTCAAATTCTAAAAGTGAAAAATCCTGTGCAACTCATTACCTTATTGTTTGATGGTTTCAGCCTACAATTGATACTGTTGGTACCTCAGATTTTTAAACCCCTTAGACTCATGGTGGAAAAACTTCCCTTACTTCTGTGTGATTAAAGCAATAGAATATTCGTAATTCATTAATAACACTGGTACAGATTCACAAAAATGATTACAACACTGCAAATGGCGTTCAATGAAAGTGTTCATTGTAGACTCGAAAATGGAAAATGTCTCAAGTTACTGATTATACTAAAGCCTAAAGGTTTAACAGATGGCATGGATGTCCCACAACTTTTCAATTTGTCAACACTTTGTGGCTAAGCTTTTGGCTTTTGCCTCAAATTTGTTGTCTTACAGGTTGCATGTTTTTAGTCTGCTAATTTACTACATGTCTAAATTGCAGTTCACTCGTAACAAAGGGCACATATTTGTATCTGTGCATCTGGCAGATGAAGCAAGGGACCGACATGATGTTAAAGATGAAGTTTTGAGACAGAGTTTGACTTTGGTTCAAGATAGGTCAAATAACACTCATAATACATTGAGTGGGTTTCCAGTTGTAGACAGGTGGAAAAACTGGGAGAATTTTAAGAAGTTGAGTTGTACAAATTCTGCAGAGGAACCTGAAATCATCAAATTGTTAGTAACAGTTGAGGACACTGGAATTGGAATTCCTCATGATGCACAAGGACGCATCTTCACACCTTTTATGCAGGCAGATAGTTCCACTTCCCGAACACATGGTGGGACTGGTATAGGACTGAGCATTAGCAAGTGTCTGGTTGATCTTATGCATGGGGAGATTGGGTTTGTGAGTGAGCCTGGCATTGGCAGTTCCTTTTCATTTTATGCAGCTTTCAGAGAAGGAGATAGAAAATTGTTGGATTCAAAGCAGCAGTCTCATAATCCAGCAGTTTCAGAGTTCCAGGGATTGAGGGCATTGGTGGTTGATGAAAGAAGAATCCGAGCTGAGGTTACCAGATATCATCTGCAGAGATTGGGAATATCCGTTGACATGGCTCTCAGTCTAAAATGTGCATCTGTGTGTATATCTAGCATCTGCAAAGCAAGGTAGATTCTATATCTGCTTTGAATAATTATAACAAAGATTAACAGTGGCTTGAATTTCTACCTGAGCTAGGGAGATTTAGGGCCTGAAAATGCTAACATAGCTTCAAGCCAACATAGAAGTCCTTTTGACTGGGGGCACAATTTGTTACTTCTTTCCTTTTCCCTCTCCTTTTCTCTTTCCTGTGTGTTTTTCTTATATATATATAATTATAGTCAGTTCATTACGCTTTATTCATCTGGACTTTTTATTTTGGAGAACGTAGCTAATAAACAGAGGGTGAAGATTAGGGGTCTTACTCCTAATCTTGAATGTCATAGGTTAAGTTGTGGAAATTGTCTTTCCAAAGAGGTAAGAATTGTACATTATACCTTTCCTAGGCTCTCAGTATGGTGTGGTAGCCTGGTGCACTGGGTATTTGTGTTTTTATAGCTGATGAAACAGGCTAGGGTGTAGCTACATCAAAACAGTACTTGTCAATAATATTCTTCTGTCTCATTTGCAGGTTAGGATAATCATAGGAAATTTTATATGAATTTAAAGAATTCTACCAATGCATTGATTACATTTTCTTAATTTTAGCTAATTTGTTGTCAATTGTTGTGTCTGCAGTGCATTTACTCAATTAGCTATGATTCTCGTTGATGAAGATGTTTGGGATAAGGACACTGGCCTAGCATTCCAACATCTGATCCAAGAAATCAGATTGAATGGCAGAATAGAAGCCTCAGATATACCTCTAAAGATATTCCTTTTGGCAAATTCCATTAGCCCTAGCAAGCGCAGCAAGATAAAATCTGCTGGTGTTGTGGATAACGTACTATTGAAGCCTCTTCGTTTAAGCATATTAGTTGCCTGCTTCCATGAAACCCATGGAATTGGCGAGGGAAGGCAGCTGAGTAGAGGCAAACCAACAACTCTGGGGAATTTACTAAATGAAAAACAAATCTTAGTGGTGGATGACAATCTTGTCAACCGGAGAGTCGCAGAAGGCGCTCTAAAAAAGTATGGAGCAGTTGTTACCTGTGTGGACAGTGGGAAGGCTGCTCTAGAGATGCTTAGACCACCTCACAACTTTGATGCTTGCTTCATGGATCTCCAAATGCCTGAAATGGATGGGTAATGTACTTGCCTGCATTCTTAGTTTCTAATTTCTTTTCTAACTTATGTGTGCAGAGGAACTCATGTACTCCTAGGGGGCAACATTTGGCATGCTGGAATCATTCCGCCAGAACAGGATTGCATTTGGAATAGGAATGAACCCAACCTCTGGGCCTTGCACGTTGGGAATCATTCCCAATGAGCTCCATCTCTGTACCTTGATTTGTCATTCTTGAAATTTTGGACTTGGAAACCCAAGAGGGGGTGTGGGTATGCTAATCCAGTTGGAAAGAATGACTTCTTTTTTTTTTGCCTCAAAATGGCAATATTACCCCTTAAAAATAATAACAAAAAAGTACTTGAAATGTCCTAATAATTCCAATTGCCACTTAATGATCCAAAGTTCCAAATGCATTCATGGAAGTCATTCCCATTCCCTGGGAAAGGGAATGACTAGACTGAGATTCCCAATCCACTAAATTCCCATACAAAGTTCCAAAGAAGGTGCGGGGGAATAAGGGATTTAGCCCCGGTCCATCTTAAACCTTTGAAATTGGTCTATTTTTCTGATTTCAGTGATTATATTGGAAATAAGACTTTGTTATAGTAGGTGGCTTGTTTGCTGGTGAATATAGTTTTATTTTATAATTATGTTTTTCATAAGCTGCTTCAACTAGGTGGTTATGCCCGCTCATAATTTTTATCTTCTCAAAACAAGTGTGAAACAAGTATATGGATAGCCCACTTGAGAATCTCCATGGGTTTTTCTCATTTTCTGTTTGAATGACCTGGTTTGAGAGCTCCGGTCCTAACCATCCCTTAAAATTTAATCTTTGGAAGATTTAGAAATATGCTATACAACCAACAGCAAAGAATAGCAATATAAAAAGACAGATGGTGATTCAGTGAATACTTAATTAGCAAGCTTCTATTAAGGGGGTGTCCCAGCTATGACCTCATTTAAATATTAACCATAACTTGGTTTTTGTCTCAAATTATGTAGATTTGAAGCAACACTGAAAATTCGATATATGGAGAGTAAGGCTAATGAAAAAATTGTGCCTGAGGAGGCTTCGACAGAGATGTCTACAAATGTGGGACACTGGCATACTCCTATATTGGCAATGACAGCCGATGTCATTCAAGCAACAAATGGAGAGTGCATGAAGTGCGGGATGGATGGTTATGTGTCAAAGCCATTTGAAGAAGGGCAACTCTATTCAGCAGTGGCGCGATTCTTCGAGTCTGATTGATTGAGTGGGACTGGCCTGGCAGAGATGGTTCATTCGGTGCTCTGGCCTAGGGGTTGATTTGAGACATTTGCAGATTGGCCTTCAAACCATTTGGGTTGTCCACATGGTAGTGAGCCTTACTGCTACAAGGTGGCACAATCAACAATTCCCAGTTCCATTCTTCTCTCATCAATATGGTAATTTGTTACATACACTAGTTCATGATTTTGTGATCTTACACATGCATAAAATCATCAGTGTCGCATGGTCTACTACATTTCATGTTCTAGAAAATTGTTTTTTTTTGTCCCCTATGCAGCCTTTTAATGCTTGTTTCTAACAAGCTAGGGCGGCTCTCATGTTTTTGAGCAACATAGTAGTAGTTGCTCACACATGCTTGAGAACTCGTGTTCACCCACCCACCCTCCCTGCTACAGTACCCCCGTCAACTGGCAAATGGAGTATTGTGTTTATTATTTCTTCCCCATCCATAAAAGTCATAGTTTTTTGGCTCATCAATTTATCCAAGAGTCACTCTTGTAATCATGTCTACATATTTAATTTGGAAATAAATAATAATTTCATTATACCTGCATATAAGGTTTTGAGATCTGTATATTTAAAAAAGCGTTTGTTGTCAATTATGCTGATTGCTGAATGCCTTCAACAGAGTGATGATAAACAAAAATAGGCCTTAACATCAGCCTTGATGACTGGAAAAAGATACAATTGTATATTCCTTTCTTTCCATGACTAATGATGAAAATGAATTAAAATTCTTGTTGTAATGTATTCAAGTACAGAAGTCAATGATTGTTTTAAGACCTATTTTCTTCTGTATGTTTGCTGATTTTCTATCTGTTAGCAGGAATGCTGGTCCTATACGACCACGATGAAAGATACTGATTCTTTGTGGGTACTTGAGGAGATGAAGCAGCAGCTCGTAGCCAGTTGTAATCTATTCTGCATTGTATCAGAATCAGCCTCAGCCAGCAAGATTGATGGGGATTATACGTATAGACACCTTCTTTTGTTTGTGTACTTAAATGCCTTGTGGTATTTTGTGTGGCTTTTAAATGAAGCGTGTGCAAGCAAGATGAGTATGCTATAATGAGAGAAATAACCATATTTTAAATTCTAATAAAATCAATGATTTATCCTTTAATCTTCTTGGGATTTGTGAGAAAATGTGTACAGATAACCCAAATACCAAGAAGGTGAAAGATCAAATTATTTGTTCCTTTAGAATCAATTGTGGCTGTTTTGACAGTATATCGTTTTAGAATGTACTCATCTAAGAGGAGAGATTAATATAGGAGGCGCAACTAAAAGGTTTATGCACTAAAAATCATTTTAAGGTTGAAAT
Source organism: Malania oleifera (assembly GCF_029873635.1). Classification (NCBI taxonomy): domain Eukaryota; kingdom Viridiplantae; phylum Streptophyta; class Magnoliopsida; order Santalales; family Ximeniaceae; genus Malania; species Malania oleifera. Next base: position 100,189,189 of record NC_080418.1, on the reverse strand, counting down.
TTCGCTACGATTGGCCAATGTATTTGACTATTGTAAAGATTTTGTATTATCCCAATTGGCTGTAAATAAATATAAGGGTTATTATTAATATTATTATTATGATGATGATGTTACCGATGCATTTGTTAGGTTTTTGTTTGTTGAAACCTTCTCAGGCTTGCATTGTAAATTTTTTTGTAGTTTGGTGAGCTGTATAGCTAGCTTAGTTGACATAGCAGTTTATAATGTTTTGTGTATAATTTTACGCTCTAATGTTTTGTTAAAGCAATGCTCCTATCTGGTTGAATGGCTTTGATTATAGAATGAGTGGAACTTGAGACTTTTTGAAAATACCATGATTTGCTCTCTTTCTGATTCTCGGCATGTTTGATGATCTTTATTCTAGACATTTTCTTTCACGTCAAGATAATTTTTTCTTGATTGAATGCAAATCCATCTTTTACAGCGTCAAGTTAAAATTGGGGTTTCTATCTTGTTCAAGTATCCTTTTCTTCCCTTTTAAGTGAGGTTCTGTCCTATTAAAAAATAAAAATAAATAAAACAAATGGTGTTGATGCTCAGGCAAGGATGTTGCTCTGCATGATACTCTGAATTGGGAATGCATTAAAACACACTGCACTTCTAAAAGGAATGGCAGATGTTCTGTCGTTCTGTTTTTGTCCAACTATTTTGGCGTTTACTTGTCTCGAATTTGGCATCTGTTTTCCCCCTTTACAGCAACATACAAATTGGCAAATATCAAGGCAATTAAAATAGGGATTGCAGTTATGAATCTGTTTGATTTAAAATTTCTTCGAATTATAGCCTTTGACAAATAAAATCATATTGAGATGATTGAAAACACCAAAATTGTCCTCGAGTTCTGGCTTTCAGAGAGTCCAGGGTTTAATCTAATTGTGAGAGGGGATGGAATGGGAAACATGAAATGGGAACACTCAAGTCCTGTGACCTCCAAGGCAGCAAGGTATAAAAGAAGAGTTAAGTTTCATCAGAGAATTGACTCTCACCTAGATTTGTTGTTGAAATCATGTAAGCTTCCTCATGAAATCTAACAAACATGCCCAGATTTGATGAAGTCAAACAGAATAGACAATCCATCTTAAGATCTTGCCATGAAGTATCATAGCTCTAAATTGAGGTTCTTAATTCTCTTCCAAAAACAAAAACGGTATATTTCATTCAAAAACATGGCATATACACATTACAGAAACCTACTTTATCAACCATCATCATCTTTGAGAAGAGCATCAAATGAAATTGTAGTTTGTGACAGACATAGAAAGGGTACAGTCTGTATACAGTGGCTTCCCAGATGGGAAAACATGCTTACATTAGTTTCTTTTTTAAAGATTTAGAACAATGACCTATCATTTCAATAAATCCAGCATAAGTCATCCCACTAGTATGAGGCTGATGAAATACTTAGAAAAGCAAGCTTGCCCAAGCACCAATAAATGCAAAACCACCAAATGGAGCTAAGGAAGAGTACTTTCTATCTTCAAGAAAGGCTACAACATAACACCTGCAAAAACCAAAAACCAATCGATTCTTCGACTCAGATCATACAAATTAGGGCAAAAGATATTGATCTCTTTTAAAAAGACACAAACCTCCCCTTAAATTTTGCAAAAAGATAAAGTGTTTCAAGGATAGGTTTGTATCTTTTTTACAAACTTCAAGAAAGGTCTGTGTCATTTGAAACATCAGGGGAGGTCCTTGTCTTTTTGACAAACCTCAGGGGAGGTGAGTGTCTTTTGCCCTATAAATTACTATGAACAACTTCTTTTGGTATTATTTCATACGAATGTACAATTATTTTAAAATGACAACATGGCCACCCTAATCATGAAATTGTAAGGAAAATCATTTATTATGCTACAGCAGTTAGTTTTTCACGTTATCATGTATGCTCAACAATAACAAAAGACCAAGTCTTAGGTCCCACAAGGTAGGGTCGGCTACATGAATTCTTTTGCCCCAATTTATGCGAACATGGACCATTTCCTCCAACCAATTTAGGACTATTACATCCTTACTATCTCATTCCAAGTTATTTTAGGTCTATCCCGTTCTATTGTCCCTAAAAGTAGCTCACCCCTCACTATTGCTTTATTTGGCCTACGTCGCAAATGTCCAAACTATCTGATCGTTTAACATTATACCACTCATCATATAAGATAACCAAAACCAAATTTACAAAAATATCAATGCCATTTCAGTTGAGCGTCCACATAATTAAATATATAGCCATAGCAAGGTAGGAGTTTCACTTGTATGAAATAAGAAAAGGGCATTAGAATTGCTGGGTCACTTGCAATGTGCATGGGAGAGTATCAGAGGCCAGTCTAGAGCTTCATCAAAATACCACCGAAACTCAAAAAAAAAAAAAAATGATAAAACAATTCTGTATATCAAAACAATAATATGCATCACTATATCTGTATGTGTGTGTGTGTGTGTGTGTATCAATGCACCTAACATCCTCAACATATAGAAATTATTAATATGCAACATAAATATTAAAAAAATTCAAATATTAAAATAAATAAATAACTAAATCACAGCACCAGTATCCTCACCAGCATCCTAAGAGCCTGTGTAAGAGCCTGTGTGTGCTGCCTGCTGTAGTGAAATGAGAAAGATGAAGTGTTCTCGCCCCCTCTTATAAATCATCTCATTATTTATAAAATAGAAAAACGCCCCATACTTTTTTAAACTGCAATATGACATGTTTACTTTTGAATCCAAAACTTAGAAATTTCATTCAAAGGTAGAATTAAGTAATGGGGACAAATTTTTAAAATATCAAAAAAAAAATCTTAAACTTAGGATACTTACCCCAAAATTTTCAAAAGTTCAATGGGGGCAGTAGACCTCACTGTCCGATGCTACATTTGGCCCTAAATGTGACTTAACAGAGGTTAGAGGAGTAAGAGGGATAGTAAAGGCTTAACTTCAATGAATTTACTAAGGATTTGATAGTCCTATAACTTTCAAAGTGGGTATCTTGGATAATCCAATAATGAAAAGGATTCATATGGTTGACTCCACATGGTAGGAATTGTATCTCAGTCCAATCATATCAATTACTTCCTTTTCTTGTTCCAATCAGCTTGCAATCAAATGTCAATTACTTCTACTAACTTTTTTAATTCCATAATTTTTGCAAGGAGTCAAACCCTCTCTGCGTGCATGGAATTGGATAAACAGTGGGGCTCCCGATCATCTTGGGTCCTTGGATGTTGTAGAGAGCTTTGGTTTGATGGGCTTGAACATCCATTAAAGGTGGCCCAACCACCTTAACCCACGCTTAGCTCAAGTGTCACTCAAATGGTATAGATATTCAATCCTCGCAGGAAAATTTGTTTAATGTCCTTCACAAGAATACAAGTTTCTTAATCAAGTTGTAACCACCATCAACCAAATCCTTCCCACACGGACTCCCACTATCCAACCCCAAATCAATACTCGCCCAAATCAATACTCCAACTCTTCTAGTTAGCTCCACCCCAAGCAAGAACACAAATGCTACCCTCACTCCTACTTGATATGGAGACCATGACAACAGCACTACTTTGGCTTAAGAAGCCCCTTCTAATCAAAACCCTCCCCATGGTTTCCCAAATGCCTACCCGCCATCCCTAGCACATTCTTAGTCCTCACTTCACTCCCACGAAGGCAACATACAGGATTCATCCCACTTGCTCCACTAAACCTCACACCTATGCCTCTAACCACTAGAACCACCAACTTCACTCCTTACATCACTAAGGAGGGGATGAACAAATTCCTTAGCAAAAGCAAGAAAATCCCTTATTTCTAGGTTGGATTTCAAATTCCCTACACAATGCAACTTGCCATCAAATCCTACCCCCAAAGACTATATCCCCAAGTTTGGAGCTCTTCGATGGCAAAACTAACAATTCTAAGGAATATATTACAAAGTTCATGGAGATATTTGGGTATATGGACTAGATGAAGACCTAAACATTGATGAAGGTATAGAATTGGTGTGTCAATATCAAACCTGGGTGATTGGGTCTACGAAATCTTGGGAATAGTTGTGCCACCTATTTTGTGTGAAAAGTTCATTTCAACTCAAAAAGAAAGTGACACTAGTGAATTTGGGAATGAAACACCAAAGATCGAAGTAGGACCATATGGATTATGTTGAATGCTTTAGAGAAACTATCCTAGACTTCCAAGATAGTATTAAGTAAAGGAGTTGGTGAAAATCGCATTGAAGGGATATTCATTCAATACAGACTTCAGCTAGAAAATTTGGCTCTACAATCCTTTGTCACTTTGGTAGAGGTCGCAAGAAGGATCAACATTTCTATTGCAGAATGACAATTCACTTTTAGGGAGGAGAAGAACGAGTTTAAATGCCATCCAAGGGGAGGATTCTAGGTTTGGCAAGAACCCCCGCCCCCCCGAGCCCTTTGTGTTCTAAACAAGGTGAATTCTCTCGTTGATTAATGGGTTTAAGGATGAGGTTTTGTTCACCTTCCTAATGTATAAACCCTAAAATAATGCCATTTTCAAAGAGTGATCAAACACCCAACAAAGGATTGTAGAACTCTAAATAGAATCTTCAGGACGAAAATATAAGATGGAGAATTTCTAATTGAGAGGGATGATATAGAATTCTACATAAGGAAGTTTATCCCTACTATAGCCAAAATCTCCAACCATTCTAGTGTTTACTAATAAAAAGTGTTTCCTTTGAGTCGGGTGAGGAACAATGGTAGGCTTTTGAGAAAATAAAGAAAACCTTTGCCGCCATAACAATGTCTCTTAAAGATCTTCCCGTGAGACTCTTATCTGAATTCTACTAATAATTCAATGGGTGCTTTGCTTAAAAAACTCTTGTCTTTTTGCCAAACCTCAAGGGGCATGTCTTTTTGTCAAACCTTAAGGAAGTGTTGTGGAACTTTTGAAACTTTAGAAAGATTCGTGTCTTTTTGCCAAACCACAAGGGAGGTGAGTGTCATTTGCCTCATTGATTTTGACTACTTGCCTTTGTGTGTGTGTAACCCACAAGTAGTGATGGCACTAAAGTCAGCCACATGTTCATTGAAAGAAAAAAATTCTACGTTTAAATTATTATGTGCAATATCATACTATACAAGTTTATAAAATTTTGGGAGCCCACTTAATTTCTTAGTGCCTGAAAAAAAAAAGTTTTCCATACTTATTCAAAATGTTTAACGCAAGGGGCAAAATGTAGATTTCTCTTATCTCAGTTCAATAATATAATATAATATTATATTTGGTCTACAATCAAACATCAATTACTTGTACTAACTTTCAAATCCATAATTTTTGTAACGATCTCAACGCTTCATGCACACTCGATATTGATCAATCCTAGGTCCTTGGATGTTGAAGAGAAAGTGAGCACGAACCAAGTCCTGTTAAGGATGGCAAACCCTGTTAAGGATGGCCCTAACCCCCTTAACCCTTTCTTAGCCAGCTAGAATCACCCATGACATGTGCATTTCCTTATTTTTTCTTTTTGGCTACATGTAGCTAAACCATTGGGATTTTAAATCCTTTTTTCTCCTAGTTAAAGCCTTATGCACAACCATACCCCCCACCCCCCCCCCCCCCCCCAACCCCCAAAAAAAAGAGTAATAGCCATATCCCTATCTAGCACTGTAATACCCTCTTTGTTACCTCATTCAGGGACTTCTCATTGGCCCCATTTCTCATAAGAGACTCTTACCTCTTCAACTCGGAGCTTCTCTCTAGAACTTCTCACCATTCCTACATAATCTTCTCAACATCTGACACTTTAAGTCCTAATGATCATAGTTTTGAAAATCAACACATAATCATTGTTACATAGCAGTATCAATGGCTTCCAAGACCTTTATTGAAGCTTACATACTCAATTTTAATTTGGTTTATTTTGGTTAGCAATTTTTTTACTAAAAAAAATTAGTTTTGCATTTATTTTCCTGGACATTTAGCATGCATTTTTTAAATAACTAGCATTTAAATAACCCACTTTTTCTCTCATTAAATTACATATATTCTTATTCTAAATTCTTTCAAAATTTTTTTTTTTGGGGTTCTTTTCTTCACTTAATTTGGAGACAAAAATGGCGCTCTTTGCTATGTATTGTTGTTCTTGTTTAAAATATGACCATTCTATATTTTAGTTTTTGAATAACAAAAATTTCATTAAAGATTAAAAGAATACAAAAGATGGCATTACATATTTTATATTTCTTTATTTTTACGATTTCTGAGTTTAATCCTCACTTATATCAATAAAGTAGTGAAAAGTCGCAAATGCATACTTCTTCTCGCCAAAAGCAACTAAAGCAATCAATATGATATCCAATACTTGTAGGATATGTCATATTTAAATTGATAAAATATACTAAAATTCATATAAAGCATTGGTATATAGGATTTTGGGATAAAAACATGTGAATCTATAAGTTTTTAACAAGTTTGCTAATGCAAAAAATGAATTCACAGATGCAATGCCCGTTGATTATGCGCTTAAATTGCGTAATTAAGTGGTTTAATTCATGCATTGAGGCCTACATTTTTAATTAAATACCTAATTACTCTCAATATTTTAACACGGTGTCCTATTTATAATATTTGGGTTTTATTGAATAATTTATGAATTTTTGGTTTTTTTTTATAACAGGGCAATTATCGGAAGCTAAAACCGGCACCGCTTCGTAATTTGTACGTAATTTTCTCATTCAAACTCCGATCGAAACGATTCAAAATTCTAGAGAACGCTGAGAAAGTGTCCTACAACTTTCGTGTTTTAAGCTTTGAGAGATACGAGCTCTAAGATGGTCAAAATTGCCCATGTTTGCTGGGAAACAAAAAGAAGAAATAAGGAAAAAGAAAAGAAAATATATATATAATATGCTGATGTGACCCGGCCATGCAGCCAGGTCCGGGTCCTCCATGCGTTGGGTAGGGCTACCCCCTCTCACTCCCTTTAAATGTTGTTCTTTTCTTCTCCAGCAAGAGGAACCCCGAGCCCCCTCTCCTTTCCTTTCTCTCCCTCAGCAATCTCCCTCTCTGCCTGATTCTCTTGGCCGTCTCTCCTCTTCTTCTTCTCCTTTTCCCTTCCTCCCAGCTACCTCTCTCATGCTCCCTGCTCTCTTCCTCTTCTCTCCAATCTTCTCTCTTAACTTTCCTTTTTCTCTTCTTCTCTTCTCTCCCTCTCAGTCTGCTCTCTCCCTGCTGCTGCGTACCCTTGCTGCAACCCGAGAACCACTCCAGCAGAAGCTCCTCCTACACTGCTCCATTGCCACTGCCCTGCTGCCCTTTCTCTTGATTCCTCTGTCTGTGAACTCTCTGTTGCTGCCCTGTTTCAACACCCTCAGACCCAAAGCCATAGCCATCGCTGCTCCTTCACTGCTGCCTTCAACTGAGAGCTGCTACTACTGCGTGTACCTGCTGCAGCTGCTGCAGCTGCTGTCCTCCAAGCCGAAGTCCCATAGCCGCTGCTGCTGAAGGAGGTACCCAAAGCCATCCTGCTGCCCTGTTCTGCTGAAGCCTGTGAAGGCCCAAGCTCCCCACTCCTCTGCTGCTGCTTCTCCAACTTGCTGCAAACCGAGAAGACGTTGCTGGCTGCTGCCCCTTCTCTCCCATTTGCGGCTGCATCTCTCTGTGTCTCAACTTCTCCGGCGTTCATCCGGCGGCAGTCTCTCATCTCTCTCTTTCTTTATCTTCTCTCATATATATCTCTCTTCCTTATTATTTTCTTTTCTTTATTTGAATTTTAAATAAGTGTTGGGATCTATTTTGTTAAAAATCAAAGAGTCAGTTTGCTGCTTTGTTATTTAAAATTATTTAGTAGTTTTATTTTAATCTCTCTTTCTCTCTTCTCTCTTCTCTCATCTCATTACTCTTTTTGCTTCAAATCTTACTTAGTTTTTATTTACAGTATTAAAGTGTCTCTTTAATTTTTATTTGAGTTATTAAGTTATTTTGTTTTTTGTTCTTTTGTTCAAAAAGATCTTTGCAGGTATTTAAAGATTGTCTTTAGGTAATTTTGTTAATAAAGTCAGTATTTTTATTTAGTAATCTATTAGATTTTAGGTCTGGTTGATCTTGAAATAAAATCTGGTATTTTTAATTGGTTGGATTTTCATCATTGATTAGCATAGTTATTCTTGTTTGGTTAGTTGAATGGTTGCAGGTTTATTTACTTTAATATTCTGGTATTAAGTCTAACTTTCATTTAGTTGTCCCACGTGTATTTAATTTTTAGTTAGGGTTTACTTTCTTTAAGTTTTATTGCAAAAAAAAAAAAAATCTCAAAACATCAAGAAACCGAATCTGAACTATGTTCTGTGATTTTTTTGTTTCTTATTTTCTGATTGGAATTATGCAAAATTTGAGATTAAACTGCATTCCCTGAGGAGACGATCTGGACCTTGGGCTAAGTATTACACGACAGAACTCCTATAGTTGAGATAGCTTCCGAACTGCTCATTTTTAGAGTGAGTCACCCGTTACCCATTGTATGTTACCTAACGTCCATGATGACCGCAACTGTTACAACGCAATCATTACCATTACATAGATCATTACTATTATTTTAAGAAAAATGCCAAAGATTACCTCGTTCTCCTCTCTTGACAATCTTCATTGCATCTCATTACTTTATACGACATTGCCTCCCATTCACATCCACATCTACACGAGGTTAGGGTTCGTTGTCATTATTAATATCAATAAGACATTCTATCCGAAATATCCCAATGGTTAAACCTCAAGACTTCCATCTTAGAAGTCTCAAGTAAAAATCGTGGGAGGAGATGGGCTAACTACCATTGTGTAGCCTAGCAAGTGTGGACGTCCAATGGAACAAAAAATATCAACAAGACACTCCAATTAAACAGAATTTAGTGCTAACATAATTTAACTAGTACCTATAGGGTAACAATTAGACCCTTGATTACCTTGACATTGCCAAGGCACATGGTGTTGGCAACTCATGTGCGAAGGCAGTAACATGAGATGGCATGTCATGGGTTATCTTGAAGTTTGGTGAATTAACAATCTATGCTGCTAAGGAGGGTGCATATAGATGCCAAGTTGCCTACTTAACATGGTCAGGGATGGACATGGTTAGCGCCATGGTCCTTGACAAGGTTGCTTATGGTGGCTAGTTTCAATTGACATATTTAAATGGTTAACTTGAGTATTTCAAGTTTCTCATTCACATATGGAGCTGCTTGTATGTGGAATAAGCCCAGTTAAGGGGAAACCATACATAACACAAGATGTTGACCTATGGGCTGTGTGCTGTGTCAATGCCAAATGCAGCAATATTAACATGTTGACCAGGCAAGGCAGTTACTTCGTAGTTTTCCTTGTAAGGCTAACCGCTGACCTATAGGCTTGTCTAAAGGATGAATTCGTGGGTTGACATTTGGACATGTTGCTAGCAACATAATTGTAAACATAGTTAGTTATGCCTTGATGGAAAATGTTGGCTGCTTTCAACACAACCTAGGCAGTTGGAGTTCTCAACTGCAGACCCTAGGCAGTTGGGGGTGTCAACTATGCATTACTATGACATGTGGGTGGCATGGGACGCTAAAGGGAGTTCGTGCATCATGTTTCTACACATGTAATGAGTGTGTAATCCTTGTCTTTGAATAAAAATAAGGTTTGAAGTTGTTGCTCTTGTAAATTGTTCTCTTGTATGTCATTGTTGCTTGTGTATGTTATACTTCTTTACAAACTAGCAGGATTAACCAACAAGTTTGAGATTGTGTCACTAGCTTAACCAAGTATGCCACTTGGTTCCATCTCAAGACATGCTGTGTGAACTGAAACCCTGTGATAGGTACAATGGTGCCAAGAGTGGGTGGCTAATTTACAGCCATGGCCTAGAAAAAAATCAGTGACATTTTACTTCAATCCCATTTTCAATCCATTTCAATCCAAGCCATTCAATCAAACCAATCTAATTAATGAATTATGAGGATCAGTGTTTTAAAAGGTGTTCTTGAGGCACACTTCAATGCATTTTCAAGAAAAAATGCCCAAGGTATCTTTTAATATGTGTAACTTCCCAATGCCTACACCCTCTGCAGCTGAGCATATGCCTCAGCAAAAAAACTGAGCCTTTTGCAAAAAAACTGAGCCTTTCATGCCTCAAAGTAAGGCATATACACCTTTTGATCCCACCATCAATCTATTTTCCAAAATATGAAAAATATTAATAAAAATAAAAAAGAAAAAATCAAATTTGGGCATGAATGCCCTTCATTCATGCAAGCTCCACAATCCCTCCTTGACGAAGCAGCCCCTCAAAGAAGCATCTCCCTCTACAAAGCAACTACCTTGAAGCATACCCATCGGCGGAGCATCCCCTTTAACAAACCAGCCTCTCTCTAACGAAGATCTTGATCTTCGGGGAGACTACTTCTCGGTCACAGTCATCTCTCTCCCCCCCCCCCCCCCCCCCCACCTCCAATCTGCAGTTTAGTTGCTCCCCAACCCTTGGTGTCCTTGATTCATTTTTACTACGCGTGAATGCATGTGAATATCTCATTATAGTCCATGGGCACATGGCTGCATCTGTAGATTTTTTTTCCATACTATTTTTTCATTTTAAAATTCAAACAACAAATTTATAATTTATTTTAATAAATTTCATATTAATTTTGGTAATCTAATTATTTCTTATATATTTAACTAAAAAATTAATTTCTCAAAAAGGCTTACACCTCAGTGCCTGGAGGTGCTCACTAGGGTTAAAACGCCTCACCTCCCACCTCCATCTTTTAAAACACTAATAAGGATTATTCAATAGGGTTGAATATTTTTTTATAAGAAATCAGGTTGAATATTTTGCTCATTACTAATCAATATTTCATGTTTTATATAAGAACTTCAAAATAGTTGGACCTCATCCTCTTCCAAGTGCATCACTCAGACAGCATCAAAACAAAACTATTATAGTTTCAAACAAGTATTTAAGAATCTAAGGACTTGGATTGCAATTCCACAACGGCGCTCATGATAGAAGGAATATTTTGATTTCGATAAGGCATATGCTAGTTACCTAAAATTATAATAATGACAATAATAGTAGCACATATGCATTACACTTGTTTCAAATTTTAATCAAAGACAAAATAAGGAATAGAAGTCCATAACCATTGTTGATGAAAGAAGGGAATTGTCATTTATTTATACATATATAAAGGGGATTCCTCCTTTTATTCTCTAAAATACCCTTGTACAAATATTGATGACTAGTAAAGCTACTCATGCATAACTATTTATAACTAATACATAAATTTCATAACTTCACCCATAACTACCTACAACTTTTTTTTAGTGTCCATTATTTTAACATTCTAATATATCCCTATACAAATTCTAAATTTCAATTAAAAAATGTTACTATTGCTTGACCATATTTGCCTAAGAATTTACAATGATTCATTGCGGGCGTACAGTAAAAGATAGACAGAAAAAGGATTTTAATGAATAATAAAATAGATAAAAATAAAATTTAAAGAATTAACAATTTCATAATAAACTAAGCAAAGGAATATTACACACACATCATGTGTGCTCCAAAAGCTTGTAATAATTTGCTATTAAAAGAGAAAAAAAATCAAGTGATAATCAAAGCAATGGATAAGTCAAATAAATAAACAACATACTCCTAAAAATTGGGTGCATTCTACTTCCAAACCCTAGACCCCTTCTGATCTCAAAAAAGGGATGCCCTTTGTATGGTTCCCAAGGCCCGCATGTTCTCAAGACCCAACTGCATTAGACATGGAGAAGCAAGCGTAGCTCTAAAGTTATGGTGTCACTTACCTAGCACCTCCCAAGGAGGCTTTGCCGCCACCCCCCCCCCCCCCCCCCCGGGGCCACCACAAAAAAAATAAAAAACATCATACATGTAAGAGTATATAGCAGACCAATCATTTTGCAACTTCCATTTCATGAGTTATTAGTTTGCAAGTGGCAACAAGTTTTCAGAGTTGAGATTAAGACCCAAAAGCATTATTGATGCAGTGCATGTGAAGGGAAAGACAATGTAGAATGTGTCAGAATAGAAATTAGGACATTATGGGGAGATACAGGGGCAAAAGAGGGATCCATTTGAGTAAAAACTCAGCACTGGAAGCTATGGAAGGCACCACTGAGTGAATCCTCAAGCCGCACTACCAAGTTCTCAAGAGAATTCCGAACGTATTAGAATTGACAACCAAAATACAAAATGAAAATTCTGTAATGTATCTCCGGACTAAGATAAATATAAGTACATGATAGCTTTGTACATTAACAGTTCCTACAAAGACGACTATTGCTGACTTGACTTCTCTAAACTCAAAGACCTCATAAATAACTTTGAAACTAGATTCATCGATGAACTTTGTTAATAATAAGCATAGACTAAGGAAATGACACACTTAACTGGAACGTAATAATCACACCTAGATAACAGTGGTTAATAAATATCAAAACTAACAATATTTACTATGCTTTTACTGGCAGTACTGCATCATGCCTAGCGGTATTATTGGAAAGGAAGCTACAAAGGAGCAATACATGGAAGACCCCTATTTCAAAGGCATCTTAGGAGAACATGTAGTGAAGGACAACAAGGTACTTGCTGCATTTGTCCTACAAGATGGATATCTATTCAAGGGCCACAAGCTAGTAGCAAAATGTGGGTTTCTAGGCACCTTTACCAGAGTCTAATATTCCATGGGTTAACATAAGTAGGGATTTTATGGAGGGATTTCCAAAGGCAGTAAAAGTACTGATTCTGTATTTGCGGTGGTTAATCCCTTCAAAAAATAGCTCATTTCATACCATGCAAAAAGACATATGATGCTACTCATGCAGCACACCTATTTGTCTGAGAGATTTTCAAGTTACATGGCTTGCCCAAGACAATAGAATCCAATATAGATTCAAAGTCCCTCAGCCACTTCTAAAGGAATCTTTGGAGATTGCTAGCAAGTGTCGGCTGCAAAATTAGGCCACTTGCACAGCGGTCAGTGAGTTTCTTCTCAGGGGAATAGTGCAGTACTGTCACCCTAGTAAAAGCATAGTTAATATTGTTACTTATGATAATAATTATTCATATATATATACGTGTGTGTGTAGAGGCCGTGCCTTGGTGCGATGGCAAGTGCCTCTGCCTCGCTTACGGGTGGTCTCAGGTTCGAGACAGCCTCTCCAAAAAAGGGGGTAAGGCTTGCCGACATCCACCTCTCCCAAACCCCACTCAAAGTGGGAGCCTTATGCACTGAGTACGGCCTTTATATATATATGTGTGTGTGTGTGTGTGTCACTATTATAGTCCAACAAAATGTGTCATTTCCTAAGTCCAAGTTTATTATTTACAAAGTTTATTATGAGTCTAGTTCCAAATTTGTTTATGATGTCTTTGAGTCTAGAAAAGTTCAGTAAGTGATACTCAGTTTCCAAGGCTCATTCAACGTGCAAGGTTATCGTGAACTTATATTTATCTTAGTCCAAGTAATGATAAGGCAGTATAGAATTTCCTCTTTCTATTTTAATTAGCTATTCTAATTTGTTCATTATTTTCCTCAGAACTAGGAAGTGTTGTTTGAGGATTCACCCAGTGGCTCCTTCGGGGCCAATGCATTTCTGTGCAAGCGGATCTTGATTTTGCCACAATTATCCTACTCTACATTGTCTTTCCTCCATGCACGCTACACCAACTATACATTTGAAAAGCTATCTAATTTACGACATACTGCCGGTGCATACAAGTGCATATAGTCTTGCATGCCACTATAGTTTGAAAAGAACAATGTCAATGCCTAGTTCTGTTAACAGTGTCCTCGTCTCCAGACTTACATTTGGGTAAAACACAAAATCTCTTCCAATGCATTCAAAGCACTACTCCGTGCAAATTATTATATTCAAATGGAATCAAGAATATCCAATAACAGAAATAGGGACTTACGTTCCAGAAAATGCCAAAATTCCAGTTGTCAAAAGACCTCCAAACTACAACAAAAACATACATAGAAGAAGATCATCACAATTACAGCCAAAAAAAAACTGGAACAAAAAATTAGGGAATATGCGGCGAAGGGAACTCACAATGTTAGGGTGTTTTGTGAAAGGAGCGCCAAGCAAGGCTGCTGTGTGAACCAAATGGTAGAGAGACGCTGTATGCCAGACCTTCCATTGTTCACAACAAAGTGTGGGTTAAATCCAGGGTTTCTACCGTTTCCCCCGCCCCCCATCCCCAAAGTAAAGATAAATTTAAAAGACTTCAAAAGAATGTAATAATACTAAATAAACAAAGAAAGTACAATTACATCTTTATAGCTGGGGTTGCTGGGCTTGAAGACGTGAGCTCCATAGGTGCCCAATCCAAGAGCAGCGATCCCTGTTTCCATATGTCAGAAAGGGGAATTGTCCGATAAGTCCGCACAGAATCGAAATCTGGGTGGGTGTGAGCTGTGTGCGTGTGCGTGTGCGTGAGAGAGAGAGAGAGAGAGAGAGAGAGAGAGAGAGAGAGAGAGAGAGAGAGAGAGAGAGAGAGGACCAGAGACAGCAGCAACTTTGTGCCAGAGGCGAGGATCCATTGTTACTTCAATCTAGCGATTAGTCTGAGACGGCTCTTTGCTGAATTGGGTTCTGAAGACAACGCTCTCCACCACCGAGAGGAAAGAAGAGGAGGACTCGAAATGGATTTGGAGCTGCCGACCAAGTCTGCTCCCTGCAAATCAATTTCGTGAGTTTTTGACTATTTTTCCAAAATATTTATACTTTTATTACTACTCGCCATGGACACGCAGCTCTGCGACTTTATTTTTTAAAATTTTAAAAAAAAATTATTTAAAAAAAAATTATATAAAGACATTTAAAATACTTATAAATAATTATAAAAATATTTTTAGATAATTATGTGTAGTTATAAGGATAAATTTGATATATTTATAAAAATATGTTAGGATAGTTGTGAGTAGTTAAAAGAGTATTTTGGAATATTCATGGATTATTATAGAAAAAAAATAATAAAAATTTATATAAAAGTATTTTAAAATACTTATAAATAATTATAAGGATATTTTGAAATAATTATGAGTAGTTATAGGGATAAATTTGATATATTTATAGAAATACGCTGGGATAGTTATGGGTAGTTAAAAAAGTATTTTGAAATATTCATGGATTGTTGTTGAGATAAATTTGATATTTATGAAAGATGAGACCAATGAGAGAATCCTCCTTATGCTATTAAAGATTATTCCCCGAGCAGAGCTATGTGTGAAATTTTTATCAAAAGTGTTGAACTGAAAAGGTGTTGAAAATTAAGTAATATCAAGTAGCCAATTGGAACCATTCATGTAATTTACTTCGGAAAAAAAAAAGTATTGAACTAAAAAAGTGTTGAAAATTATAATTGATGTTTGGGTATATTTAAAATAAGTGGTATTTGGATATTTATTTTTATTACAGAATGTTATATATTTATTTTTAAATATATTATAAGTTAAAAATATTGATATTTTTAAAAGCAATAATTTCATTAATAACAATTTTAATAATTTCTAATTAAAAATTTTCATATTTTTTATTAAATAAAATAATATAAAATTATTATTTTTAACTAACAACCATCTTATAACATAATACTATCGTATTAATTTGTGATAGCACATTACTATCTTATTAATTTCATTAATAACTAAATATGTTACAATACATAGTAAAATAATATATAGTTATTTTAAATTTGTTTTAAATAAAAATATTAATATTTTATAATTAATAATTAAAATTTCAATATTTTCTACTAAGAAAAATAAATATTATCCAATATAATAATTAAAATTTCAATATTTTCTACTAAGAAAAATAAATATTATCCAATAATTTTGCTACTAATGTATATTTATAACATATGATTGCCAAATTTATTTATGTTAAAAATTGTATTAATAACTAAATTAAAATATTAATTTAGATTTTCATATGGTTATTTTTATTCATTCTAAAATTTAATTATATTTTATTAATAATTAATATTTATAAATATTATATATTTATAATTAAAAATATAATATTTTTAAGTAAAATATTCAAAATTATGTTAATTGCTGTTTTTAATTATTTAAATATTTTTATTAATAAAATTAATATAATATTTTTTTATTAACAATAATCTTGTTCTTAATGTATATTTATAACATTTGATTATCATATTAATTTATGTTAAAATAATATTCTTAAATTAAATTAGTAGTTTTAATTTTTTAATATTGATTTAAATTAATAGATGGTTATTCTTCTTCTTCATTTTAGAATTAAATTATGTTTCATCAATAACTAATATGTTATAATACAAAATAAAATAATATATTGTTATCTTCTAATATATTTTTAAAATTACAAAATAGTTACTAAATTTTCTTATATTTACTTATGAACAGTATCACTTATAAGTAGGCAAAATGTTATTTTAGATTGCTTCTCATATTCACAAAAAAGTGATTTTAGAAATGCACTTTTTTGCAATAAGTGTTTGTTACAAGTCAACATCACATTTTTATAATAATGCTTATTTTGAGTGATAAGTGTCATAAGTACTTTTTAAAAAATGCTCGCAAACAGTGGCTAACATAATATTGCTAGCCTGCAATGTCATTCCAATCAACATCCCACAAAATTTAATAAATATTTATTTTGTCAAACATTCCAATATAATAAAAATAAATGAGAAGTTGTAATTGAAGTTTAGATCTTGAAAGAACCCTAAGGATACATTTGGTTGGGGAAATATTTATTTTTTAAAACAAAATGGAATACAATCAGGAATTAGAATAGAGGTAATAGCCATTGCTGATATATTCACTAGTATTTTATCCAACATGTAATGAGAAAAAAATAGATATTCTTATAATGAAATTTGAGAATGACTACTCTTTATCAATTCCTTGTTATGGATTTATGAAAAATTTCACTTTGTTATTTCTTTTATAGTAACAATATTATTTTTTGTATAACTAATTGTAGCTAACCAATTATAACTAATCCATTCCTAAGAATAGACTTTTCAGGAACCAAACATAACCTAACTCCCTACTCGAGCATTTGGATAAACATTAGGGATTTCATTTACAAATGACTCCAATTTGATGGTTAGAGTAAGTTCCAATCTCTTATAGTGTAGAATCCTCAAAACACAATATCCTCAAAACACAATAACATTGGTGTCCATTCAAGTGTCATTTACTTCTACTATACTAAAAAATGTTTGAAGTTTTGGATTAGTAGAAGAAGAGTACAAAATAAGAAAATTGAAAATCCCAATGCCGAAGTTGGTTTAAAATTATTCTATTGATGGTTAGCATGCAATGCATTTTAATATCTTGTCATATTGCATTTAACATGTATAGAAATAAGGGAATTAGGATTATTGCATAGAAAATGTGATTATAATAAAAACAATGGTTAATATGTTGTAGTCCTATGTTTTAATATGTATTTAAGAACATAAGGTGTAGCATTATGTTGATATTAATGACAAATGTAGTAACATATGTTGTAGTCTTATGTTTTGCAATGTATTTCATAAGCATTGTTTTATTTACTTTTGGCTAGGCAATTATGATGACTACTTTAGTTTGCAATTTCACTATGGTGGTAAGCTAATGCTATCCAAGGGTAAAAAATTTTATAGTTATGGTAGAACTGATTTTTATGATTGGGTTGGTAGTGATGAAATATCCCTCGTGAATATTCAAGACATGGTTTGTGAAGTTGTGCCCTATCAATACTCCAACAAGTTATTGTGAAATAACATTTAGGGTGTTAACGTGTATTCCTTATTTACTTGTACTACATTTGTACTGCACTTGTACTATACTTGTACTGCACTTATACTATACTTGTGTTGCACTTGTACTACACTTGTAAAGCACTTCGTGCCTCCTATATAAATAGGCACCCATGTGTACTCTTATAGATAAGAAATACAAAAATACTTGTTCAGTATTTCTAACATGGTATCAGAGCCACTGCTTTGATTTTTTCTTAGTAGTCTTGTTTTCTTGGTGTTGCTCATTCCCTATTACGCTTCAGCTTCCCGTCAAGGAACCACACCACAAACCACCGCATCCTCAATCGCCTACACCCATGCGTCAGCTTGCCATGACAGCACACCACGCTAGCTTGCCATGTCAACACACCACATCAGCACCGTTGACCGTTGACCCCCCAAGCATTGACTGTTGACTTTTCTAAGCTAGGTTCTCTTTACCCAGTTTTTCACGTAGATTTCATTTTTGCAATCTATTTTTGCATATTGTGTCTCTAAATGGATAAAAATGACATTTTTTCTTTATTGTCCCATTAATACTACATTGGAGGAGACTAAGAATTATTTATCTTGGTCTCAAGCTATGCACAATTTTCTTAAGGGTCCATGTTTTGGCAATATTGTAGTGGTACAATCACTATTCCTATCAAGGGGACAGCTGAAGAAGCTACTGCATTCACTGCTCACCTAGTTGAATGAGATAGTCATAACCATATGATCCTTACTTGGCTCTGGAACACTTCTATTCCTTCCATAATGCAGCAGACCTACTAGAGAACATCTGATTCAAGATGTGAGAGAGAGAGAGAGAGAGAGAGAGAGAGAGAGAGAGAGAGAGAGAGAGAGAGAGAGAGAGAGAGAGAGAGAGGATGGAGTGGTGGATCCTTACTTGGCTCTAGAACTAGTTTATGAAGAAAATAACTTCAATGGAAGTGATTTTGATGTAAATGATGACAAGGATTTGTATAAGGTTCATGTGGACCCAACTAAGGGAAGAAAATGTTTATAAACATGTCTTGAATAAAGGAAGGTTTGTGGGTGTGGATGCTAGTGCAATTGTGGCTGCTAGTGAGTTAAAATCAGATTATGTTGCCTCATATGATCTCTATAGTGCATTTGACTTTGACTCTAATTGGCCTATCTACATGGTTGATTAAGTTCAATGATGATGTGGACATCTAAGCACCCTAATTCAAAGTTGGGATGCTATTTTATATCCTTTAATGATTTGAAGGAGGCCATTAGGAAATTCTTTTAAAAGTCTACCTTCTCAATGAGATTTGAAAGAAATTACCAGACTAGGATGAAAATTGTTTGCAAAAAAGGGTTTTTATGGATTCTATAGGCATCATACATGAGAGATCAACCCATAGCGTAGATAAAGTCAATGAATAGTACCAACAACTCTTCTAAATACTTCCAAATAAAGTCTGCATCTGCCAAATGGATGGCAGAGAGGTATTTTAATGCTTTTAAGGTTCACCCAAAATGGTCAAGGGTAGGTTTTATAGGAGGGATGAGACATGACTACAATGTATATGTGTTTCAAACCAAAACATAGAGAACTAAAAACATAGCTATTAAAATGATTGACAGGAATAATTAGGAGCAATATGCTTTTCTTAATAAGTATTGTGGAGAGATATAAAGGACAAATCTAGGGAGCACAATAACTATGAAGCTAAAGAATTCCATATTCCAAAGGATTGTGTGTTTTAGTTCTTGCAAAAGGGATTTCCTTGCTAGGTATGTGAGGGTGGTCAATCTAGGCGGGTCTTTTCTTAAGGGAAGGAATGAAGGTCGATTATTGGAAGTTGTTAGGATAGATGCCAATCACTATATATTTCCTATTACTTATGCAATTGTTAAAGTTGAAGGCAAAGATAGTTGGGGTTTGGTTTCTTACACTTGGAATTGAGGAACTGGGCATTGGAAGTAGCCAGTTATGGATTTCCTTATTTGATAAGTAGAAGATAGTTACATTTCTAGCATATGCTTGAATTTGATTTTGCTTTCTCATAGCACTTGTAACATATACTTGCTATTAATTTTGCTTTCTTACATCACTTGTAATATATGCTTGCTATTAATTTTTTACTTTCTTGTAGAATTTGTAGAAATACCATGAACTAACCTCAACAATTATTCATTATGAATGTAAGGACTAGTGCAAATATTAGAGGAGCGGTTTGCAAGAGCTAAAACATAGGTTTTGTGTGTTGTGCACTAACTTAAAAAAGGAGCATCGAGATTAGATCTTGAGAGATTATTTACAATATGTGGTAAGGGCTAGCCATGTGGTTGAATTTGAGAAGTGGATGGCTAGGGTCGAGGAACTGTTCCTTGCAATTCATGAATTGTTATACTATTGACCAACACAACATGGTCTACATCTAATTTTTTCACATTGCCTAAGTGTGATATGCTTTTGAACAATCTCTTTGAGTGTTTCAATAGTTTGATTATTGAGGATGGGGAGAAGAACATTCTCACCATGTTGGAGCAAACTAGATGCGAGTTAATACGTAGGCTATAGTTGAAGAGGGATTTGATAAAGAAATAGGTTGCCCATTATGTCCTAAAGTGCAAATAAAGGTGGACAAAGCCAATGAGAGCTTATTTTGCACCAAAGAATGGTATAGCAGTCCTAGGTTTCAAGTGTGTTGCCCATATACTTAATACGTGGTGGACTTAGAGAGTCAATCTTGCTAATGTAGGAAGTTGGATCTCACTAGCATAGCACGTCCATATGTAGTTTCTTGCCTAGCTTTATAACAAATGAAGTGTTAAATCATATATGAATGCATGATACACAATTTAGAAAATTAAAGGATATATAGCCATACTATTAATCTCATCAATGGCTCTGACACATGACAAAAGGGTGGGAAAGAACCAGTGCTACCACCACAGAGGGTTGGGTCCAAATGAGGCAAAAGGTAGAAATTAAGGAGTAGATGTTATGGAGGCAGAGGAATCCAACCCACTAAAGTCTCTAGGAAAGGTGTTAAAATGAAATGTTCAAGATATGGACAAGAAAGCCATAACAAATGATTTCATGGTCCCAATGGAGGAGCTAGTGACCTACCCAATCAAATATGGTAAATCTTATACCTATGGTAGAATATGACACGCACATCTCTAGTGACCTATCCAATCAAATATGGTAAATCTTATACCTATGGTATTGAACAAACTATATAGAAATGGATATATATATATATATATATATATATATATATATTCACGAATATATACATGTGTGCGTGTGTCTATACACACACACACACACACACACACACACATTCTTGAAATAGATTTCTTAGGAATTTTAAGAGGCTCCGCAAAGGGTCGTTTGATATTTAATGAAAGACTACAAGTGGTTGGGCCCAACTCATTACTATTTTTCACTTTTGCTATTTTAGAATCTTTTTCATCTTATTTTATCTGGTGGTATGTTAAAAATCATTGGTAAAAATGATCACTCTAGTGGATATTTTATTGACAATAAAAAAAAATGTTAGGGAATAATAATTTTATAATAGTGCAACTTTGGCATGAAAACAAAAATTACAAGTGTTGTTGAAATCATAATCTAGAATCAATTGATATTCTATATAATGGTGCCTTAACAATCTTGTAAGATATCTACATTCGTGTGATAGTGTACCAATCTCGCACCTTTATGATGGATTCTAGTGTTATATACATTTATATATATATATATAATATATATATATATATATATATATAAACATGCATGCATATGTTGTGCACATTTTCTTGTATTTTGTCTAGACGAATCAGAGATAAAGGCATAGTACTCTTAGAAGGAGAATAAACCAAGCAAAGCAAAAAATGTAATTCATTATTTTCTTCATTACTCAATAATGTGGCTATTAAGAAATCAAATTTCATCATAATTTTTATCCTTAAGCATGACTTGGCCATTAATTAAACTGTTTGCCACAACATTGAATTAGCAAAAGCAATACAATTGATAACATGTCACGTTAAAATAAATCAAGAGCTCTTGACATGAAATTCAAGAGAAGGTATAAACATTAAAAGATAATACAAAACACCAAAAAAAAAGAAGGAAAAGAGATGAGATGTAAAATTCAATAAAAAATTGTAAACTATTTCAGTACATAGGCAATGACACACAAGCACATGGACTAGCAAGTCCTGATCAATTTATTTGCATGACAATTTATTGGTGAAAATTTGAAAATATTATACATTGACGTTTATGTACACATATATACATAGAGAGAGAGAGAGAGAGAGAGAGAGAGAGAGAGAGAGAGAGAGAGAGAGATTAGTGAGAGATGAGCAACTAAACCTGACCAAGGACCGCGTCAACTGGTTAACCATAGCCCGGTCAACCGAAATCCTGTAGTTCATTTGGCCCCGGTCGATCGAACCTCATAGGAAGTCAACATTTTGACTTCTTGGTCGACTGAGAGAAAATTTCATTGCACCAACATGGTCGACCAAGTTCCCATGTGTGGGAACTCAATGGTCTAGTCGACCGACAGACTCAGTTCAAATTGACCCTGGTCGATCGAACCTCGCAAGAATTGAAAAATCACCTTTGGACTTATATGTCCGGTCGACCGAGACCACAGTACATTTCATGCTCAGTTGATCGAACCCCAAGAACTTGAGTCAGTCGAACTTGTCCTGGTCGACCGCTGCTCGAGGGTTGGACCTATTTTTTTATCGTGGTTAACTCGTTTAAGCAGGGTTAAAATAATTAAATAATATTAAAACTTTTCTAATTATTCCAAACATGTCCTTAACGGTTATAATTCAGGGGAAGTCTATAAATATCCTTTTATTTGGAATGATTAGCAACTTGATTAGCAAACTTGATTAAAAATTTTCTCTTAAATTTCAAAATTCCTACTATTCATTTCTAAGCTCCATTCACTCATACTTACCTTTTACTATGACTATTGCCAAAATCCTTTGTAAGTTTGTTTTGAGTGATTGTTTGCTCTAAAGGTTTGCTCTCCCCTAGTTTGTGATTGATTGATACAATTTTTCTTAAGAGCCAAACCTAAGTATTCTTATGAGACTTTGCCTATAAGTCTCTCCTAAGAAGACTTCCATTAAAATTTTGAGTATTGCATATTCATTGCAATATCTTGTGAAGTTTATATTTGTTTTTGGATTGCAAAATCTTTTCAATACATCTTCAAATATCTTGTGTGATTTATCTTGACATACCTTTGAAAAGATATTTGTTTATGTGATAAAAATCTTTGTTGCAATATTCATTAATCTATCTATCATTTGCTGAATACAAAGATTAAGCTTCTTTTGCAAACCAAGCATATACTTTACTTGAGCTTTATATGATTGAGATAACCTGCTGATTGAAATATTTAAGATTTGATTGATATCTTTGTTTGACCACGTTGATTGAACATCTTGTGATACAAAAAGTATATTGCTTGCACTCTCACGCACTGATTACATCGATTGCATATATATTTGAGAGTTGATATAATAAACCACATTGAGCTTACATATTATTTCATATTGGTGGTGTATGTGATTGCGGGTAATTGGGTACAAATCTGCTTTACATGAAAGCATAATCACTGTACCAATATTCTTTGATTGTAAAATCTGAGTGTTTCCAGGCGGGGCCTAAGGGGGCGGTAATCCAGCCTGGTAAGGATTGGTTGTAAAGGTTGAGATCAGCCTTGTGCGTTTGTTTAGGTGCCGCTCCACCCGTTTAAGTGAGCAATTATAGTGGTAATCCTTGTGCTTGTTAGCCAAGGCAGGGATGTAGGCAATTAGCCAAACCTCGATAACATTTCTACGTGTCACTCTTACTTTACTGCTTTCTTATGCATGTGTTGTTAATTAAATTTGCTTTATTTAATTTCTGGTATATATATTTACATTACTTGCACTAGATTGACCATAGGGTTGTGAATATACTGTTGTTAGGATATTTACCTAGGGATTAAATTTTAAAAGTACCAATTCAACCCCCTTCTTAGGATCACAGTAAAGCTAACAATTGGTATCAGAGCCACATAGCATAGACTAGCTGTTATTTTGCAAAAGATCACATATGGCTCATAGCTCCGTGACCCCTTTCCCTGAGGGACCATCTTCCACAAGACCTCCTATTTTCAGTGGTGTTAATTACACCTTCTGAAAACAGAGGATGCACATCTACCTTTAGAATACTGATTGGAAGGTGTAGAGGATTGTCTCTAAGGGAAATTATGTCCCTATGAAAACTGAGGGTGCAACTAGGGTTCCTAAGACTGATGATGAATATGATGATGATGATGATATGAAAGCTGTTAGTCTAAATGCCACTGCTATGAATATTTTGTACTGTAGTCTTGATGTAAGTGAATTTAATAGAATTATGGCATGTTCTACTGCAAAAGAAATATGAGATAAGTTAGAGGTCACATATGAGGGTACTAGAGATGTGAAAGATAGTAGGATAGATATGTTGACCAGTGAGTATGAGGCCTTTAGGATGAACGTAGATGAGTCCATTTAGAGCATGCACACTAGATTCACATACATCATAAACTCAATGCATGTATTAGGAAAGACCTATCCCACATATGAGATGATTAGGAAGATCCTTAGAGGCTTACCTCCTATTTGGGAAGCCAAGGCTACGACCATTGTTGAGGGTAGAGACCTTAAGGCCATGACTCTAGACAAATTGATAGTGTAATGCCCCGAACCCTTAAACCCAAGTCCAGCGGGTTATACCTGATAAAATCTCTGATATTCCATAATTAAACCATACATACGCAGCGGAAAACACAACTATGAACCTCAATCATACAAATAATACCAGAGTTTCCTAGTTCTATCCATAGACCATAATATCCTTTAACACCTGTATTTCCATAATTACATATATCTCCAAACCATTTCAGTATGTTCACAAACTTTCTTTTCTCCACAAACTTAAAATATAAGGACATAAAATATAAATATTTGCATCCCAAAATTAACATAGAAATATACCATTTTCTTTTTCTATTCCCCAAGAATGCTATAAAAACCTCGAGCTCTTAAAGCTCGATCTCGAGGAAATCCTGAAAAAGATAAATTCATATTCGGGTGAGACACATCTCAGTAAGGGAAGAAACCATATATTAAAATAGTGTGTGACCAACATGACTTTATATATAACATAAAATTTAACATTTGAAAATCCTTAACATAATTTCTGAAATCATTCCCTGATCCTAATCAAACACATGCAAATGTTTAACCCATGAGATTACCCGAGGATAGGAGTGATTACCCGCCCATACAAGTAGCACCCCTCTGCTATGATACATTTGACAACCAAAAGGTCACAATTAAAGCATATCAGGGTACTCACCTTACTCAGTAAGCCCTCAAGTGATAAATTGATCTCGTACTCACACAGTTCATACAAAAGTTTACCGGCAAAGGTCCTAAGGATAGGGAAATCTACCCGCCCATACAAGTAGGTTCCCTCTGCCCTAGTACGTTATGCGGCTATTGTCACATCTGTAGCTACTAGTGCACTCGCCTTACTCAGCAAGCCCTCAGGCGAAAGGTACGCCTCGCCCAATCGTAACATGTTCTACGTACATACATACTTCCAATATCATAATACATCATTCTTTTCTATCATTATACATTCATGCACATTCATTCCTGTTCATAACTTAACTTTGCATTTTGTTTCACTTTAAGTGACTTGAAATTAGAAATAGCTTCCCAAGAGGGGGAATTGACTTTTAAAACTTTCTTTTAACTTCTTTTAAGAATCCTTAACTTCTTTAAACACTTAACCAATTCTTTAACTTATTTGTTTAATTTCACCAATCACACAACAACTTAATTAAACAACCAATCAATTAAAAGCAATCTTCAATCAATTTATTTTCCAAGTATAAGTCAAACAACAAACAACCAAACCAAGATATAAAGTATTCAACACTTTGGTAATATAACAATTCAAGATGGTTGTTTGTTTATATTTGCCAAATTTGAACCAAACCCTGTAATGAATGAGAATTTATGCTTGCTCATGTAAAGCCCTGTATAGATGAATCAAATCACTCTTTCCAAATATTTAGAACTCAAATAAACTCTTGGTAAATTTATCTTTGGGATGTTAACCAAGTAACGTACTCCCGTAAGGTTTCCACAAGATATGGTGTCACCAACGTACTCCCTTTCGGTTTTCGCAACCCAAATCAAAATTAATCCTTAGGTTTGTTTGTTTTTCCAAATATATGTAGTTTATATGATTCCCAAATTTTAAACCATCCACACAATTTAAATATGCTGAAAATAAAGAGTAAGAGAAAGAGAGAATGAGACGGAGATTTTTACGAGGTTCGGCTTATACCCAGCCTACGTCCTCGCCTTTGGCAAACCACCAAAGGATTCACTAGTTCAGTTTCGTTGACAGGTGAAACAATGCCGATTACAACACTCCTTGGTTAAGGCTAGAGCCCGCCTTCTCCAAACGATATTCCCTCGTTCAGTCACTCCTTACATAGGCTAGAGTCTGCCTCTCTAAGCAATGTCCCCTTGCTTAGCCAACGATCCAAACAACCCTTGGAACATCAAAGAACTATAAGAAACATAAGATAAGATTTGCATACAAGTATACTCTCTCAAAGAGCAAGTTAGTACAATTTCAGCACTATATACTTTGAATGTAAAATACCAATATGAAATACAATGAAGCTCAAGTGTAGAATTCACCAATATCCTTCTTAGAAGAGGATTAGAAGTAGGAATTCAAAGGAGGAATAATTAGCGCTTCAGAATTTCTCAGCAAAATAGATTTGCAATGAGTGAGCAAGAGAGCTTTTGGAAGAATAAGAGTGCTTTCAGCTTTACAAGCAAATTTTTCAATTCTTGGATATGTTTTAATTTGCAAAACCATGTATTTATAGGCTTTCAAACTTGTTTCCATGTTGCAAAAGTTTCCTTTGAGAGTTTCCCAAAATTTTAGAAAGTTTAGAGCTCAAACGGCTATATTTTAAAACATGAGAAAAAAAATTTTTGCCCGTTGAACAGTGTTCAGTTGACTGAAGTCATAAGTTCAGTCAACTGAACTGCTACTGCCTGCTGTATATTCTGTCTAGAAAATCTTCAGTTGACTAAACTTAATCTTCAGTCGACCGAAGTCATCTGTTCAGTCATCTAAAATCCCTCCCGTGAACAGTGTTCAATTGACGGACAACAGTGACCCCCCTTCAGTGTTTTAGCTATAACTTTTTATGTATAACTCCAAATTAGGTGTGCTTGGTGTCAAAAGAAATCTAAGAGAAAATCCTAAAACTTTTACGTTCATCACTTTTTAAAATAATGAAGTTTTTATAGTGAAAAATACACTTGAATACGACCGTATCAAAATTAACAACAAACAGAAAAACCCCTTTTTTGTGCTTTTTATTCAAAAAATGATTCTAACCCTTTTAAAATAATTTTTGACTTTATAAAATTATTTTAACGATATTTTAAAAGGTATTTAGGTCCAAGATGTTAACCTAAGAGCTTCAAAATATTACAAACGATATTTTAAACATTTAAAGTACTTACATGAAAACTCTTAAAACTTTTCTCATTCTTAAGTCTTCATGTTTTGTTTCTTCAAGCTTCCATCTTCTTTGAGCTTTATCACTTTATCTTTCTTTGGATCTTTTAGTATTCTTTGGCTTTCAACAACTCATTCCTGTCTTTCTTCAAGCTTCCATCTTTTCTTTAAGCTTTCAAATTTTGAGCTTTATCACTTTGACCTTTGCTTTCTCATATATAATCCTTGTGGGCACTTTAACCTTGCTTTCTCATATATGAGCCCTGAAACAACATTACTCACACAAATATGTTAAATTCCACTTGTTTGTTAGCATCAAAATAAGATAAGAAGATTTTAAGCCTCGTAAGGCCAACAATCTCCCCCTTTTTGATGATGACAAACATGGAACAAAAATGTGAGTAAGCCTTAAAAGGCTCCCCCTTTCAATAAGCTTCATCTTATCAATCAATCATGCTCATGCTAAATTAAGCTCAACTTTTGCTTCACAAATTCTACCCCTTTTGACATCAATCAAAAAGAAAAGAAATGATCAAATACAAATTATTTTAAGCATATCAATAACCATGTATTCCAAACATATGTACACACTCAAGTTATTGTTTTTCAATATAGCATGTGCAGTGTGTAGCTCATAGCATTTATTAATTTGATGATACCAGATGATACCAATTTAAAATTTAAAATTTAATTCATGATATCAATTAATTAATGATTCATAACACTCCCCTTGAATTCAATACATTCAGATTTGATACCAATTACGCTTTTAAGTTTATTATTCATGCTTCATATATTGATTCATATCTTGTATGTTCTCATGAACACACTCATCAAATACCAATATCATGCTCATAAATAATTTGACTTTGTGATACCAAGTGAGTTTTTAGATGAAATTTTTAACATGTGATACCAAAAAAAAAAATACTTTATAGATACCAAAGCTTTATATCACATAATGTATAGTTCATGGATAAAAAAAATATCATTCATAGCTTATGGATATCAACATAAAGAGCAACACAAGACAAATTTATCCACTTGATTCATTATTAGCATGCATAGTCAAAAATTAACTTTATATCAAGATTCATGCTCATGCTCAAGTTTGCAATATAATGAGCCATAAATTATCAATATAAGTCAAGTCAAGTCAAGTCATACTTATGTAGCATATAGCATATCGGCACATAACATAAGCAAGTAAGCATGTAACATATAACATCAAGGTGCTTATATAATAAGCTCAGAATTGATATTTTTTATATATTTCCTTAAGTTATGCCTTAAAAAAAAATCATCCTAAGATTTTGGCCAACAATGCCATTTATTATTTTATATATGTGTGAAGTCACTATTTCATTTTTGGCACCCATATTTTCTTGGGTCCAGAGGATTTTTGAAGGAAGGTTTCTTTTATTTTCCATATTTGCTTGGTTTTAACACCTTTCCTTTTAAACGGACATTCAAACTTTATATGCCCCTTTTTCTTGCATTGATAGCATATGGTGTTTGTGTAGGCATTAGAAGATGTGCAAGTATAGTCTTTGGATTCTTTCGAGAAATATCCCAAGTAAGAATTCTTTTTCTTTTTATTTTCAATTCCATTGAAACTAATGCTTTCTTTATTTAGAGACATTCTTTGTAAGCCAATCATCTTATCAAGGTTTTCCTTTCCTTTAGTAAAGTTTTGAATGATCTTATCTTTATCTTCAATCTGACTCTTAAGATTTTCTATCTCTTTCTTGTTATCAACCTTCTTTTGTGATTTCTCTAACTCTAGAGATAATTTTTTTATTCTATCCTCTAATTCAGAAATATGCATATCTTTCTCATATATGGTAGAGGATAGGGATCGAAGGTCTTCTATCATCTTTTCATTCCTGCTTTCTAATTCTTTGATTTTCAAGTCTTTCTCTTTTTCAGCAAGATTTTTAGCTTCTAACTCCTTTGTCAAAGTTTCATTCTTACTTTCCAATTTCTTGATTCTAGACTCTTTTTCTCTTTCTGCAGTCTTAAGGGATTCTAACTCTTTCATTATTCCTTCATTCATATTTTTCAATGACGTATTTCGTTTATTTTCTTTGATAAGCATCTTATGTACTTTGAATAAATCATTTTGAAGTTCATCATAAGATGGCATACCCTCATCACTTGATTCATCATTACAAGAATTATTTGAAGATTTAGTTTGGGAGCTTTCTTCGTTATCCCATGCCATAAAGCACATGTAAGCAACCTCTTGGTCATTTATTTCATTCTCCGAACTACTTGTACTATCCCAAGTAGTGGCTTTCATGGCTTTCTTCTTTTTCTTCTTAGATTCTTTCTTTAGTAGTGGACACTCCGGTTTGATATGTCCAGCTTTGTTGCAATTGTAACACGTAGGAGTTTTATTCTTTGATTTCTTACTAACTTCTTCTTCTTCTTCATCCGATTCAGATTTTTGAATTCTTCTCTTGAATTTGTTTCTCCTTCTCAGCATCCTTGCTAGCTTTTTAGATATAAAGGCTGCTTCATCTTCATCCATCTCTTGACTACTAGAGTTTTCTTGTGAGGTTTTAAAGGCTATTTTTTCTTGGGCTTTGGTTTTCCCACTCTTTTCATTCATTGCCATTTCGTATGTGAGGAGAGAACCTATAAGCTCATCTAAGGATGTATTTTTCAGATTTCTACCTTCCGTGATAGCAGTAGCCTTTGGTTCCCATATGGAGGGAAGACCTCTTAGAATTTTTCTTATCATCTCATAAGTAGTGTAAGTTTTTCCTAAGGCATTTAGGGAATTGATTATGTGAGTGAACCTAGTGAACATATTTGTAATTGATTCATCCGGGTTCATCTTAAAGGCTTCATACTCGCTTGTGAGCATGTCAACCCTATTATCCCTAACATCCGTTGTTCCTTCATAAGTAACTTCTAGCTTATCCCATATTTCCTTAGCTGATTTACAAGTCATTACTTGATTAAATTCATTAGCATTCAAGGCACAATATAACGCATTCATGGCACTATCATTAACTTGTAGCATCTTATAGTCTAGGTCGGTCATATCATTTTTCTCTTTGGGAACTTGTTTTCCATCAACTATCTTAGTGGGAATTTGATCACCTTCCATGACAACTTCCCATGCTTTCTAATTCATAGTTTGAAGATATATTTGCATTCTTTTTTTCCAGAAGGTATAGTTCAAACCACAAAAGATAGGTGGCTTAATTGAAGATTGTCCCTCTCCAAAGGGAGCTACGCCTAAGTTAGCCATTACGATCTTTTTATAACTTCTAGTTAAGAGTTGCTATAACCCCTCTCTGATACCAATTGAAATTAGAAATAGCTTCCCAAGAGGGGGGGAGGGGGTGAATTGGCTTTTAAAACTTTCTTTTAACTTCTTTTAAGAATCCTTAACTTCTTTAAACACTTAACCAATTCTTTAACTTATTTTTTTAATTTCACCAATCACACAACAATTTAATTAAACAACCAATCAATTAAAAGCAATATTCAATCAATTTATTTTCCAAGTATAAGTCAAACAACAAACAACCAAACCAAGATATAAAGTATTCAACACTTTGGTAATATAACAATTCAAGATGGTTATTTGTTTATATTTGCCAAATTTGAACCAAGCCCTATAATGAATGAGAATTTATGCTTGCCCTATATAGATGAATCAAATCACTCTTTCCAAATATTTAGAACTCAAATAAACTCTTGGTAAATTTATCTTTGGGATGTTAACCAAGTAACGTACTCCCGTAAGGTTTTCGCAAGATATGGTGTCACCAACGTACTCCATTTCGGTTTCCGCAACCCAAATCAAAATTAAACCTTAAGTTTGTTTGTTTTTCCAAATATATGTAGTTTATATGATTCCCAAATTTTAAACCATCCACACAATTTAAATATGCTGAAAACAAAGAGTAAGAGAAAGAGAGAATGAGACGGAGATTTTTACGAGGTTCGGCTTATACCCAGCCTACATCCTCGCCTTGGGCAAACCACCAAAGGATTCACTAGTTCAGTTTCGTTGACAGGTGAAACAACGCCGATTACAACACTCCTTGGTTAAAGTTAGAGCCCACCTTCTCCAAACGATATTCCCTCGTTCGGTCACTCCTTACAGAGGCTAGAGTCCGCCTCTCTAAGCAATGTCCCCTTGCTTAGCCAACGATCCAAACGACCCTTGGAACGTCAAAGAACTATAAGAAACACAAGATAAGATTTGCATACAAGTATACTCTCTCAAAGAGCAAGTTAGTACAATTTTAGTACTATATACTTTGAATGTAAAATACCAATATGAAATACAATGAAGCTCAAGTGTAGAATTCACCAATATCCTTCTTAGAAGAGGATTAGAAGTAGGAATTCAAAGGAGGAATAATTAGCACTTCAGAATTTCTCAGCAAAATAGATTTGCAATGAGTGAGCAAGAGAGCTTTTGGAAGAACAAGAGTGCTTTCAGCTTTACAAGCAGATTTTTCAATTCTTGGATATGTTTTAATTTGCAAAACCATGTATTTATAGGCTTTCAAACTTGTTTCCATGTTGCAAAAGTTTCCTTTGAGAGTTTCCCAAAATTTTAGAAAGTTTAGAGCTCAAACGGCTATATTTTAAAACATGAGAAAAAAAATTTTTGCCCGTTGAACAGTGTTCAGTTGACTGAAGTCATAAGTTCAGTCAACTGAACTGCTACTACCTGCTGTATATTCTGTGCAAAAAATCTTCAGTTGACTAAACTTAATCTTCAGTCGACCGAAGTCATCTGTTCAGTCATCTGAAGTCCCTCCCGTGAACAGTGTTTAGTTGAGTGACAGCAGTGACCCCCCTTCAGTGTTTTAGCCATAACTTTTTATGTGTAACTCCAAATTAGGTGTGCTTGGTGTCAAAAGAAATATAAGAGAAAATCCTAAAACTTTTATGTTCATCACTTTTTAAAATAATGAAGTTTTTATAGTGAAAAATATACCTGAATACGGCTATATCAAAATTGACAACAAACAGAAAAACCCCTTTTTGGTGCTTTATATTCCAAAAATGATTCTAACCCTTTTAAAATAATTTTTGATTTTATAAAATTATTTTAAAGATATTTTAAAAGGTATTTAGGTCCAAGATGTTAACCTAAGAGCTTCAAAATATTGCAAACGATATTTTAAACATTTAAAGTACTTACATGAAAACTCTTATAACTTTTCTCATTCTTAAGTCTTCATGTTTTGTTTCTTCAAGCTTCCATCTTCTTTGAGCTTTATCACTTTACCTTTCTTTGGATCTTTTAGTATTCCTTGGCTTTCAACAACTCATTCCTGTCTTTCTTCAAGCTTCCATCTTTTCTTCAAGCTTTCAAATTTTGAGCTTTATCACTTTGACCTTTGCTTTCTCATATATAATCCTTGTGGGCACTTTAACCTTGCTTTCTCATATATGAGCCCTAAAACAACATTACTCACACAAATATGTTAAATTCCACTTGTTTATTAGCATGAAAATAAGATAAGAAGATTTTAAGCCTCATAAGGCCAACATGACTCTTTCCCATTTGTATCATTCACATTTCACATTTCATTTCATTGCATTTTCATTCATTGTCATTTCATTTCATAACATTTTCATTTCATTCTTTTGTACTACAGTCGCTCTTTAGCCATCATTTATTAGTCCACATAGAAATGCGCTAGAATCTGCTAACCCGGCTTTCAGCTGTTGTACCTTTACATGGTTGCATTTAACATACACAGACAACATTGTCCATATCATATTTTATTCTCATTGTTTTACTTACTTACCCTGCATCTTATACATTTAACATATATTTGCACACAGCATTCTATTTAATCATGCCACACAATTTAGCAATAAAATTCATACACTGCCTGTAAAATAAGCCAACCAACATTTAATATTTATATACTAAAAATACCTTTCATTTCTTATATAATTATCCTAAAAATATTTCCCACTTTCATCAGTTCATTTTCACATATACATATCTAATAAACAATCCTAATCTTGAAAAAAATATAATTTAAACAGTTGGCATTTTACCCATACCAAAAAATTACACATACATATAACACAATTTATTTTTCATTTAATTCATAAAAATTTTAATTTAATACATATTTTTCCACTTACTTAGTTTCTTGAACTACGCCAACAGGGACTTCGAAAAATACCTGCAACGCTCACCCGGACCCTAAAATTAAATTCCTAGTTTCAATCAATTATTCCTAAATAAAATATTATTTAAATATTTCCTAGGGCCATAATTCCTAAATAAATAATAAAACCCTTAAATTTAGCCACATTGCCAAATTTCTCAAATTCCACTCTCGCTTTTGAGTAGGGCCTAGAAAACTCTAATTGGAAAATTACCTAAGCCAAAATGATGATGACGACGACTAGGATCCCGTGGTGGTGTCCGTTTGTCGATTTAACCACATATTAATAGCGAAATTGAGAAAATGAGAAAAAATTACCTTTCCCTAGGAGTAGTGCCTAAGCCGTTCCCACGACCAATCTACTCCAGTAGAAATGTCGACACCGAAACCAGGAATCTAACGACACCTTCAATTTCTCGATCCACTGCAAATTTGCCAAGAAATTGAGAGAAGGAGAGAGACGGAGACGGAGTGGCTAGCGCTGTGCAGAAACTTGCAGAGAGAAGGGGGGGGGCACAGCACTACTTCTTCTTTCTTCTTCTTCTTCTTCTTATTTTCTTTTACTTTCCCCCTCTCTCTGCAAGTTTTTGCGCAGCGCCAGCCACTCCGTCTCTGTCTCTCTCCTTCTCTCAATTTCTTGGCGAATTTGCAGCAGATCGGGAAATGGAAGGTGCCGTTGGATTCTTGGTTCCACTGCCGACATTTCTACTGGAGCAGATTGGTCATGGGAATGGCTTAGGCACTGCTCCTGGGGAAAGGTAATTTTTTCCCATTTTCTCAATTTCGCTGTTAATATGTTGTTAAATCGACAAACGGACACCACCACGGGATCC
Source organism: Malania oleifera (assembly GCF_029873635.1). NCBI lineage: Eukaryota > Viridiplantae > Streptophyta > Magnoliopsida > Santalales > Ximeniaceae > Malania > Malania oleifera. Next base: position 100,154,761 of record NC_080418.1, on the reverse strand, counting down.
TAGTCGTCGTCTTCGTCATTTTGGCGTAGGTAATTTTCCAATCGGAGTTTTTTAGGCCCTACTCCAAAGCGAGAGTGGAATTTGAGAACTTTGGCAATTTGGCTAAATTTAAGGGTATTATTATTTATTTAGGAATTATGGCCCTAGGAAATATTTAAATAATATTTTATTCAGGAATAATTTATTGGAACTAGGAATTTAATTTCAGGGTCCGGGTGAGCGCCGCAGGTATATTTCGGAGTCCCTGTTGGCGTAATTTAAGAAACCAGGTAAGGAGAAAAATATATATTAAATCAAAATTTTTATGAATTAAATGAAAAATAAATTGTGTTATATGTATGTTTAATTTTTCGGTATGGGTAAAATGCCAACTGTTTAAATTATATTTTTTTCAAGTTTAGGATTGTTTATTAGATATGTATATGCGAAAATGAACTGATGAAAGTGGGAAATATTTTTAGGATAATTATATAAGAAATGAAAGGTATTTTCAGTATATAAATATTAAATGTTGGTTGGCTTATTTTACAGGCAGTGTATGAATTTTATTGCTAAATTGTGTGGCATGATTAAATAGAATGTTGTGTGCAAATATATGTTAAATGTATGAGATGCGAGCTAAGTAAGTAAAATAATGAGAATAAAATATGATATGGACAATGTTGTCTGTGTATGTTAAATGCAACCATGTAAAGGTACAACAACTGAAAGCCGGGTTAGCAGATTCTAGCGCATTTCTATGTGGACTAACAAATGACGGCTAAAGAGCGGTTGTAGTACAAATGAATGAAATAAAAATGTTATGAAATGAAATGACAATGAATGACAATGCAATGAAATGAAATGTGAAATGTGAATGATACAAATGAGAAAGAGTCACTTAAAGTGAAACTAAATGCAAAGTTAAGTTATGAACAGGAATAAATGTATAATGATGAAAAGAATGATGTATTATGATATTAGAAGTATGTATGTACGTAGAACATGTTACGATTGGGCGAGGCGTACCTTTCGCCTGAGGGCTTGCTGAGTAAGGCGAGTGCACTAGTAGCTAAAGATGTGGCAGTAGCCGCATAACGTATTAGGGCAGAGGGAACCTACTTGTATGGGCGGGTAGATTTCCCTATCCTTAGGGCCTTTGCCGGTAAACTTTTGTATGAACTGTGTGAGTACGAGATCAATTTATCACTTGAGGGCTTACTGAGTAAAGTGAGTGCCCTGATATGCTTTAGTTGTGACCTTTGGGTTGTCAAATGTATCAGAGCAGAGGGGTGCTACTTGTATGGGCGGGTAATCACCCCTATCCTTGGGTAATCTCATGGGTTAAACATTTGCATGTGTTTGATTAGGATCAGCGAATGATTTCGGAAATTATGTTAAGGATTTTTAAATGTTAAATATTATGTTATATATAAACTCATGTTGGTCACACACTATTTTAATATATAGTTTCTTCCCTTACTGAGATGTGTCTCACCCGAATATGAATTTATCCTTTTCAGGATTTCCTCGAGATTGAGCTTTAAGAGCTCGAGGTTTTTATAGCATTATTGGGGAATAGAAAAAGAAAATGGTATATTTCTATGTTAATTTTGGGATGCAAATATTTATATTTTATGTCCTTATATATTAAGTCTATGGAGAAAAGAAAGTTTGTGAACATATTGAAATGTTTTGGAGATATATGTAATTATGGAAATACAGGTGTTGAAGGATATTATGGTCTATGGATAGAACTAGGAAACTCTGGTATTATTTGTATGATTGAGGTTCATAGTTGTGTTTTTCGCTGTGTATGTATGGTTTGATTATGGAATATTAGAGATTTTATCAAGTATAACGCGTCAGACTCGGGTTTAAGGGTTCGGGGCATTACAGATGGTGTCAGAGCAAAGGGGTAGTTACCCCCGATCCTCAGGAACTTTCGCTTATGAATGATTGTGGCAACGTAAGACTCTCCGCCTGGGGGCTTGCTGAATTGAGGGACGGCGATATGTAACGCCTCAATCTCAGTGAGTGCTCTAATAGGTACCTATTGTTGCCATGGGCGCAAGGCCCCTAAGGGAAAGTGACAACGCCCAAAAGGGGGGTCATTACAAATGGTATCAGAGCCAACACCCAACCGGAAGTGTGATGAGATTCACATTGCTTGGGATTGGACATGTGGGTTCGCAACGAGGACGTTGCATTCTATAAGTGGGGGAGAATGTGATACCCCATGGATGAAAGACTTAAAAGATTAAATATTACTACCCATATCAACAAGGTGCACCTTTCTTTTCGGGAGCTTTTCTATAAGAACTCCATAGTTAAGTGTGCTTGGCTTGGAGCAATATTAGGATGAGTGACCTCCTGGGAAGTTTTCTCAGGAAGTGTGTGAGTGAGGACAAAACACATTGAAAATGACACGTGTTGATCTGTGGGGCCAGTCATTAGTCCGATAAGGCCCGCCCTCTTGTTGTCTGGTCTAGGTGGAGAAGGAGAGATGCAGTGCTCCCTGGAAGACCCAGGTTGGGGCGTTACAGATAGGTTCCTTGATCACTTATGAACTGGCCATAAATGAGAGACTCAATGAACATAATAGGGCAAAGAAAATGACTGCATTGAAAACCTCCACTAACACATCTAGTGAATGTAGTGAATCTGACACTGATGATGATATAACCATGCTAACTAGAAAATTTAGCGGATTCTTCAAGAAGGACAGAAAGCCATATAAAAGATACAGGGAGTCTACAACCGAGATCAAATGCTCCCAAGTGTTATAACTGCAACAAAGTCAGGCACATCAAACCAGATTGCCCACTACTGAAAAAGGAGGGTAAGAAAAAGAAGAAAGCCATGAAGGCTAGGACATCATGGGACAAACTAAGTAGCACTGACTCAGAATCAGACCACAGTGACTCAGAGGTCGCTAACCTGTGCTTGATGGCACACGATGATGAGGTATGCCTAAGATCGTCCTCTTCCAAGGACAGGTGGTACTTGGATAGTGGGTGCTCACAGCATATGACTAGAAACAAGGGAAAATTCACTTCAATCATTCCTAAGGATGGAGGCTATGTGACATTTGGCAACAATACAAAAGGACGCATCATCGGGGTAGGTAAGGATTCCTCTCTTACTATTGATAATGTTTTATTAGTTGATGGGCTAAAGCATAATTTACTAAGCATAAGTCAATTGTGTGACATAGGATATAAAGTATCCTTTGAAAATGATAAATGCATAGTATAAAATAAATCAGATCACAAAGTACTTTTTACTGCCGATCACCATGAAAATGTTTATACTACTTCTCTTGATAACTTAGCTTCACAATAAGTGACTTGCTTTTCTGCTGTAAATGAAACTAGTTGGTTATGACATAGGCGCTTAGGGCATGCTAGCATGGACTTGTTATTGAAACTTGTTAGAAAAGAATTAGTAAAAGGCTTGCCTTAAATATCATTTGTTAAAAATAAAATTTGTGATGCATGTCAAATGGGTAAGCAAACAAAATCTAGGTTCAAGAAAAAGAAATTCATATCTACTACTAGACCACTTGAAATGCTTTATTTGGATTTGTTTGGTCCTAATTCTGTGCAAAGTCTAAGTGGTAAATCATATGTTTTTGTAATTGTAGATGACTTTTCTAGGTTCACATGAGTGTTATTTCTTGCACATAAAAATGAATCATGTGAACAGTTTACCAAAATTTGTAGGAAAATTCAAAATGAAAAGGGGTATAAGATAACTCATATAAGAAGTGATAGAGGCACAGAATTTAAAAATGAGGGCATAGAAAACTATTGTTACATAGAGGATATATCACATAACTTTTTTGCACCTAGGACACCTCAACAAAACGGAGTGGTAGAAAGAAAGAATAGATCACTACAAGAAATGGGCAGAACTATACTAAATGAACATAATTTACCTAAATATTTTTGGGCCAATGCCATAAATATTGCATGTTATGTTATGAATAGGGTGTTGATTAGACCGTCAATTAATAAAACTCCTTATGAATTGTGGAACAACCATAAACCTAATATTTCCTATTTTCATGTGTTTGATTGTAAATGCTTTGTGCTTAGGGACAATGAACACCTAGGGAAATTTGATTCTAAATCTGATGAAGATATTTTCCTAAGTTATGCACTTAATAGTAAAGCATATAGAGTTTTCAATAAAAGAACATTGACTGTCATTGAATCTATTCATGTTGTGTTTGATGAATCTAATTCATTTTCTAAGAAAGATGATGATGATGATATTGATATTAGAAAATGCTTAGATAAATTATTTATTGAAAACAATGTAAGTGAAAACCCAGAAGTAAATGAAAAATCATCTGAAGATAATGAAAATCAAGAGTTGCCTAGAGATTTAAAATTCACTAGAAATCATCCTATAGATCAAATCATAGGTGAACCATCCTGTGGTGTAGCTACAAGATCCTCCTTGAGAAATCTAGTGAATCATTCTGCTTTTTTATCTCAAGAAGAACTTAAAAATATTAAAGAAGCTATAAAGGATGAGTCTTGGGTGATGTCCATGCAAGAAGAACTTAATCAATTTGAAAGAAGCAAAGTATGGACTCTAGTTCCTAAGCCTAATGATCACACAATTATTGGAACTAAATGGGTATATAGAAATAAGAACGATGAGAATGGGGTAGTAACTAGGAATAAGGGTAGACTAGTTGCCCAAGGGTATAATCAGGAGGAAGGGATTGACTTTGATGAAACATATGCTTCTATTGCTAGGTTAGAAGCCATTTATATGCTACTTGCTTATGCCACTTTTAAAAATTTTAAACTGTTTCAAATGGATGTTAAAAGCGTTTTTCTAAATGGCTATATTAATGAAGAAGTACATGTAGAACAACCACCCGATTTTGAAAATCATAAATATCCAGATCATGTTTACCGGTTGTCTAAGGCCTTGTATGGACTAAAATAAGCTCCTAGAACTTGGTATGAGAGGTTTAGTGGTTTTCTACTAGAAAATGGGTTTACCCGTGGCAAAATTGACACTACACTTTTCATCAAATCCAAAAATGATGATATGCTCTTTGTTCAAATTTATGTGGATGATATCATTTTTGGAGCAACTAATGATGAGTTGTATAATGAGTTTGTCAAGTGCATGCAAAGTGAATTTGAAATGAGCATGATGGGTGAACTTAGTTTCTTTTTAGGGCTACAAATTAAACAAGCTAAACATGAAACTTTCATATGTCAATTATATCAGGGACTTGCTAAAGAAATTTAATATGGAAGATTATAAAATTCTTGGTACACCTATGAACTCTTCCATTAAGCTTGATAAAGATGAGCAAGGGATCCCTGTTGACATAAAATATTATCGTGGCATGATTGAGAGTCTCCTATATCTTACTGTTAGTAGGCCTGATATTATGTTTAGTGTGTGTATGTGTTCTAAGTTTCAGGCTGCCCCTAAGGAATCCCATCTAAAAGCAGTTAAACGAATCCTTAGTTATCTAGTTGGGACTATAGAATTAGGCTTATGGTACCCTAAGCATACTACCTTTGAGATTGTGAGTTATACTGATGCTGACTTTGCTGGTAGTAAGGTCGATACAAAAAGTATCAGCGGCACTTTTCACTATTTAGGACAATGTCTTGTTTCCTGGTTATCCAAGAAATAAAACTCAATTGCCTTATCCACAACTGAAGTAGAATATATTGCGGCTGGAAGTTGTTATTCTCAAACTCTTTATATGAAACAACAACTTATGGATTTTGGATTGCACAATGATACAATACCGATTAAATGTGATAATACTAGTGCAATCAACATCTCTAAAAACCCTCTCTCACATTCCCGAACTAAACACATTGAGATTAGACATCACTTCCTTCGTGATCATGTGTAGAAAGAGGATGTTGCACTTAAGTTTGTATGCACTAATGAACAGTGGGCGGACATATTCACTAAATCACTTGTTGAAGATAGGTTCATACAAATTAGACGTGAGTTAGATCTAATGCACAGTAGAGAGGCTTCTTAGACGTTTCATAGTTTGCATAAAGTTAGGGGGAGCTCTCAAGTGAAGTCTACAGATCTTAGCAACTAATATTATTGTTGATATGTCTTATTGCCTTAGACTTTGTGAATATTGATTATTGCTTGTGTGTATAATTCCTATATCTATTGCACATTAATGATGGATTTTTTGTTTTATTGCTTTGATCATACTGGAACTGTTTGAGTAGTTGTGGATAAACTATTAGGATTTATAAACTTAAATAGGTTATTATTTATACAGGATTTGTTTTGGAAAGTCCTTTTTTCAAACGGCACTCTGTTGAAATTTTTCAAAAACTTTCCAAAACTTTTAATGTATAGATATAATATTTACCCATTGCTTAGGGCTCTTAACTCTTATGACCCTTTTTGCTGTTGTCAAAAGGGGGAGATGAAGAGGCAAAACTATTTGGGTTAAAAATGGTTTTTATTTAATGCATATTGGGAGCCCTTTTAGGCTATACCCATATTTTTGCTTAATTTATTTGTCCTCATAAAAAAGGGGGAGAATGTTGATCTTATAGGTCATGCCCGGTTTTGATAATGACAAATACCTACTATATTTAATGGGTGTTTGAGGTTATGTGTAGGAACTCAAAATGACAGATCATATTGCACAAAGAGAAAGTGAAGTTGAAGACCCAATTTCTATTTGTATTGTATTTCACTTTTATTCAAAGGGTCTGTAATAGTAATTAGGTTCTATGGTTTGTAATAATCACACACACATCATATGCATTATCTAATATGTAAGCTCAAACCAAAACATAACTGAAACAGGACCTAGAAAGGGCCCTAGGACACTCACTCACTCACTTGTATGTGTTAGTCAATTGAATAAGGTGTTTATTGGATGAAACAGAACCGAAATGCACAAAATGTGCACACTTGGTCAACCGAAAATTCATGTTCATTTTGCCTCCGGTCGACCAACCAAGGATCGGGTCAACTGGTTGACCACAGCTCGATCAACCGAACTCCTGTAGTTCATTTGGCTCCGGTCGAACGATCCTCCTAGGAAGTTAACATTTTGACTTCTTGGTTGACCGAGTTCCCACGTATGGGAACTCAACGGTCTGGTTGACCGATAGGCTCAGTTCAAATTGACCCTGGTCAACCGAACCTCGCAAGAATTGTAAAATCACCTTCGAACTTATATGTCCGGTCGACCAAGACCACAGTACATTTCACACTCAGTCGATTTGTCGACCGAACTTGTCCTGGTCGACCGATGCTCTCGGGTTGGACCTATTTTTTTCCCGCAATTGACTTGTTTAAGCAGGGTTAAAATAATTAAATAATATTAATTTTTTTTAATTGTTCCAAACATGTCCTTAACGGTTATAATTCAGGGGAAGTCTATAAATACCCTTTCATTTGGAATGATTAGCAACTTGATTGGCAAACTTGATTAAAAATTCTCTCTCAAATTTCAAAATTCCTACTATTCATTTTTAAGCTCTATTCACTTAAACTTACCTTCTACTATTGCCAAAATCCTTTGTAAGTTTGTTTTGAATGATTGTTTGCTCTAAAGGTTTGCTCTCCCTTGGTTTGTGATTGATTGATACAATTTTTCTTGAGAGCCAAACCTAAGTATTCTTAGGGGACTTTGTTTATAAGTTTTTGCTAAGAAGACTTCCATTAAATTTCTGAGTATTGCATATTCATTGCAATATCTTGTGAACTTTGTATTTGTTTTTGGATTAAAATCTTTTCAAAACATCTTCAAATATCTTGTGTGATTTATCTTGACATACCCTTGAAAAGATATTTGTTTATGTGATAAAAATCTTTTTTACAATATTCATTGATCTATATATCATTTGCTGAATACAAAGATTAAACTTCTTTTACAAACCAAGCATATACATTGCTTGAGCTTTATACAATTGAGATAACTTGCTGATTGAAATATTTAGGATTTTATTGATATCTTTGTTTGAGCACGTTGATTGAACATCTTGTGATACAAAGAGTATATTGCTTGGACTCTCACGCACTGATTACATCGATTGCATATATATATATATATATATTTGAGAGTTGATATAATAAACCACATCGAGCTTACATATTATTTCATATTGGTGGTGTATGTGATTGTGCGTAACTGGGTACATATCTGCTTTACATGAAAGCATAATTACTGTACCAATATTCTTTGATTATAAAATCTGAGTGTTTCCAGGCGTGGCCTGAGAGGGCAGTAATCCAATTCGGTAAGGATTAGTTGTAAAAGTTGAGGTTAGCCTTGTGCTAATTGACCTGATTTGTTTAGGTGCTGTTCCACCCGTTTAAGTGAGTAATTATAGTGGTAATCCTTGTGCTTGTTAGCCAAGGCGGGGACAGGTAATTGGCCGAACCTCGATAACATTTCTGCGTGTCACTCTTATTTTACTGCTTTTTGGTGCATGTGTTGTTAATTAAACTGCTTTATTTAATTTATGATATATATTTACATTACTTGCACTAGATTGACCATAGGATTGTGAATATACTGCTGTTAGGATATTTACCTAGGGATTAAATTTTAAAAGTACCAATTCACCCTCCTCTTGGGATCACGGTAAAGCTAAGGAATATAATATAATATAATATAATAATATAATAATATATTAATATAATAATATATATAATATATATATATATATATATATATATATATATATATATATATGCTTAGGAAGTCTCCCTTTGAGATCCAATATTGAATACTAGATGATTTGTTATAAATAGAATTGCTACAGACTCTAAACTTGAACTGCTATAGACTCTGGTGACTTCCTGAGATTTCAATTGAATTGAAATGAATCCCCCCCCTCTCTCTCTCTCTCTCTCTCTCTCTCTCTCCCTCTCTCTCTCTCACTCTCTCTTTCTCTCTCTTAATTTTTCTTGCATTTCTTGTTCGAATTGAAAAACGAACATCATTCCTTGGTCCCAGCTCCACTCTCCAAGAATTTAACTTGAGAGATTTCATCATCTGCATGTCATAGGCACCACTACAGGGCTAATGTAAGTGGGCTAGATTATGTCAAGTTTTATTTTAATTATAACCGTATGCCTGGGCTAAATTATATTGCGGGAATTTGATTATATTGAGTTTTCTGATTATGTTGGTGTTAAATTATATATGTGGATTATTATACATTTTTTCTAATAATTTATTAAAATTATAATTATTATACAAATTGTGTGACATGAGTTTATTTTATATTATTGCATAATTGAGCAAATTTGGAATTTTTGCGGTGTTATGCTTATTATGTGAGTAATTGAAAATATTGATGCGATTCGATAATAAATTTGATGTTGGGAAAATTTTCAGATTATTATACGGTTTAATTGCATAAATTGTGTTATATGTTTAAAAACTCCGATAACCGTAGTTATAGATGAATATTAGTGCAGCCACACTGTTGTGGAAGTGTTGGTGGTGAATAGTCAGTTTGGCCTGAGTATAAGAATGAGTATGAGAATGTGGTAGGAAAACTGATCTTATAGATATAAACTTTTGATTTAGTCTAGTTGGTTAGTGGCCAACTAACTGAATCGCATAACCTGGTCATGGGGGTTAAACATGACATGACCAAAAATGAGTTCTTTATACATATTTGTGTATTTATGTGATTATGATCATATGATAGACTTAAATTATGATTTGAAGGAAATTATGTATACTTATTTATATGTGGTCCACTGTTTTACAAATGCGGGTTTAAGAGTTAAATTATTAAATTAAATATTTACAAATGTGATTTTTATTAGAATATAATTATTGAATGTATTTTTATACTACAACTCATTTTAGCCACACACTGATAATAATCTAGTCCATAGTTACTGAGAGGTGTCTCACCCAATTACTTTCATACTTTTCAGATACCCTGTAACCGAAATTAGAGTACCGTAGCAGAAGCATGGGTGGGATTTAAGAGTTATTTAGAATAGATATTAAATTAATTATGTTCTTATTGTTTTAGAATTTTAGGGATGTTAATTTTGATATTGGAGATATTGTTGTAATAAAAGGTTTTTAGTACTCTGGTAAATATATTTGGAGATCTTTTGCTATGCAAAAATTCGGGTTGTCACAGTTGCTATCAAAGTTTAGGATATAGATTTTGTAGACTTTATGAATGATTATTACCAGAGTATAGGCATTACTAAAAACTTGATTTTTAGTGATGAAACTATTAGTGATGGATTCAATTTTTGTCACTAAAAGTGGCTATTAGTGACGGTTTTAGCAACCGTCACTAATACTTCCGTTACTAAAAATTGGAAAATAATGCGGGAAAAAAATTTTCAAGCAGAAATTGTCCTGGAAAAATATTAGTGACGATTCCTGAGGTATTAGTGACGAATTAAATCCATCACTAAAAGAAAATTATTAGTGATGACTGATAACCGTTACTAATATTATTTAAAAAAACCCAAAAAAAAAATTATTTCACAATATTAGTGATGAATCTTAACTTTCGTCACTATTAACCAATTATTAGTGACAAATTAGAAGTCGTTACTAATACTTCTTTTATTTAAAAAAATTGAAAAAATGTATTTCATAATATTAGTGACGAATTGGTAGATTCGTCACTATTAGCCAATTATTAGTGATGGTTTTAGGAACCATCACTAATGCTTCATTTATTTAAAAAAAAATAAAAAAAAAATTTATTTCGCAATATTAGTGATGAATTTACAAACCTTCATTAATACTTCCTTTATTTTAAAATAATAATAAAATTTTATTTCATAGTATTAGTGATAGATTTGATGATTCGTCACTACTATCACATTATTAGTGACGGATTTGGGAACCGTCACTAATACTTCTATTATTTAAAAAAAAAAAAAATTTATTTCATAGTATTAGTGACGAAATTCAGGATTCATTACTATTATCCCATTATTAGTGACGGATTTTCAAATCGTCACTAATACTTGTTTTATTTAAAGAAAATAAAAAAAAAATATTTCATAGTATTAGTGACGGATTTGATGATTCGTCACTACTATCACATTATTAGTGACAGATTTGGGAACCGTCACTAATACTTCTATTATTTAAAAAAAAAATAAAAAATTTTATTTCATAATATTAGTGACGAATTTTAAGATTTGTTACTATTATTCTCTTATTAGTGACAGATTAGTGGACCGTTACTAACACTTATTATATTAAAATAAAAAAAAATAATATATTTCATAGTATTAGTGACGAAATTTAAAATTCGTTACTATTATCCCATTATTAGTGACAGTTCCTAAATTCATCACTTTACTTCTGTTATTTTAAAAAATAGAAAAAATGTATTAAACACTATTAGTAACGAATTTGAAGATTCGTGCCTAATAGTCTAACACTGCAAAGCCAACACGCGGGTTCCTCAATCTCATTTCTTTCCTTTTAAGCCTCCCCATTTCCCTCCATCTCTCAATCTGTCCATCTCTCAATCTCTCTCTCTCTCTCTCTCTCTCTCTCTCTCTCTCTCTTTCTCTCTCACAATCTGATCTCTTCGTCGCCACCACTGCTAACACTCCGATCCGTTCCCATCACCTTTGTTGAGGAGATCAACCACCAGAGGCCTTCAAGGCATTCTCAATCTCTTTAGTCTTTCTCTATTAGTCTCTCTGTATCTCTCAATCTCTTTGGTCTCTCTTTGTTAGTGTCTCCATCTCTCTTCGTCGCCACCGCCACTGATGCTCCTGATCCGTCCCTGTCGCCTTCGTCGAGGAGATCAACCGCTGGAAGCCTCCAAGGTATGTTTCAAACATTGTTGTAAACATGTTAAGTGATGTTAGTATTTGTAAGAACCCGACCCAAGAAATTTGGATTAAACAAATAAGAAAAAAGGGGAAGGAATTTAAAACAGTGAAAACAGTAGGGTTTGTCGACGAGGCTCTTTCTTTTGTTGACGAGGTCTCTTTTGTGGCTCGTCGGCAAGGTTCAAAGGATCGTCGACGAGTGGATACTAAGAGATTTCTGGAATTTTGGAATCTTAGGCTCGTCGATGAGGCCAACTCTATCATTGACGAACACCCTTTTTCTGCTCATCGACGAGCGCTTCACTTCGTCGACGAGTCTGGCCGGGTCAACTAAATTATAAATATCTATTCATTGTGTCATGGTTAAGAAAACTCAAAACTCTCTCTCTCTCTCTCTCTCTCTCTCTCTCTCTCTCTATAGAACTTGAGGAAAAACTTCTCTCTCTAGGATCTCGAGCCGTCTGTTACCTGAATCAATGATCCGACGTTACTACATGGATCGGGTGGGAAAACCTCTACGATTATAGAGGATTGGATCTTCGTTTTGAGGATTTCCGGGTTTTATCTCGAAATCAAGGTAAGGGTCTAAGTTCATTTTTGGTCTAGTAGATCTGTAGTAAATAGGATTGTGTTGAAGTATTGTTCTTTAGTTTTTAGGATTTGAGAACTTAGTTCGTTGTTTTGAAGTCGTATAGTTCGTGTTTCGGTATTCGGGGAAAGGTAAGGGGATTTGTCTACATTAGTATTTTTTTAGAAAACTAAACCGCGAGAAAGTTAGCTTATGTTTATATGTATGATATAACTGTTTATTTGCAAAGTTTCACCGTGTAAAAATATCAGTTTTTTGGTTTTACGGTTTTGGTAAAAAGTTGGGTTTTGGCATATCATCTCCAAACTTTCCAAAACTACTTTATTTGTATTAAACCTAACGTAGGAGATGGCTGGAACCCTTTTTTTCTATTTAAATGATGTTTTAAAATTATACACTATGTATGGTCTTTTTTTACCCAAATGAGTGTGACATATGTTATGAAATGGAATATGTGTAATTGATTAATATGTATATGAATTATGGGAACCGAAGTTCCAAATTGTTATCAGAAAATGTGAAAAATAGGTGCCGATTAGAGACCAAACTCTATATGTGAAAGGGTTAAACCGAGAGTGTGTGTGCCGATATATACCACAGTTTGAATGAAAAAAAGGATGTATGAAAGAATGCATGAATGAGATTGTGAAAATACTGGAATTGCACAGGTTAATGTATTTTATTGTAAATTGTATATATAATATTGGGACTGCAGCTTGTTACTTTGAGAGTCTTAAGAAGTTCAATGTTATTATGATAGCCTTAAAAGGCTTAATGTTATTATGTAAGTGCGGTACCATTGCTAGAAATGAGATATAGTGCAACCACACATCTGATTCTCAGTGTGGGTATCTATGTAGTCGTCTTGGTGCAAAGGTCCACTGGTTGATCATGAACCAGGGTGGTGATGGCCAAGACGGACTGGAGTAAGATACGATGCCTGGCAATGCCTGCATGAACATGGCTCGATCAGTGCTTTATTATCGCACAACCTGCGCCACGGGGAAGTGTTGGCATAGTTATTATTGTTTCTTAGTTGGACAGTGTTCTAAATATATATATGCCCAATTTAAGAACAAAAATGGGCAAAATCATAGGTTTGAGTACTGGGCAGAGGGATTGTACAGTGTATGGGCCTGTACCCTATCCTAACCTCAGGAACTCTCGCTTGTTATGATGCTGAATTAGCTATTGTAGTGTAGGATTTATATCTATATATCTCCTATATTACATTATTGAGAATATGTTATATACGTAACTACTTGCAACTGGTTTAAACACATGTTGTCACACACTGATGTAATATCTTCCACCTTACTGAGAAGTGTCTCACCCCAACTTACAACCTTTGTTTCAGGTCCTTCACGAAACTGGTCCTAAGCTTTTAAAGGGACGTTGAAGCTTAGTACTGTTTTTAGCTTACGTAAGTGAATTGTATATTTACTGGACTTAGTTCAAGTGGTTTTTTGGGAATGTAATACAGGTTATGTTTTAAGTACGATTGTATGTATGTAAGGATATAGTTAGAAACTCTGGTATGTCTATTAGAATCCATATGAATGTTTATGTTTTCCTTAATGTATGAAAGCACAGGTCTGTAAGAATACACCTGTATGTCCTTGTTTAGGGCGGGTAGTCTATGTATGTTATTAGATATGTGCAGACTATGTATGAATAGTAGCACTTTAGGCCCATTTATTGGGTTAGGGTGTTATAGTTGGTATTAGAGTAAAGGGACAACTAATGTCTCCCAATCCTCGGGAACTCTCGCTTATAAATGATTTTAGCGAAGTAGGACTCTCCGCCCGAGGGCTTCCTGGTTTTGGGCAGCTAATGTCCCCCACTAACAGTGAGTGCTCTAATAGGTACCCGTTGTTGCCACGGGTGCAAGATCCATAAGGAAAGTGACAGCACCCGAAAAGGGGGACGTTACAGTTGGTAACAGAGCCATAGCCAGCTGAAAGTGTGATAAGATTCACATTGCCTGGTTAATGAAATGCTCGAAACTTTGGTTACTAGGTACTATAGACTAGACTTTACCAGAGTATAGGATGAGAATAAGATTTTCGAGTTTTGCTTTGTAGATCTGGAGACAGAAATCCATTGACCTACTTTTGTGTTTTTCTGGATCAGTCGACGATTCAGAAAATCACGGCAATCCATTGACGATTTTTGCTTCTAAATGGAGGGGCAAAACTTGATAGAATGACAATGTTGAGTTATCAAGGTATGTTGATATTAGGAATGTTAAACTAGTCCTATAGTATGGTAACATTAGCTGTTATGAAGGTTATTAAGTTTCTAAGCAAGTTTCTCAATTGTTTCTTTAGGATGGAGTCTAGGGATATTATTGCCAACGTATGAGGCAGTAGCAGCAAAGGGGTTGGCCATGAGGCCGGCGATGACTCCACGGGTATATTGCGGGATTTCGCACAGTAGCTTATGGCTGAGGTGGTGCAAATGAATAAGGGGCAGGATCGTCCCAAAGCTAAGTTGGGATGCCTTATTGATCAGTTCACCCGACTGAAACCTCCTGTCTTTTTAAGGAGTGTAGACCCAATTCAAGTTGAGAATTGGGTCCGGGAGATCAAGAAGATCCTAGATGTTTTGAACTGCACAAGGAAGCAGAGGGTAACCTTTGCAACATTTTAGTTGTTGGGGGAGGCGGAGAGATGGTGGGTGTCGGTAAAGATACTGGAGGAGCATCGACCAATACCGGTAGCATTGACGTGGGCTCATTTCAAAGAGTTATTCTTTGAACGGTACTTCACAGCCACGATTATAAATGCAAAGATGGAGGAATTCATGACTCTGATGTAGGAGTCATTGACAATTCAGCAGTACACTGCCAGATTCGAGGAGCTATCTTGATTTTCTCCATTCATGATTCCTGACGAGGCAATGAAGGCCTGGAAGTTTCAGATGGGTTTGAAGAAGGAGATATGGAAGTAGACAGTGAGCTTGCAGTTGCAGGACTTTGCTACTCTAAAAGAGAAAGCCAACGTAGCAGAGGAGAGCCTGCAGGAGGACCCAGAAGTTCAGATTCCGAAGAAGAGGCCAGTGCCTTCTAGTTTTCATTCAGGCATGGGGCATGGTGTGTGGAAGAAGTATGGATGTGGTGAAGGTTAGCAGCAAGAGATGGGAGGTGGTACATCTCAGGGTACGACGTCCTTACTAGGTTGCCCCTTTTGCGGCAAATCTCATGTAGGGAAGTGTTTGCTGGGTTTAGGGGTTTGCTATCAGTGTGGCAAACCAGGATATATGACACGCAATTGCAGTATGCTGGGTGGCAACGCACCCCCACAGCAGCTATATAGAGGAGATGCTTAGGCCCAGCGTGGTGGTCATCAAGGGGGTATAGCTCAGGCAAGGGTCTATTCCCTGATTTCGAGCAACGCAGAGAACGCTGGAGATGTAGTCACAAGTATCATTTACATGCTTTCCAATAAAACTGTTATATTATTCGATTCAGGGGCAACACATTCCTTTATCTCCCAGAGATTTGTTAAATTGTGTGGATTAGAGGTTCAACAGTTAGATTATGTACTGGTAGTGGCTACACCATTAGGGTCGATAGTCATATGTAGTAAAGTAATCCATGTTTTCTCAGTAGAAATTCAGAAGAGGGTACTACCAATCAATCTTATGGTGTTTGACATATATGACTTTGATATCATCCTAAGGATGGACTGGTTATCTACGAGTTATGCCAGTATTGATTGCCATAGGAAAGAGGTGGTGTTTGGACCTTCAGGGGAACAGGAATTCAAGTTCATAGGATCATATGTTCATTGAGAACCACGGATCCTTTTAGCTATGTATGTTAGGAGATTACTCCTAGAGGGATGCCAAGGGTATCTGGTGTTTGTGAAAGACATGCCGGAAGAAGAACGTAAACTGGAGGGGATTCCTGTAGTGTGCGAGTTTCCAAACATGTTTCTAGAGGACTTGCCAAGATTACCTCCAGATCGTGAGGTGGAGGTTGTTATAGAATTGATTCCAAGTATGGCGCCAATATCGAAAGCTCCATATCGTATGGCTCCAACTGAATTGAGAGGGTTGAAGGAGCAGCTATAAGAGCTACCTGATAAAAGGTTCATTCGACTGAGTGTTTTGCCTTAGGGAGCACCAGTGTTATTTGTAAAGAAGAAGGATGGGTTGATGAGGATATGCATCGACTATAGAGAGCTTAACAAGGTGACGATAAAGAACAAATACCCACTACCTAGGATTGAAAATCTATTTGACCAGCTATAGGGCACGTGGATCTTCTCTAAGATTGAACTACGATTTGGGTATCACCAGTTGAGGGTGAAAGAGGAGGACATTCCAAAGATAGCTTTCCGAATTCGGTATGGCCATTACGAATTCATGGTTATGCCATTCGGTCTAACAAATGCATCTGTGACATTAATGGATTTGGAAAGGTTGGGCTTGGATGTGGTGGGAGGAAATCACCAGGCTTTTCTTGCTAGCTTGGTGTTACAGCTAACCTTACGGGAGAGTATCTGAATAGCTCAATAGGAAGACAAAGAACTGGTAGAGGGTATGTAATAAACTTGGGCCAGAGCCTCTATGTGGGTGGCTTCTGACTCTTCTGTAGAACTGAGTCTTAAGGTAAGGTTATGCTTAGAAACAGTTAATAAATTTTGAGGACAAAATTCTTTTAAGGATGGGAGGTTGTAAGAACCCGACCTGAGAAATGTGGATTAAACAAATAAGAAAAAAGGGAAGGAATTTAAAAAAGTGAAAATAGTAGGGTTCGTCAACGAGACTCCTTCTCTCGTCGATGAAGTCTCTTGTGTGGCTCGTCGGCGAGGTTCAAAGGATCGTGGACGAGTGGATACCAAGAGATTTTTGGAATTTTGGAATCTCGAGCTTGTCAACGAGGCCAACTCTGTCGTCGACAAACGCCCTTCTTCTGCTTGTCGATCAGCACTCCAATTCGTCGACGAGTCTGGTCGGGTCAACTAAATTATAGATATCTATTCTTTGCTTCATGGTTAAGAAAACTCAAAGCTCTCTCTTTCTCTCTCTCTCTCTCTCTCTCTCTCTCTCTCTCTCTCTCTATAGATCTTGAGGAATACCCTCTCTCTTTCTAGGATCTCAGGCTATCTATTACTCGAATCAACGATTTGACATTACTACATGGATCGGGGGGAAAACCTCTACGATTATTGCAAATCATATCTTCGTTTTGAGAATTTTTGGGTTTTATCCCGAAATCGAGGTAAGGGTCTAAGTTTTTTTTTGGTCTGGTAGATCTATAGTAAATAAGATTGTGTTGAAGTATTGTTCTTTGGTTTTTAGGTTTTGAGAACTCGGTTCGTTGTTTTGGAGCCGTATAGTTTGTGTTTCCGTGTTTAGGGAAAGGTAAGGGGATTTGTTTACATCAGTATTTTTTTAGAAAACTAAATTGCTAGAAATTTAGCTTATGTTTATATGTACGATATGACTGCTTGATATGACTGCTTATTTGCAAAGTTTCACCAGGTAAAAATGTCAGTTTTTCGGCTTTACGATTTTGGTAAAAAGTCGGGTTTTGGCATATGATCTCCAAACTTTCTAAAACTACTTTATTTGTAATAAACCAAATGTAGGAGATTCCTGGAACCCTTGTTTTATGTTTAAATGATGTTTTCAAACTATATACTATGTATGGTCTATTTTTTACCCAAATGAGTGTGACATATGTTATGAAATGAAATATGTGTAACTGATTAATACATATATGAATTATGGGAACTGAAGTTCCAAATTGTTATAGGTGCTGGTTAGAGACCAAGCTTTATATGTGAAAGGATTAAACCGAGAGTGTGTGTGCCGGTTTATACCATAGTTTGAATGAAAGAAAGGATGTATGAAGGAATACATGAATGAGATTGTGAAAATACTGGAATTGCATAGGTTAATGTGTTTTATTGTAAATCGTATATATAATATTGGGACCGCAGCTTGTTACTATGAGAACCTTAAGAAGCTCAACGTTATTATGAAAGCCTTAAAATTCTTAATGTTATTATGTAAGTGCAGTACCGTTGCTAGAAATGAGATACAGTGCAACCACACATCTGATTCTCCGTGTGGGTATCTATGTAGTTGTCTTGGTGCGAAGGGCCACTAGTTGATCATGAACCAGGGTGGTGATGGCCAAGATAGACTGGAGTAAATTATGATGCCTAGTAATGCCTGCATGAACAAGGCTCGATCAGTGCTTTATTATCGCACAACCCGCGCCACGGGGGGGTGTTGGCATAGTTATTATTGTTTCAAAGTTGAACGGTGTTCTAAATATACATATGCCTTATTTAAGAACAAAATTGGGCAGAGTCATAGGTTTGAGTACTGGGCGGAGGGATTGTACAGTGTATGGATCTGTACCCTACCCTAACCTTGAGAACTCTCGCTTGTTATGATGCTGAATTAGCTATTGCAGGATTTATATCTATATATCTTCTATATTACAGTATTGAGAATATGTTATATACATAACTACTTGCAACTGGTTTAAACACCTCTTGTCACACATTGATGTAATATCTTCCACCTTACTGAGAAGCCTTTGTTTCAGGTCCTTCAAGAAACTGGTCTTAAGCTTTTAAAGGGATGTTGAAGCTTAGTACTGTATTTAGCTTACGTAAGTGTTTTGTATATGTATTGGACTTAGTTCAGGTGGTCTTTTTGAGAATGTAATACAGGTTATCTTTTAAGTACGATCGTATGTATGTAAGGATATAGTTAGAAACTATGGTATGTTTATTAGAATCCATATGAATGTTTGTGTTTTCCGTAATGTATGAAAGCATAGATCTATATAAATACACCAGTATGTCCTTGTTTAGGGTAGGTAGTCTATATATGTTATCAGATATGTGTAGACTATGTATGAATAGTAGCACTTTGGGCCCACCTATTGGGTCGGGGCATTACAATATTTCTCCATTAGGGCCAAGATTAAACTGCATCATGTCTCTGTCTAATAGAGAATTCAAACTCACAAATTCTAATAAATCAATTTTTAATTTCATTAACATTTTGGAAGTGTTTTCCTTGCTTTTAAGAGCTTAAAATCAGTTTGTTATTTCATATTTTTTATTTGAAAATATAAAATATATATATATATATATATATGTTATATTAAAATATTAAATCAATTAAAATCAATTAATTGATTTAATCGAAATTTAGTTCAATCTATTGTGAGTTTTGTTAATATGAAATTTCAATCGATTTGGTTAAAGAAATTTTTAATAAAAAATTTTCAATTAATTAACTGAATTAAGCAAACCGATCAAACCCCTAACCCTTAATTATACGACACGAGAGCATAACTTCATTATTTACCCTGTTGAAGCTGAGGGATGGTCATTGGCATGTACATATTTAGAAACCCACCCCCCCTTGAATAAATTCTGATTGAGACTTGGGAAAACAAATTTTAAAATTACTATATTAAAGATCTATGTAAGAAATGGATCAGAACCTGAACAATTTTAACAATGGGGCTAAACACAATCCTTGCCATTGCATCAAGGACGAGTCACAATGAACAATGACCTAGTATTACAAAGATGCGGCAGCAGACCTTGAGCTGATCCTATCATTTTTTTTTCTTTTTTCCTTTTTCATTTTACATCTCTTTTTCAATCCTTGGTTTTACATCCCCATTTTCGGGGAGGGGTGGAACTTCAGCAAGTATATTATTTGAAGCAGCAGCTGCAGCAGTACCCATCTGTGATGTCTTTGCTATGGGTGGCATGACAGGTTTGGCAACACCATTGCTAATAGGTTCTTGTTGATTCCCCACTTCATTTCTGAAATTTGAGCTACTATTGTTGAATGGGTCTTTTTGATTCCCCATCTCAATTTTGGCTAATGACGAACATTTTGTTTCTGCAACATTGAAAAGAACTTTTGAATCAGTTTGTTTGGTTCGACGAAAATAGCTATTCATTGAAATAAGATGGACTATAGTTTAACTTTGGGAATCATGGGTTAGTTATTTCTTATATATTCCTAATTATTTCATTTAACATTAAATAAGAAAAGAATACACATCCCCATAATGAAATTTTGAAATAATTATTTCTTGTTTATTCTTTATTACGGACTCTTAAAATGTTTCATATTATTATTTGTTTTATAGTAGTAACATATTTTCTTGTACAACTAATTGAAAATAACCTACTAAAACTAATCTATTCTTGGAAACAGACATTTTTCTAGTTAAATGTAACCTTATAGTTTAATTTCAACCATAATAAAATCCATGAACAAGCACTGAACAAAAATCAAAAGGTTAAACTTTGTTAATCTATCATAATTTAAATTTTAAGAAACAAAGTACAATTTAATAAAACTTTAGAGATATGTTAAATAATTTATCTTTTTTTTTGGTTTATTGAGAGAATTATTAAGCTATACCAATTAGAATTTTTTACACTGTTGAATTATACCTCATATTTACTCAAATTGTTACAATATGATGCAAAACCTCATTGGTAGATGTCAAATGCAGCAATTTCTCTTGGTAAATGTGAGTTTATTGAAGTCATTTTAAAAATGTTTCGTCTCCTTGTGAAAAAGGAGCTACTAGAAAGAAAAAGTTAGATTTGAGTATTTGATGCCTTGTGAAAAAGGAGCTACTAGAAAGAAAAAGTTAGATTTGAGTATTTGATGAAAAAAGTTGTGAGGTGTTTAAAAGTATACAATAACTAGAAAGAATATGGTCTTTTTAGGAAATATAATTAATACATTGACCGTGTTATAGTATTAGAAAAAATTAAGGACAACAATAAAAAAAAAAAAAAAAAATTGTTTGTGAAAAAAATTAGCTTCTAACTTTTCAATTTTTAATTTTGCAACTTCTAAAAAAGTAAAAGTTGATTTTTAGAAACTAAAAAAATTATACCAAAAGTTAGACCTACCTTTATCTTTTAAAAAGGACAATACAAAAGAGAGGCATCAAACTCACCCTAAATAGCTTAAACGTTTATCTTATTATTTATGAATTAATATATTATAATTATATATATATATATATATATATATATATATATTAAAATGAAGTGCTTACCTGAGCCATCCCTAATGATTTTATTTGGTTTAGTAAATGAGTTTTAAAATTAAATTTATGATGAACTTTTTTAATAAGAAGGTGTGAATATTTTCTCATAATGTTATTGTTAAGTACGCCCCTCTTTAAAAATTTTTTATTTTCACATAAATCGTAGGGTTTCGTCTTTACTAGCCAATGCCTCCACGAACGAAGCCTTTGGCTGCCTCAAAGCATGACAACTCGCCACGATGCGCTGCCAAGCAACAGAGGGTTGAGGACCCACCAAGGGGAGAGTCTTCTTCTAGGGGTCGAGCTGTATTGAGCGAGCACAAAAGGATTTTGGATGAGACGAGAGCACCAAGGGTGACTCTTGAGGATGTGCAGCTGCCCCCGACACGTTCTATTGTGCCACTCATTAGAGAGCAGTCCTTGAATGTTACTCAGGGCTTACAGAGGACATGGCCGCTCATCTGGTGTTATTCCGTACTATTAGGCCGACTATGCTATATGATTGTGAGGCTCCGTCTTCGGCGGATATTCTTGCTGAGTTGCTGCTCGGGTCCTTAAGCCACATAAACCACCACCCTCCCCTCTTACCCCTAAATTGCGTCATCTTTTGGAGGAAATGGCATGGGACCGAGACGCTGCTAGAGCAGCAGCCGCCTCGCCTTGCTCGTGCAGTTTCGATTCTGATTCTGACTCTGATTAGGATAGACTAGATGCTTGGGATCTTTTTATGCACTTTCTCTTTTAGTTATGTACTATACTCATGCACCCTTTGCTTTCATTTTATTTCTTTTTGTTTTATTTTTTTTCATGTATTCTATTTTACCATGCTTTTGAATGACTATACGTGTGCTTTGATGTGTTTATCTACATTGTATTGCCTCTGAAATTAATGAAAATACATGGAGCTTTTAGTTTCTACCTGTATTTTGTGTTTCACTATATCATTACGTTTTCTAGCTATTTCTGGAATTAATGTGGACGTTACTTACACAGAAAAGGTAGGTAGATAAGTGTTCACTTTTTTTTTTTTATCCTTGTTGTGCATTCATTTGAGATTGTGCATAGTTAGAAAATCTTTGGAACAACAATGTATAAAATATGGCACTTAGGAAAAGCCAACTAAATGCCATATGAAGTAAATTGGCAAATTAATTACTGTCATTTATTGTGTTCATTGAATCTTAGACCTATTCAAGAATGGTTATTATACATTCATGCCATAGTGTACATGTGAGACAAAATAATTATTGAAATTCAATTGATCATTAGTCATACTGTTGACTCTATGAGTCCAATCTTGTTTTGATAATGACAAATCACTTGGTATTTGATCTGTACATTGAGATTGTGAACAAGAACTATATTAAGCATGCACGGAAGGATAATAAGTCATGGAGGTCATAAAGAACAAAGCATACATATCTGGGCAAGATCCATGGAACTCAAAGATTACAAGAATGAAGATGCAAGCACCAAGCTTAAGAATGTCATGGGAATGGGTATTTAGAACTCATGTATTTACATTTTCATATGATCTAATTTGAGGCTCAACATATACGCTATAATAACTTTAGGACTCATGCATTTCATGAACATCATTAGGGGACATTCATGAACTTAGAAATATTTTCTAAACCCTGGAAAATACTTCTACAAAAGAGCCAAAAAAGAGAGCAAAGAAAAATTTTAATTTAGAAGGAAAAAAATTTAGGAAATAACCACTTCGGTAGCTTGAACTCAACCTTAGTCGCCTGAAGAATTTCTTTAGAAGCCTGAAGATTAAGTTCAGTCGCTTGAAGAATTAATGGTGAAACATAGAACCTGGCCAAGGCACTTCGGTTGCCTGAACTTGTGACTCCGGTTGCCTGAAGTTGTCACTTCAGGAGCCTGAACTCCACTTTAGTCACCTGACCCTATTTTTAGGTTGATTTTTCGAAGCACTAAGGAACTTCAGTCACCTGGGCACTCGACCTCAGTCACCTGAACTTGTGGAAAACTTATAAATTTAATTTTTATTAAGATAACTCGTGAGATATTTTTTAATCCAACGGTTAAGATTGATTCTAAGGGTTAAGCACCTATATATTGAACATCTAAACCCTAGAGCGTTAGCCAAGACAAACGAGAAAAGAAGAGAACATCTTGTTGAAAAGAGATTTGAGAACTTTGAACACATTGCTATACATTTGTCTGCACTCTTGCACATACTCATCAAGTTTGGGCAAATCAATTCAGAAAATCAAAGGGGATTCATTTACACATCTTGATTTCAACTTGGTATTGAGATTTGGTTAATCCGTTTAGTGTTTTTCAAGAGATTCTCATATCATCATCTGTTATTGATTATCGTTAGAGAGTTTGATCTTGAGTGTTCCTAACCATATAGAAATTTTTCTTGACAAGTGCATTACTTGAGAAATTTTATTTTGCCATTCATATATATATTTTTTTCAAAAAACTACTCATTTCGAAATCTATTGTTAAAATAGGCTGAGTGATAGAGAGTGAGTAACTTTATATATATATATATATATATATATATATATATATATATATATTAGTTAGATAATCTCACTACTTGATAAAAGTTTTTATCATTGGTTAAAAAGATTTGATTCAAGTGTGTGTTTTGTTAAAGGATCTATATTTTAGATATATTAATGCTTGATTAAATATTCTTGGTATTTATAAATATACATTTTATTGAGGGATTTTTTTTGAAAAACAATATATTCAGTTTGTGATCTTTGAAAATCATATTATATATATATATATATATATATATATATATATATATATGTTGGCTTATTACAAAGATCATTGTGTGATTGAATATTTGAAAGAAAGCAGTTGATTTTGATTGATCCAATATTCAAGACAAAGTTTTTGTTTAAGTTTACATTAGATATAATTAAGCATTTTTACAAAGTGAACTAGAACCTTAATATTCTCCAAAACGTTTAAATATATCATTACTTGGGAGTTTTGGTTAGAAGGGAAATTGTGTATTGAAACATAATCATTCATAAATGATTGTATCGTTTCATACATTCCGAGCTTCAAGTTTTATCATATGATTATGTATTAGGAATTTAAATTGTACTCACGAGCTTTGTTGGAAGTAACTTTGAGTATTTTACAGATTTTATTGTATTCACGGTTCAGGTTGTGAACCGGGACTGAGGAGAGAGTTGTATCTCTTGTAAGCAGCGGAGTAGGAGGAAACTGTACCTTTTGTAAGCATCGGATTGTAAGGGAAGTTTCGTCTCAATTTAAGGAGCAGGAGTTATAGTGGAATCCTTGAGTGGGTTGCTTAAGTCGAGGACATAGGTCAGGTTGGCTGAATCTCGTAAAAACTGCATTTGTATTATCTCTTCCATTATCTCTTTATTTTTCGTATTGCATTTCAATATCCAGCTTGCATGTATATTTGTTGAATAATCTCACATGAACTTGATAAGTAATTGGTTAAATTTAGACATGGGGACTAAGTGGTGAATAAGTTTTAAAGAATTTTTAAAATATCTAATTCACCCCCCCTCTTGGGATTACACCTAAATTAACACTTACTATGTTGACTAATAATCAATTGAACATGTTAATTATTTGTTTCACTTACGATTAGTAATGTTTGTATTTCAACCATTCTTGGATAGTCCAATGTGGACAGTTTAGGAAGTTGTATTTACATTGTTGTCATTGTTCACACTTTGTCAATTGTCATTATATATTTCAAGTGCATCTCTACTTGTGTTCTCTAGGTGCATAGTAAGGTGTCGTGATAATTTGTTAGTGATGGAAAATTAGCAACATATTTACTTCTCTCATCTCGTATACTTAGAGAGCCATGGGGAGATGCAGTTGAAATTTATAATGACTACGATAAAGGAATTTGAGCGATTGATTGCAACGTAAATGCAACATTCCTAAATGGGATAGGATCTGTACCCTTTAGACGGAAGGTGGTCGATTGTATGATTCACGATGCATGCGTCATAAATATTATGAGAATGTAATCAACACCATTTACTTGAATAAGTTATAGGGTAATTAATGAACATGGATAAGAGTTAGATGAATGCTGGGGGTAGGTTTTTTCCAATATATGTGAAAGAGGTACATGATTTCATAGAGTTTGCGCATCCTCGTGCAGACAAAGCCAATAGAAAAGGTGTCCTTGCAAGAAATGCCAAAACATAACATTCAAACACATTGGTTTGGTTCATACACATTTATTGGACTTTGGAATGGAGAAAAGTTACACAACATGGGTGTTCCATGGTGAAAATTACACAGTTCAGAGTGATGATAATAATGATGAAGATGAGGGGGCAAATATAATAGGTGGTGATACACATTCGGAAGGGTTATGTGAAATATTAGGTGACTTACAAAGGAGGATTGTAGTGGACACGGATGATGTCGGTGTGTTGCGTACTGGTGATGAATCTACTTCAGTAGGTACCATACCTTGCAATCCTAGTACGTTGAATCAACTCGGTAAACCATTTGCTAATCTTGTGAGGCATGCACGGGTGCCTTTATATCCAAACTATAAGAAGTTCACAAAATTAGAGTTTTTGATAAAGTTGCTTTATGCAAGGACAATGCATGGGTTATCTCAAAGCGCATTCAACATGCATTTAAGCCTCATTAAGACAGTACTGCTTGATGGTGAAACACTTCCGAAGTCCTTTTTTGAGGCAAAGACATACATGCGTGAATTGGGTCTCGGTTACACTCTAATACACGCATGTAGGTATGATTGTGCACTCTTTTATGGTGAACATGAAAATGTGAACGAGTGCCTAGAATGTGGTGAACCAAGGAATACAACTAATCAGAAGAAGGGTAAAAAGGTCCCCCAAAAAGTTTTACGATATTTTCCATTAATCTCGTGACTGCAACGATTGTACATGTGCATAAAGATTGCTGCTGATATGAGATGGCATCAAGAGAAACATCTTCAAGATGGAAGCATCCTTAGCCATCTAGCAGACTCCGAAGCTTGAGCTGATTTTGATAAAATGTATCCATGGTTTGCTAGTGATCCTCGTGACATCAAACTTGGTCTTGCTTCAGATGAGTTCAATCCTTTCAGTAACATGAACAACTTGTATAGTATGTGGCCAGTTATGATGATGTCATACAATATGCTGCCATGGCGATGTATAAAAGAACCTTTCATTTATATGTCTCTACTTATTCCAGACCGAGGGCATCTGGTAATGATATTGATGTGTACTTGTGTTTGTTAATTGATGAGTTAAAAGAACTAAGGGAAAAAAGAGTGGAGACATTCGATGTGGAAACCAGGACAACATTTCGGATGCATGCTACAGTGTTGTGGATAATTAATGATTTTCCCACTTACGGCAACCTGTCGGGTTGGAGCACAAAACGTTACTTAGCATGCCCAATCTATAATAAGGATGCTGGGTCTTTATCCTTGAAGCATGGATGCAAGTTATACTTTATGTGTCATCATTGTTTTCTACAGCTTGGACATCCTTGGAGGACTCATGGCATCAAAAGTTTTAATGGAAAACCTGAATGAAGGTTGCAGCCAAAGTGACTAAGTGGGGATGAGATATTAAACTGGCTCAGGTTGATCAGAGATGTGAAATTTGGGAAACCACCAACCAATAGAAAAAGAAAACATACTGTGTGGAAGTTGAATTGGACAAAAGAAGCATCTTCTTCGAGTTGCCATAATGAAAAGATCTTCCACTACGCTACAACTTGGATGTCATGCACATCGAAAAGAACATTTGTGAGAATGTCATTTTTACATTGTTGGATATGAATGGGAAGGCAAAGGACACCGCAAATGCTCACCGGGATATGGAAGATATGAGAATATGGCCTGAGTTGCACCTATTTCATAATAGGGACAAACTTCGCATACCATTCGCTTGTTACATATTTTCAAAGGATGAGAAGAATAAATTCTTCGAATGGTTGAAATTAGTGAAGTTCCCTAATGGATATGCATCGAACATAGCTCGATGCATAAACACAAATGAAGGGAAGATGTTGGGAATGAAAAGTCATGACTGTCACGTCCTTCTTCAACGAGTCCTACCCATTTTCTTTCATGGAAACTTGATCGAAGATGTTTGCTTGGTGCTGATTAAGCTGGGGATTTTTTTCGATAGTTGTGCTCCAAAAATTTGAGCGTAAATGAACTTGAACCGTTAGAGGATGACATTGTGATCGTACATGCAAGCTGGAGAAAATATTCGACTGAGTTGTATAGTAGAGGTGTTGTGCCCCCTGAGTGCAGATTAGGGCTTTTGGCTAGCCAGTCGTACTACAAATACGGGATATATGATGATATTTGACCTAACTGGGTTAGTCAACTGCGGTTAGGTCCAGCCTTCAGGCTGCGCAACCCTATTCATGGGGGAAAGCATGACTTAAGACACTCATGAGCTAGATATGGAAATGGAAAAGAAAAGAAAATGAAAATGGATTTGGAAAGAAAATGGAAATGAAATGAGAATGGAAATGAGAAAGAAAATGGGAAACAAAATAGCATGAGTTAATAAATAATTAAAGTGAAATAAAACACACCGCCTAAGGGCTTACTGAGTAAGGTGAGTGCTCTAATAAGCATCAGTTGTAGCTGAACTTGAGTCGATCGGGCTAGGCTACAAACGATATCAGGGCAGAGGGAAACTACTTGTATGGGCGGGTAAGCTTCCCTATTCTTAGGAACTTCGTTGGTAACCGTGGGCTGTGTATGAATGGGTTTGGAAATGAAATTTTAAAGCTTATAAAAGCTTGCATTGTATATCTATATAATTATGATAGTGGAAATGGTATATTTTCTCAGAAGGTATTATTACTGAAATGAATATATGTTATGATATAATGAATCTCATACTACCACACACTGTAGATAATTTATTCCATCTTGCTAAGATGTGTCACCTAGTCATTTAATATTTCAGGAAACCGAGCTAGACCCAGTGATAGAGCTCCGAGGTAGAGGGGAGCAGATACCCTGAGTAGTCAGGGTGAGTATTTTGTACTAGGGAGATTTGATTCCCCTAGAGTTCTCTGGTTGACTTGTATTTATGAATGGTAGTTCTCTGGTATGCGTATTCTCTATGGTATGTATGTATATATATATATTTGAAATGACTTCCGCTATTAGGCTTGTGTATGGATATGACTGTATACCTAGTACCCACTTTCGGGTTGGGTTATGTATTATGGTATTAGTAGTTGACGTGGCTGATATGTGGGGTATGTATTATTTATATGGAAAAAAATAGTATGAAAAATTGGGGCGTCACATTTTGGTATCAGAGCCTAGGTTTGCTAGGTTTTGAAGACTTTAGTAAATAGAGGAATACAATACCAGAGTATAGGAATGGATATTGATGAGATATGAGTCAGTTATTGTTTGAGGATGAGATTAGAATTTAGGGTTCTGTCTTGCTACCTGTAAGCAGGAGTTCCATGGTTGTTTCTATGTTTTTCTTAGGGTGACGACTTCCGAAAAACCATAGATATTATCATTAGGTCTTGTTTCTAAGTGGTAGGACTGGATCTTAAATGGGGATTAAGGAATGTTTGTAGCAGCATAATTTGTGGATTTTAGTAGGCTAGGTGTGTTTGTGAGTTATGATAATAGAATTCTAAAGCAGTTTTACACTATTTGCAGGTGGATCCAGGGAGTAGTAGTGCATAGGCTAGAGGGGCTAATGTAGGGCCTTCTAGTATGGGTGGAGGAGACCCTAATGCTGTATTACATAGCATCACCTAGCAGGTGATGGCAGAGATGGTTAGGGGTTCAAGGGAGCGGAGCTGAACAATTGATTAGTTCACGTGGATGAGACCCCTATCTTTGTTGACCTTATTGGTCACGCCTGGTTTTGATTATGACAAATACTCATTGTATCTAATGAGTGTTTGAGGTTTTGTGCAGGAACTAAGATTGTTGAGATCAAGATGGGCACAAAGCTTAAAGCTTGAAGACCAATTTATAATTCAACATTGTAATATATTTAATTGGTCTGTAATAGTAAGTAGGTATTTGGTTTGTAATAAGCTCACACACATCACATGTATGATTTATTACGTAAAGTTCAAACAAACCGTGAATGAGAAAGGACCTCAGAAATTCGATCGACTGACATCGGACTTTTTTGGTGTCTTCAAATTGGACCCTAAGTGACCCTAGGACACACACATTTATACATATGTTTGTTAGGCACTTGAATAGGGCTTGTTTGTTTCGAAGTGGGATCGAAATGCACACATGGTGCACTTTCGGTCGACCAGCCAAGCCAGTTCATTTTAGCTTGGTCGATCGAACCTCCCTGGGTCAATTGTTTGACCAAGACCTTGGTTAACCGAACCAGAATGGTTCAAAAAGCCTCGATCGACCAAAACCCTCTTTGGTCAACATTTTGACCACATGGTCGACCGAACCAGGTAGTTCAAAAGGCCCTAGTCGACCGAAACCCCTTGAGGTCAAAAGTTTGACCATCTGGTCGATCGACCCTTTTTGTACTCCAACTACCTGGTCGACTGGAGGGTCCTCGAGAGAAATCCCAGTGGTCTGGTCGACCGAACCAGGTAGTTCAAAATGTCCTGGTTGACCGAACCTCAAAAAATTGAGAAATCGCCCTTTCCTGGTCAACCGAGCCTTCAGTTCAAAAGTCCCTTGGTCGACTGAATCTTATGAGACTTGGTCGACCAAACTTGTTTTGGTCGACCAGACCTCTCGGGTTGCCCTGATTTTTTACCGCTGTTAAATATTTTTTAAACAGGGTTTAAATGCTTTAAACATCATTAAACTTTCCTAAGAATACCCAATAGGTCCCCAACGGTCATATTTCTCCTATGCCTATATATATGAGATCATTTGAGAAAATTAGCATGGATTAACCACTTTGATTAGGGAGAATTTTCTGAAAACCTAAAATCCTATACTACTCATATCTAAGCCCCAAACACTCATACTTACCTTCTCTGATTGCTCAAACTCTCTGTAAGTTGATTAAGTGCTTGATTAATAAAGGTTTGCTCTCCCATTTTATGTAAGATTGATTTTATTTTTATGAGAGCTAAACCCTAGTATTCTTAGGGGACTTTGTTAATAAGTCTCTCCTAAGAAGACTTTGATTTGATCTTTCGAGCTTACACCTTCATTGCAAGATCTTGAGAAGATTATACTTGTTTTTGGTTGTAAAAACTTTTCAAGCACTTCCAAATATCTATTGCTCTTTTATCTTATAAAATATTTGAAGAGATATTTTTTTGTGTGATAGTGATCTTTGTTGCAATATTCTTTCACTCATATATTATTTGCTGAATACAAAATTACACTTCTTTTGCAAACCAAGCATATACATCATTTAATACTTACATGCTTGAGATATCTTGCTAATTGAAATACTAGAGACTTGACATCTTTGTGTGAACTTATTGGCTGAATATCTTTTGATACAAAGATTGCTTGTTTGTCACTCTCATGTACACATTACACAGATAGAAAATACCTTTGAGAGTTGAACCTTTTAAATCATATTGACCACATTGAGCTTACATATTAAATCATATTGTGGTGTATGTTATTGTGCGCATATGGGTACATATCTGCTTTACACGAAAGCACAATCATTGTACCATCTGATTATATACACATTTGTTGTATATCCAAGCACGGGCCTGAAGAGAAGGACTAGCCCCGGAATAGTCCTGGATTGGCATAGACCCGGTTAGAAAAGCTAGGTGCGTCGTCCTGTTAAGGCGTGTAGGTTGAGGTCAGCCTCGCTAATTGACCTGGTGAAGGTTGAGGTTAGCCCTGTGTTAATTTGACCTGGTTGTAAACGGTGCCACTCCACCCTTAAGTGAGCTATTAGTGAAATCCTCTGACTTGCAAGCTGGAGGCGGGGACGTAGGCATAGTTGGCCGAACCCCGATAACATATCGTGTGTCTATTTACATTTCAAAACTTTATATTTACCGCACGTATATGCTATTGTATGAATGATGTGCATGATTTAAATTCCACATATTTTATTTATTAGCACATTTAGAATTGTGTAGAAAGACCCTAGGTTACCAAATCATATTGACTTCTGACTTAACCTAGGAGAAAAGTTTAAAATTTCCAATTCACCCCCCCTCTTGGCTATACACCTTTTCTAACAATCTTTTTCTGGAGGAGCTAACCCACTTGTGGTTGAGAATTGGGTCCAAGATATGGAGGACATGTTGACAGTTCTTCCATGTACATATGAGCAGAAAGTTTTATTTGCGACATTTAAGATGACTGGGGAGGCGAAGCGCTGGTGGAAATCAGCGAGATTGTTGGAGGAGTAGAGACCGAACCCTATAATGGTGATGTGGAGCTGCTTCAGGGAGATATTTTTCGAGAGGTATTTTTTTACTACTGTCAGGAGTGTGAAGGCATGGAGTTTCTACATCTGATGCAGAGATGGATGACAATACAACAGTATGCGGTGAGATTTATTGAACCATCTTGGTTTGCTCTGTATTTGGTACTAGATGAAAAGAGAAAGGTGAGGAAGTTTAAGGAGGGTCTGAGTTAGAGTCTATTTGAGTAGGTTATAAGCTTTCGGGCTTAGACATTTGTAGAGGTAGTAGACAGAGTTGTAGTGATTGAGGATGACCTTTAGAAAGGCACCGTAGCACATAGCCAGGGGAAAAGGCCCGCGCTTTCAGATGTTCAGGCAGGGTCTAGTCGAGGGCCTTGGAGGAGGTAGGACAGCAGAGGTGGACAGAGATAGATGGTGAGAGATTGAGCTGTACAAGATAGTCAGATGCCCCTACCTTATCTTATATGCTACAAAAGGCACTCAGGAGAATGTTGGGTTAGGGAGGTGATATGTTATCGGTGTTATCAGCTTGAGCATATGGCTAGGGATTATCATGCACTGCCAATTATAAAACCTACTTATAGATTATACCAAGGAGGTCATCAGGCACCACGAGGTGGACAATAGAGGAATATTGCCCTAGCTCGAGTCTACGCACTAACACCAGGAATGCAAAGGCAGCAGGAGATGTTGTGATAGGTACAGTTTCAATTTTGTCATTTATAGCTATTGCTTTATTTGATTCAGGGGCGACTCATTTTTTTATCGCCCAAGAGTTTGTTAAATTTTATAAGATAGAAACACAGCTCCTAGGTGTCAGTATGTCAGTGGCTACGCCAACAAGAGTTATGGGGATATGTGGTAAAGTACTTCGTAACTGTCCAGTGTGTATTCAGGGGCTGATTTTATTAGATGATCTGGTGGTCTTGGACATGCATGAGTTTGAGGTGATACTAGGGATGGACTGACTAGCTGCTCACTATGCCAGTATAGATTGTCATTAGAGGGAGGTAGTTTTTATATCTCTAGGGGAACATGAGTACAAGTTTGTGGAGTCTTGTGTGCGTACCCCACCACAGTTGCTATCCACCATTTAGGTGAGATGGTTGCTGCTAGAGGGTTGTTAGGATTATGTGGCCTATGTAAAGGCAGTATCAGAAGGAGAATTGAGGATAGAGGATATCCCTGTAGTGAGGGATTTTCTTGATGTTTTCCCTAAGGATTTGCAGAGACTACCTCCTAATCGTGAGGTAGAGTCTTTCATTAATTTAGTATCAGGGACAACGCCGATTTCAAAAGCGCCATACGAAATGGCACCGACAAGATTGAAGGAACAGTTGCAGGAATTGTTAGATAGGGGATTTATTTGGCCCAACGTGTCACCTTGGGGAGCACCAATATTATTTGTGAAAGATAAAGATGGGTTAATGAGAATGTGCATCAACTATCGTGAAATTAACAAAGTGACTATTAAGAATAAGTACCCGCTTCCCCACATCGATGATTTGTTTGATTAGTTACAGGGGACACAGGTTTTCTTGAAGATAGATTTACGGTCTGAGTATCATCAGGTAAAGTTCAGAACATAGGATGTTTCAAAGATGGCATTCAGGACTCAGTATGGGCATTATGAATTTTTGGTTATGCCATTTGGACTGACAAATGCTCTTGCAGTGTTTATGGATTTGATGAACAGGGTCTTTCACCAGTATCTGGACCAGTTTATAGTAGTGTTTATCATTGATATACTGGTGTATTCAAAGAGTCTAGAGGAGCACGAGGGACATCTCAGGATAGTATTTCAGGTACTGAGGGAAAGAAAACTGTTTGTGAAATTTAAGAAGTGTGAGATTTGGTTAAAGAAGGTTACCTTCTTTGGACATGTGATTTCCAGGGGTGGTATATTAGTGGATCCGAGTAAGATTGCGGTGGTAGTAGATTGGGTACAACCAAATAATGTGTAGGAAATTAGAAGTTTCCTAGGATTGGCTAGGTACTACCACAAGTTTGTTGATGGTTTTTCCAAATTGTCGGGTCCTTTGACGAGACTGACCAAGAAAGTGGTGAAACTTGAGTGGTCTGATGAATGTAAGCAAAGCTTCCAGGAGTTGAAGCAGCGGCTCATCACTGCACCAGTGATGCATCGCATAAAGGGCTCGGTTGTGTTTTGATATAGTAGGGGAGAGTTATAGCTTATGTCTCATGGCAGTTGAAAGAATATGAGAAGAATTACCCTACCTATGATCTGGAGTTAGCAGCAGTTGTATACACACTAAAGATTTGGATACATTACTTCTATGGGGGTATGTGTGAAATTTTTACTGATCATAAAAGCCTAAAATACTTTTTCACACAGAAAGAATTGAACATGAGACAGAGGAGGTGTTGGAGCTAATAAAAGATTACGATTGCACCATTAGTTACCACCCGGGAAAGGCTAATGTGGTGGCTGATGCTTTGAGACATAAATTAGTGGTTACATCGGTATCTGTAGTGGCAATACAACATCCGGTTCAGAAATTTATTGCTAATATGGTGTTACAACCAACTATATAGGAAAGAATTAAAGTAGCACAGAGGAGTGATGCAGAGCTTGTAGAGTTTATGGAGAAAGTACAGGTTGGTCTGGAGGAGGATTTCAATATCTTAGATGATGGAGCTTTGAGGTTTTGTACCAGGTTGTGTGTACCTGCCGATCTCGAGATTAAGAAAGTGATTCTAGAGGAAGCACACCGATCCTTGTATATGGTACATCCTGGTAGCACTAAAATGTATAGGGATCTTCGGGAATATTTTTGGTGGAGTAGAATGAAAAAAGAGATTACTGAGTTTGTAGCACAGTGTTTGACATGCCAGCGAGTGAAAGCTGAGGATCAGAGACCGGCGGGGTCATTGCAACTGCTGCATATTCTTGAGTGGAAGTGGGAGCATATAGTGATGGATTTTGTCACTGGGTTACCACCGACACTACATGGACAGGTTGCCATTTGGGTAGTTGTGGACTGAATTACAAAGAATGCCCATTTTTTTCCTATCAGAGTTAACCACTCCTTAAATAGATTGGCATAGTTATACATTCAGGAGATAGTGAGAATGCATGGCGTGCCAATGTCCATAGTTTTGGACTGAGACCCATGGTTTGCATCCCATTTCTAGAGGAGTTTGTAGAAGGCCATGGGTTTTCAGTTGTTGTTCAGCACAACATTTCATCCTCAGTTAGATAGGTAGATAGAGAGAATGATACAAATATTGGAGGAAATACTACGTGCATGCGTGCTGGACTTTGGAGGCAGTTGGATGCGATTTATACCATTAGTCGAGTTTGCGTATAACAACAATTATTAGGCTAGCATAGGGATGGCGCCATTCGAAGCGTTGTATGGTAGGAGATGTCGATCCCCATTGTACTGGGATGAGATTGGGGAGAGATAGATATTGTGGCTAGAACTGATACAGTAGACTTAGGACAAAGTCAGACTCATTAAGAACAGGATTAGAATAGCACAAAGTCGACAGAAAAGTTATGCAGATACTCGCTAGCGAGAGTTAGAGTTTGACGTTGGAGATCATGTATTTTTTAGGGTGGCACCATTAAAAGGAGTTATGAGGTTTTGAAGGAAGGGTAAACTGAACCCTAGGTATATTGGACCATTCTAGATTCTTGAAAGAGTGGGTTCAGTTGCCTACAGGTTGGTGTTACCACCAATTTTGTCAATAATTCATGACGTATTTCACGTCTCTATGCTAAGAAAATACATCACAGACCCCTCCCACATGATCATATATAAGAAATTGGAGCTCAGTGATGCTTTGTCCTATGTGGAAGTGCCAGTGCAGATTTTGGATTGGAAATAACAAGAGTTGTGTACGAAAAGCATACCATTAGTAAAAGTTTTGTGGCCCAAACATGCAGTAAAGGAAGTTTCTTAGGAGTTAGAGGAGCAGATGTGCCAGAGATACCCACACTTGTTCAGTGGGAGCCAGGGTTAAAGGTATTTGTTTTGATTTGTATATAGGATGGTTAAAGTTTTGGTTTTGATAAGAATGATTTTGGGGAGAATTTTCTTTTAATGATTGAATCTCCCAGAACTCTTATGTAACCACAGTATTCCTCTACCATAAGTGAGGGTAACTAATAAAATGGGGGTGTTGTTCTTTAACAATGCAAATGTGGTGAATGGAAAATTTCAAGGACAAAATTTTATGAGGGGAGAATGTAGAGACCCAGAAAATAAAATAATAAAAGAAAGTAAAGAGAAGGAGAAAGGGAATTTTAAAAAGGGAGAAAAATAGGGCTTTGTCGACGTACCTAGGGTCTTTGTCAACGAATGTCCCTTAGATTTCGATAATGAGGTACATGTGTCTCGTCAATGAGAGATTACCGAGAGTTTGGGGGATTTCAAGACTTTCAGGTTTTTCGACGAAATAGACCCCTCGTCAACGAAGTGTCTTCATGGGTTCGTCGATGAACCACTTGAATTCGTTAACAAATATCGGGTTATAAAGGTTGGAAACCCTCATTTTAGCACATGATTTTTCCCTCTCTCACTTTCTCTCTCTAGAATCACGGTCCCCTCTCATTCTCTTTTCATTTTTGGCTTCATTAAAGCCCGATTTGACGATCGGGAACTGCTTCAAAGTTTTTGGGAAGCTTCTCTACAACATAGGTAGAGTAGATTTTCATATTGGAGTTTTGGGGCACCATTATAAAACTAGGGTAAGTTAGATACTTTAAAGGTTTTAAAATTGATTTGAAGTATATGGAGTTTAAGGATTTCTAAATGATATTTGTTTTGGGAATTGGGTTGTTTAATTTGGTAAAAATGTGATTTTTGGGCTTTTGAGTTCGAAACGTTGAGAAGCGATAGATCTAAGGTGTCAGTGGACCTCTTAGTAAGCCAGGTAAGGGGAATAAATTATAGCAGTCTTTTTATGGAAATTATGGGTTAAGAAATATGTGAAAATGGTATATGATATTTTACCTGAAATTTATTTATGATATAAATATCAGATGAAATTTGTGTGTTATATGATTTATATTGAGAAAAATCTCAATATAAATCACATTAAGAAAATAAAAATGGAATTGAAATGTGAGTGCTCTGATAAGTATCGGTTGTAGTTGAACTAGAGTTAATCAGGCTAGGCTGCAAACGATATCAGGGCATAGGGAAACTACTTGTATGGGCGGGTAAGCTTCCCTATTCTCAGGAACTTCGTTGGTAACCATGGGTTGCATATGAATGGATTTGGAAATGAAATTTTAAAGCTTATGAAAGCTTGCGTTGTATATCTATATGATTATGATAGTGGAAATGGTATATTTTCTCAAAAGGTATTATTACTGAAACGAATATATGTTATGATATAATGAATCTCATACTGTCACACACTGTAGATAATTTATTCCTTCTGACTGAGATGTGTTTCACCCAATCATTTAAATATTTCAGGAAACTGAGCTAGACCTGGTGATAGAGCTCTGAGGTAGAAGGGAGCAGATACCCTGAGTAGTTAGGGTGAGTATTTTGTACTAGGGAGGTTTGATTTCCCTTGGGTTTTGTGGTTGACTTGTATTTATGAATGGTAGTTCTCTGGCATATGTATTCGTTGTGGTATGCATGTATATATATATATATATATATATATATATATATATATATATATATATATTTGAAATGACTTCTACTGTTAGGGTTGTGTAAGGATATGATTGTATACCCAGTACCCACTTTTGGGTTGGGTTATGTATTATGGTATTAGTAGTTGACGTGGCTAATATGTGGTGTATGTATTATTTATATGGAAAAAAAATGGTATGAAAAATTGGGGCATCACATCGAGGGCACCATGTAATGATATTGATGTTTACCTGAGGTCGTTAATTGATGAGTTGGAAGAACTATAGGAAAAAGGAGTGGACATATTCAATGTGGAAACTGAGTTAACATTTTGGATGCATGCTACACTGTTGTGGATAATTAATGATTTCCCCATTTACGACAATCTATCGAGATAAAGCACGAAAGGTTACTTAGCATGCCCATTGTGTAATAAGGATGCTGGGTCCTTATCCTTGAAGCATGGACACAAGTTATGCTTTATGTGTCATCGTCGCTTTCTACGACCTAGACATCTCTGGAGGACTCGTGGTGTCATAAGTTTTAATGGAAAATGTGAACGAAGGTTGTAGCCAAACCAATTAAGTGGGGAAGAGATATTAAACTAGCTTAGGTTGATTGGAGATGTGAAATTTGGAAAACCACCAAACCGTAGAAAAAGGAAACGTGTTGAGTGGGAGTTAAATTGGAAAAAGAGAAGCATCTTCTTCGAGTTGTCATACTAGAAAGATCTTCCACTACACCACAAATTGGATGTCATGCACATCGAGAAGAGCATTTTTGAGAATGTCATTTGTACATTACTGGATATAAATGGGAAGACAAAGGATAACGCAAATGCTCACCGAGATATGGAAGATTTAGAAATACGGCCTGCGTTGCATCTGATTCGTGATGGGGACAAACTTCTCATGCCATTAGCTTCTTACACATTTTCGAAAGATGAGAAGAATAATTTCTTTGAATGGTTGAAATCAGTGAAGTTCCTTGATGGATATGCATCCAACATATCTCGATACATAAACACGAAGGAGGGGAAGACGTTAGGAATGAAAAGTCATGACTGTCACATCCTTTTGCAATGGGTTCTACCCATTTTCCTTCGTGGACACTTGACTAAAGATGTTCGCTACCTGTTGATTAAGCTAGGGATCTTCTTCTAATAGTTGTGCTCCAGTAAAGTGAGCGTAAACATACTTAAACGGCTAGAGGACATCATGATCATACTATGCAAGTTGGAGATAATATTTCTACGAGTATTCTTCAATGTGATGGTCCACCTAGCCATCCATTTACCAAGGGAGGTCACAATTGGAGGACTGGTGCAATATCGTTGGATGTATCCTATTGAGAGGTAAATTATAAAGTTTGCCTACAATGTTCATGTGATTTCCTCATTTTCTCTGTATGTAAAAGTCACTAATACTATGTAAAATGCACAGGTTCTTATCCACTTTGAAGGGATATGTGCGCAATAAGGCATGACCGAAAGGTTCAATCATTGAGGCATGCATTGAAAGTGAATGTCTTGCATTTTTCTTAATGCATCTATATGATATTGACACAAGGTTCATTCATGAGGAGCGAAATACAGACGTTCATACTATGCAAGTTGGAGAAAATATTTCTATGAGTATTCTTCAATGTGATGGTCCACCTAGCCATCCATTTACAAAGGGAGGTCATAATTGGAGGAATGGTGCAATATTGTTGGATGTATCCTATTGAGAGGTAAATTATAAAGTTTGCCTACAATGTTCACGTGATTTCCTCATTTTCTCTGTACGTAAAAGTCAATAATACTATGTAAAATGCACTGGTTCTCATCCACTTTGAAGGGGTACGTGCGCAATAAGGCACGACTGAAAGGTTCAATCATTGAGGCATGCATTGATAGTGAATGTCTTGCATTTTGGTTAATGTATCTATATGATATTGCCACAAGGTTCATTCGTGAGGAGCGAAATGTAGACGTTCATGCTAATGCCCAAAATGAAAGGAATGTTGACAAAAGACATAAGAAGGAATTTGTCAATTGGTTTGGAAGCTGCGTAAGTAATAATTTTTATGTGAGTTCAAAGCAAAGTACATTTTCAATATTGACGGTTTACTCATCTAAAGTCCTTTTTAATTAATAGATGAAAGTAATGTATTATAATGAAGAACCAACGACAAGTATAGATTTGTACGCATTGGCATGTGGTCCCGATCGATGAGTTAACCGCTACAGCGATTGCATTGTCAATGACTTATGATTTCATACGAAGTTCCTCAAACTATATAAAAGAACCTAAAATTGTGGGGTTGCAGTGCTAGGCACAGAAGAAGATGAGGAAATTGACTACTTTAGTGTATTAGATGACATTCTAAAGCTTCACTATGGATCTAACAGACTCATCCACATGTTCAAGTGTACCTGGTGGGACATTAGCAATAAAAAGAGTGGGATAAACATGGATGCCTACTTTACTAGTGTCAATTTTAGTAAGACATGGTATTAAAATGACCCTTTTGTGCTAGTGATGTAGGCATAACAAGTGTTCTACCTTAAGGACACAAAATTGAAGGGTGAATGACATGTGGCCCAAAAAATTCCTCCCTAAAGTTTGTATGATATTACATAAGTCGTAGATGGGGAGAAGAGTGTCAGCGAGGAAGTTTTCCAAGAAGATGAGCCATCTATCAGTGCAGCAACGCAATCTGCTTTCAATGTTGTTGAGGAAAAAACTGATCCTATACCATTGAATAGGGTTGGTGCCACGGCAGAACATGAAGGCACTATTGACATTGGAATTGAACCTTATGTACACGTTGACTTCATTGACAACGATGAAATTGGTGGGGAAGATGAAACTATGGTCAAGTACTGTAATGAGGAGGAAGACTTACCAGAAAGTGAGGATGATACCAGTGAGGAGGAAGACTTACTAGAAAGTGAGGATGATACCAATATTGAGGATGTATAAGGGGTAAGCATGTTATGTTGTCACCATTTATTCGACATATGTAAATAACTGAAAATATATTTACTATAAATCCTTTTACTATCCAATCTTCAAATATTTACTTGTGTATTATTTTGTAGAAATGACACTAGGAGATCGTCGTCACTTAGTTCAGTCTAGGCTCTCCATGACATCTTCCCATGAGGATAATACAATGTCCTCGAGATTGGCGAAGGATGTCGGTCCTAATGCGACATCATCTGAGCCCTCGGGACCTCGACCTGAGGTGAAACCATCAGCTAGGGATCAGATCCACCATAATGAGTAACGTTGGTAAGGTTACGAGTATTTGATTTATAATAATATATTAATGGTCGTACACGTGCATGGTCATGGCATTGTTCTTTAATTCTTCTTTTAGCATCAACCTCTGCAATACAACCAACGAGGTCAAGTTGTGGTGCAGCGAAGAACACAGCGCTAAAAAATCACCTATAGAGGACGGGGCAGCGGATCCGGATCGACATTCCTTCAGGCTACACGGCCCCACGTGATGATTGGTGCTTATCCTGGACACGGAAGCTTGACATTATATGCCGACAATATGCTCCAGTCACCTACTTCACCTGGCCACAAGTGACAAAGGTTTAGCACTTGGTTCTCTACGAGCGCATCTTTGTAAGTAATCCTACACCATTTCTTTTACTTTTAATATACTACACAATTAAC
Organism: Malania oleifera; assembly: GCF_029873635.1. NCBI lineage: Eukaryota > Viridiplantae > Streptophyta > Magnoliopsida > Santalales > Ximeniaceae > Malania > Malania oleifera. The sequence goes on along the minus strand of NC_080418.1, from coordinate 100,113,641 downwards.
TGTCTAACATTCTATGTATGTTTCATATGCAGGAAGAGTTTGATATGGAAATTTTCACCATTGACCATGTAAAAAGGGTAGTGAACGTGTAGCTGTGTGCTCAGTTCAAAAGCTATTGAACTAGAATGTGCAACCATTTTAAGAAGATGGGAGATCACGCTAAAGCACATCCATACGATAGGATCTCCTTGGAGGATTGGGAGGTGGTGTGTCGCTATTTCCGCGACCCCAGCTATTAGGTGATGTGTTTGTATTATTATAACAACTTTTTCATATTGATGTGGCTAATGAAAATCATTACATCTTTTTTGAAGCTATCTGTGCAACAAATGCTATGAACCGTAGCAAACTTGATTTGACACATTATGGTGGGTTGAAATTATTCATCAATCATCGAAAGGTAATTGCTATAAAACTATTTGAGCATTACATGACAAGTGTTATTTATGTTTACACCTATTTAAATTAATATTAATGAGGTTTTAAATGATAATGTAGCATGATCTCATCACTGGCGAGAAGGAGCCAAGGCCGAATCTTTATCAGAGAACACATCAGTGGCCATCGAGGGAGTGGTGCCAGGGTGTGTAGAGCAAACATGTAAGGCAATTATATTATTTAGTTCATTGTTTTCTTCAAAATGTCAAAATTGAGGATGGTCGAGCTAAGGAATGCATTGGTTCCAAAGGGGAGTCAGCTAATGATGGATGACGAGATTTGCACTCAGGTGCTGGGGGAACATGCGGGGGGCTGGTTGAATGGTCTTGGGAGTGGATACATCGCCCTAACATCATCATTTTCTTTGAGTTTGGCATCTCATGCTGAGCTTGACCTAGCGTGCCGAGCCGCCGAGTCTCGAGCAAAGGAGATGGTTCTCCAGATGCAAACAATGGAAATGGAAAACCAGCAACTAAAAGAGAAGGTGTCCAACTAGGAAGCGGAGATTGAAGCAATTAAGGCCTGGAAAGCATAGATGGAACAAATTTTGTTCCAATCTCATCCAGATGATTCCGGTAGCTCCTTCTCTCATTAAAAAAAATTCAAACTATCACTAATTGTAAGATGATTGTTGATACTATTTTATATATTTGTTTGTCAATTTTACTCTATTATATTATACCTTTTTGATGCTGGAGTCTAAAGAAATGTTTTGTTTGATGTTCACTTTGAATTTTTCATTCAAACATGGAATATTCTTGTTCAGGTTACAAACCAACTACTCTTATAGTGCATATAAACTTTTAAATTGGCTAATGATTAGAATCCAAGCAATGAATAAAAGAATGTCATCATGGTTGAGTGGTCTCCTAAGGTTTCGTTGTGATTGGAGCTTGAAGCCACACATTATAAAGATGAATTTTGTGTAAGAAATGAAGAATATTATTGACCTATTGACAAAAATAAATAGATGCATAGAGAGAAACACCATAAAGGAGGGCACGATTAAGAAAAACAACAGTTCACAAAAGGGAGAACTAGGAAAGGGAGTGAAAATCAAGTTCAACTTCATATGGCAGTGTCCCTCTGTTAAATAGATGGAATAAAAAAAAAGGGGGGAAGGAATAAAATACGAGTGAGAGGCAAAATTATAAGAAAGATAAAAGAAGAGAGAAGAAGAAGAGGGGAGGAAGAAGAAGAAGAAGAAGAAGAATAACATAACCTACAAAAGAGAGAGAGAGAGAGAGAGAGAGAGAGAGAGAGAGAGAGAGAGATAGCGATAGATAGGGAAACAACAATTTCATTTAAAAAATACTCTCACCGTGCTCGTAAGTAAAATGACTCATGAAAACTAGTCTTGCATCAAATGAGTGAACGATTCCTAGGTTTGAACCATAAGACCTACAAAACAAGTAAAAAAAAATGTGGTCCCAAGTGCCCAAAACGCATGACATATGCATGTTTTTTTCCCAAACCAACTACCGCCACTATACTCATAAGTAAAATGACCTGTGGGAATTAAACTTGCGTCAATTTGCCAAAATTCCCATGTTTGTATCATATGACTTGCAAAACAAGTCAAAATGGGGCTTAAAGTGCCCAAAACATAAAATACACTTATTTTTGCCACAAACCAACTACTGCCACCATAATTTTAAGTAAAATTACCTATGGGAACTAAACCAACATCAAATGAGCCGACGGTTCCTAAGTTTGAATAGTATGACTTAAAAAACAAGTTCAAAAGGGGGTTTAAGGTACCCAAAATGTGGAATATGTTTGTTCTTGTCACAAACCAACTACTTGTGGTGATCATAAGTAAAATGACTCATGGGAAGTAGTCTTGCATAAAAAAAGCCAATGGTTCCCATGCTTGTACTGTATATAACGTACAAAAAAGTAAAAATCAGGGTTCAAGGTGCCCAAAACATGAAATATGCATGTTTTTGTCACAAACTGTTTACCATCACCATGCTCGCTAGTAAAATGACCCGTGGGAACTAAATCTATCTCAAATTAGTCGACGGTTCCTAAGTTTGAAATGTATAACCTACAAAACAAATCAAAAATGGGGTTTAAGGTGTCCAAAACATGGTTTATGCTTGTTCTTGTCGCAAACCAACTACTGGCACTACAATCATAAGTAAAATGACTTGTTGAAACTAAACTTGCATCAAATGGTTTGACGGTTCCCAAGTTTGAACCATATAACCTGCAAAAAGAGTCCAAATTGAGGTTCAAGGTGCCTAAAACATGGAATGTAGATGTTTTTGCTGCAACCCAACTACCCCCACCTTGATCGTAAGTAAAATGACCCATGGGAACTAGTCCTGCATCAAATGAGCCAACGGTTCCCTAGTTTAAACTACAGGACCTAAAAACAAGTCAAAAATGGGGTTCAAGGTGCCCAAAACGTGAAATTTGTATATTTTTTACACAAATTGACTATCACCACCATACTTATAAGAAAAAAGAACCATGTGAACTAAACCTGCATAAATTGAGGCAACGGTTCCCAAATTTGAACCATATGGCCTATGAAACAAGTCAAAATTGGAGTTCAAGGTGCCCCAAACGTAAAATACACTTGTTTTTGCGACAAACCAACTACCACCATCATACTAGTAAGTAAAATGACTAGCAGTAACTAAACCTACGTAAAATGAGCTATCGGTTCCCAAGTTTGAACGGTATGACCTACAAAACAAGTCCAAAATGGGCATACGAGGTCCAAATTGAGTTGGGTTAGTCTCGACACGTCCGTCACATTGAACTGGATGTGTCAGAGTTGATAGTGCCTAAAAAATCATCTCTGGGAACTTCTTCCCCACTTAGAAGAAAAGTTAGAATACAAACAAACTTAGTAAACTTAGTTCATTTTAAGCACTTAGGTGTCTAAGTCAGGCATACCATGTCGAAACAAAGTGTGGTCAGTCACGACACATTCGTGACATTAAGCTCGATGTGCTGAAGTTGATGGTGCCCAAAAATTCTATGCCAATTGAAAATTATGTGCTTAGACACAAACTTAGTACACTTAGTTGAATTTAACCACTCAAATGTCCAATTTAGGCATTCGGGGTCTAAACTAAGTTGGGTCAGTCCCAACACATCTGTCACATTGAACTAGACATGCCAGATCTGACAGTGCTAAAAAAATCCTCCCCGAGAGCTTTTTCCCACTTAGAAACAAAGTTAGAATATAAACAAACTTAGTAAACTTAGTTCATTTTAAGCACTCAGGTGTCCAAGTGGAGCATATGAGGTTCAAACCGAGTGTGGTTAGTCCTGACACGTTCGTCACATTGCCCTGGAGGTGTAAGATCTGACAATGCCCAAAAACTTCTCCTTGGGAGCTTTTTCCCTACTTAGAAGTAAAGTTAGAATACAAACATAGTCACCTTAGTTCACGGTTCTGCACCCAAGTGTCCAATTTGGGCATACGAGGTCCAAATTGGATGCGGCCATTCCTGACACGTCCATCACATTGACCAGGACATGTTGGAGCTGATGGTGCCTAAAAACTCTTCCTTGAGATCTTTTTCTCCCACTTAGAAGTAAAGTTAGAATACAAACAAACTTAGTAATTAAACTTAGTTCATTTAAAGTACTTAGCTTACAATTCAGGCATACAAGTTCCAAACCAAGTGTGGTCAGTCCCAACACGTTCGTCACATTGTACTAGACATGTTGGATCTGATGGTACCCAAAAAATCCTCCCTGAAATCTTTTTTCCCACTTAAAAGTAAAGTTAGAATACAAACATAGTAACTTTAGTTCACTGCTTTGCACCCAGGTGTCCAATTCAGGCATACAAGGTCCAAAATGAATGCGGTCAGTCTCGACACGTCCATCACATTGACCTGGACATGCCGAAGTTGACAGTGCCTAAAAACTCCTCCCTGGGAGCTTTTTACCCATTTAGAAGTAAAGTTAGAATAAAAACAAACTTAGTAATTAAACTTAGTTCATTTTAAGCACTTAGCTTATAATTCGGGCATACGAGGTCCAAACCGAGTGGGGTGAATTTTGATTGATAAAACAAATATACTTACAATTGTATCATTTTTTTACATTATGTCCGAATGTCCGATCATTTTGCTATCAAATCATTTTTAATTATAGTATATACATATATGTTCAAACATTGTATACTAATTTCTTGTATAATTATTATTTTGTAGGGTTTGCGGCTGTCACAACACTACAACGATGACAGACACTATAGTCAGGTTGGATGCACACAGCTTTTGACTTTTCCTGTATTCTTTGTTATCTAAACAGAATTATTTTTTATTTTTTAATTTCAATTTGTATTTGTATATATTTGAATTTTGAATAATTTTTATTTTAATTTTGAATAATTTATGATTGTTTTAGCAATTCTAGTTTAATTTTATGTATGCTAAAATGTAATTATAGGTTTTTACACGATTTTGTTTAAAAAAAAATTTAATTATTTCAAAGTATTAGTGATTGTTTAAAAAACTGTTACTAATAATAGCAGGATGAAGTATTAGTAACGATTTTTAAACCGTCACTAAAAGACTAAAACCGTCACTATAGAATCAACATTTTCTTGACTCAAAGTTGTCACTAAAGGCTAAATATTAGTAACGATTTTATAACCGTTACTAATTCCTATTATTAGTGATGGTTTTAATAACCGTCACTAAAAGCATAACATTAATGACGATTTATTGACCGTCACTAATAGCATTATATTAGAGACGGTTATTAAAATCGTCACTAATACTTGGGCTTTAGTGACGAATTTGAGTCGAGAATATGTATTATTTATAGCAACGATCGTAGGCTATTAGTGGCGGTTTTTTTCCATCACTAATACTCCACTATTAGTAACAGTTTGTATAATTCGTCACCAATAAGTATTTGTTGTCGCAGATATGGTGACTAATTTCAAGCCATCACTAATACTAATCGAACCATGACTAATACTATTAGTTACAGTTTTGTGATTATTAGTGACGGTTTTAAACCGTCACTAATAACCTTATTTATTGTGGTGAGTGTTTCTCAAGTTCATTACATTTAGATGGATATCAACATCAAGAATCCATGATAAATAATTGTTGTCTTTTGATGTCAAGGGGAACAAATTTAACTTTACTTAGGTTTGACATCTGAATAAATTAACAATAATAAGACAATTTAGAAACAAAAATATAAAAACTGAAATAAAACTAAAATAATAATATAATTATTTCCACCCTTCTGGAGTACTTAAATATGTTTCTTCAGGAATATTATATTATTTTTCTCAATTTGTAATCTCCTGGAGTATGATTCAAATTTACAATATTAAAATTGGGTAATAATTTGTCACCTCTTCCGGAGGTTAAATACACTACCTTATCTAGAGGATAAGCGTTTCACCTTTTTAGGATGTCGAATTTAACATTTATTTGGGAGATTAAAAATATGCCCTCTTCAGAAGGTAAATATTTATCATCTATTTTAGAGATTAGATATATAACCTTTTCAAGAGGTCTATCTATTCGAGAGATTAAATATATAGACGAGAGATTTAAATATATAACCTCTTCAGGAGGACTATCTTACCATCTCTTCTAGAGATTGATACTCTTTAAACTTTAAAATACAAACTTTCTTCTCGAGGATATTATACTCATGTGGAGTAAAACTTACAAGAAATAAATTAAATATGATTTAAAGAAATGTCTTGGATAGTTAGTCTTATGTTGATAATGTGTTATAAAAGATGCAGGAAAATAAATAAAGATAAGATAGAAATTTTATGTGACTCAGCTATGCCTACTCCACGGGTGAATGGAATCAAAACTTCACTATTTCGAGAGTAATTATACTTGTAATCAGTATTGTACAAAATATCTCTCTTCTCTTTATCCCTTGAACAAAATATCTCTCTTCTACACTTATCCTTAACATATATGTACTTCCTTCAAGCATGCAATGTATCTTCAAGCATGCATTGTGTGTGTCAAAATAAGAGAGAGAGGGTGCCCTTTTATAGGGCAAACAGATGGGAACGAATTTATGGTGATGGAAAAACGAAGGGGTGACAACCATTAATCCCCTATGGTATTCATAACAAAAGCAAAAAAAAAATCTATTTCTCTACTTTTCCGTATAAACTTAGCAAACTAAAAAAATAATGTGACATTTTTGTAATAATTTTGAAAAATAAAACTATTTTCACAAGTAATAAATGACAAAACTATTCATTAATGTTCTTTTCTTTTTTCACAACTATTGTGAACTTAAAAAATTTGCTTTTTTTTTTTTTTTTTGTAAATCTCTAAAAAACTAAAATTCAAAATAAAATTTTTTGTTCATAGCTTTACGAACTCTTACTTTCTAACCAAGAATTCTTGAACACCTTTTGATTGTCTAGACAAAAGACCTCGTTTTATAAACTTCATACTAGTTTAGAAATTACATAGAGGTAGATCCATACATAGCAACTAGAAACTATGCATAAAAGAGCACCATTTGCATATGTCAAAAAATACATGTTTAGTCGGCTGCAATATTTCCAATAGTAATCAAGACTATATAGTGTAATCAGAGAGAGAGAGATTTTTTTTTTTAGCTTTGGATTATAGTCAAATCTTTTTTTATCGCTTCTTCTACTATTCTTCTTTTAGTAGACCCAAAAATGCCGTGTAAAAAAATTTTGCGTAAAAAATATATTCGGTATGATTAAATGTATTAGAACTAGCCTCACTTTTTGGGAAAAAGAAAGTTGGCAGAATCAACAACGATAGCAAAAAATAGTGACAGAGAGTATGTCAAGCACAGGGTTGCATTCGAAAGAGGCATAAATTTATGTACACACAAGTTTTCAAGTTTTTAACCATTAATTTTCATTATAATAAGGAGAGTTATATTTTATTTTCTAAGCATGAACTTCATCCCTTAGATTTGGATCGTGTTCATTTGAATAAAATTCAATTTAGTTTTATATTATATTTTGTCTAATTTCACACAAATTAAAAGTTAAAATTTCTCCTAAACATAGCATTAGTGTACATGAATGAGGAAGAGTGTCCCCATTTATCTATGCTAAAGTTTAGTTTTTGAACATTAATTGAGAAAAAGGCTTTATGTCAATCATGACATTCTTTCTGGTGATGACTTAAGTTCTAAGGTATCTTATTTCCTTTTTGATTGAATTATGATATTTAGTTAATTTTTGGTTTTGGTTTGATGGCTTATTGGCCCTGGGAATGCTCAGGTTTGATGTAATAGTGATAAACTTTTGATGGAAGTCTTATTTGGCTTCCTTCCTCTCAGGTATGCCCAGAGTTTCTGTACATATCCATTTGATCAATATAATTTATCATTTACTGATAAAAAAAAATAAAAAAGTCTAGGACAATCAAGTTCAAAACAATCCGAATATTTAAGCAGAAAAAGCATTTCAAGTGTCTATACTGAGCCAAACAAATATTACAAACTTAAAGGGGATAATTTTGAATTCGAAATTCTTCACGGTTATTATAAAGAAGATTCCAAATGATCAATTTCACCAACTATTTCAATATCCCAAGTTTTGGATGAAGAACAAAGAAAAAACTTATCAGTCATAAGTAAAGAATTTCAACCTAACATGGAAGTCTTAAGAGAAGATTATAAACATAAGCTTAATAAAAGTAATAGAGATAATTTCTTTAAAGATTTTAATAAAAAGGAAAGAGAAAAAGATAAAATCTGAATGGATTAAAGAAATGCAAAAAACTCAAAAAATAAATTTTATTTTCAAATATCTTAAAGATAGACAAACGATTAATACTATTCATGACAATAAGAAAAGTTGAAAGATAGCAGATTATAATTGTGTCATCAATTCATCTGCCATTGGATTCTTTTAAAATTGATTATAAAAAAACAAAAGTCTTAGCCTCACCATATAAAGAAGTCAAAGAAGGAAATAACGGAATTGATCAAATAATCAGTCAAAATAATTATACAAATCGAATTTGTTGGAACAATCAATAGAAATTAAAACAAGTTGTATTTATGAAAAAGGTGAATCAAGTAAAGTTAAAAAGCAAAATCCTATTTACGAACCTTTTACAATCAAAGACAATTTCAAATTTATTCTTGAATCACAAAAAAGACATGAAGAAAACTTTAGAAATAATTCAAAAGGATTATCAAAACAAGGATAAAAATATTAATACGTTAACAAAAGAAGAAGTTATTTACAATTTAGAGAAAAATTTTCAAGATAATAGTGATTTTGAGATTAATAAGTTAAGAAATTCAAATTCATGGAAAAATAAAAGCAAAAGAACTTATTACAAGAAGCCAACACCTCCATCTTTATTATTTGAAGATGAACCTTTAAAATCTGAAAGAAGTTATGATGGTAATTCCTTGTATGAATGGAATTTGGATGAATTCACTGAATATCAAATAGTCACATTAGTCCAACAGATTGCTATAGTAGCAATTGCTTACAAATTAAGAAATAATCAAGAACCGGCCATAGTTAATATAATTACTCAAGGATTTAATGGAACACTAAGTCGTGGGATAACTATCTCACAACACGCGAAAAAGATGAAATTTTTTTGGCAATCAAAATTAAAGAAGACCTAATAATGCATTAGAAAATAATAGTGTAATATTAGTTAATTTAACATGTACAAAATTATCTGATTTTACATGGTATAGAGATGTTTTTCTTGCAAAAATTTTACGGAGAACCAATGGTAGAAGTAATTTTTGGAAAGAAAAATTTTAAGGAGGTCTTCTCTAATTATTTGCTCAAAGAGTTTGCGAACGAATTAAAGATACATTAGGAACTAATTATGCAACAATTACCTATGGACAAATTATTAATATCATTAATCATGAATGATTGAAGTTGTGCAATGAACTTAAAATTCAATCACAAATGAAAAATGAATTCAAGAAAAATAGAGGTGAATTAGGTGATTTCTGTACTCAATATGATTGTGAGAAAATTCAAGCACCTACAAGAAAAGTCAAAAAACATTAAAAAAAGAAATTTACAAAGAAACGAAAGAAAAATTATGATAAAAATAAAAGTTATTACTACAAATCAAAAGGAAAGAAAACTAAAGGATCAAAATATAAACACAAAAGCAATGTTACTTGTTTCAAATGTGGTAAAAAGGGACATTACAGTAAAGACTATAAGGTTAGACAAGAAATAAAGGAATTAAATTGTAGTAATAAACTCAAAAGACAAATGCTTTCCTTAATAATAAGTAATGAATCTGAATCATATGAATTAGAAGAATTTATTAATGAGTTTCAGGAAAGTTCATCCGACTATTCAAAAGAAAGTTTTGAATCATCAAATGAATCATGTAATGAAGATATATGATTTTGTTTTTGTAATAAATGTTCTGTTGACTTTTTGAGCCCGATGCTGACAAAGCACAGGTTACTTATGTGTGTATTTAGTATGTGAATAGGCTTAAATTTCAGCACACATATGGAAAGGGAAAATAGAAGTTAGAATAGAACTTAAAAGCTCACATCATCTGGTGTATTCCAAGAAGGCAATAGCGTAAAGAAGAAGAAGAAGACTTATGTTTTTAATTTGTAATATATTTTGTTTTGTATTTGGTCTGTAATAATGCATGGCATGCATGGTGTGAATGATAAGTTCAGATGACCATAGATTGACCATAGGGAATCAAACAAAGGCTAGACTTACCCAAGGACACAATACCCTCAATCTAAAATACTATAACTTATTCACAAGGGTTTCAAAAGGAAAGTTGACCGACCATCACAAAGTCATTTGACCTTGGTTGACCGAATTGAGAAAGTTAACCAACGTCAAATCTTCAGTCGACCGAACCCTTGGTAGTATAAATGCCTTGATTGACCGAACCCGTCAGAAGTCAACATTTTGACTTCGTGCGGTCGACCGTTCTAAAATGAACGTGTCCTTCGCGGTTGATCGAACTGACATGTGTTTGACCCTCAACTACTTGGTCGATCGAACTCATAGTTCAAATTGGCCATGGTTGACCGAACACCATGAATGGTCAATTAAGCCTTAGTCATGGTCGATCGAACCTACAAAGGGTTCAAAATAACCTTTGGACAGTTGACCAAAACTTTAGTTCAAAAATGCCATGGTCTACCGAACTTAGTGATATGGTCGATCGAACCTAGAATACAGTCGACTGAACCTATCAGGTTGACGAAATTTTTACCATAGTTAAACATGGTTAATTTTTATTAAACATAATTAAACAATTCTCAAAATTCCCGTTATGTCCCAAACAGTCATATTTTTCCCAGTATCTGTATATACCCCCTTATAACCCCAGATTAGCAATTTGATTAGCCCAAAAACTCTCTCAAATTTTATCCTTAATCTTTCACTTTTCTTGTGAATCTTGCACATCCATTGCAAGATTCAAAGGCTCATTTGTTTGTACTTGTAAAAATATTTTTGAGCTATAAACCCTAAATTCTCCAGAACCTTATTAAGAAAAATATTTTTGGAGAAATTTCTTATTTAGGCATAAAATCTTTGAGCACTCATCATACACTTTTTTTTTTTACTCAAAGATTATATTGAGAAAAACACCATACTCACACTGAGCTTGTATTCATATCATACGTTAGGGCATTTTGCTTATTGTTGTACACATCTGCTTAGTTTAGTAGCATCTTTGTTGTACGAAAAATACTTTATTGATTATCTATTGTATTCTCGATGGGTTGTCGGGAGAGGGAGACTAGCCCTATGAATAGTCCCGGACTTACTCAAACCTGGTTAGAAGAGCACCGGATTGGTTCAAACTCAGTTAGGAGAACTAGGTGCACCAACCTGTTAGGTGCTCTAATCGGTGTCGCTCCACCCGCAAATGAGCAATTATTGGAATTCTCTTGCTTGTGAGTTTGAGGCGGGGACGTCGGCAGTATTGACTAATCCCCGATATCATATCTAGTGTCAGCTTTATCTATTTGCAATTTATTTTTCGCACCTGTATGATATTTTTCATTACTCTGATTATACTGTTTATATATTGAATTGGTATATGTTCTAGACAAACCCTAGGTTGTGGTATACTACTCCTGGATTATTTATACCTAGGAAGAATTTTTTTTTTTAAATACCCATTTCACCCCCATCCCTTTGGGAATACACCAATTCCATCATGTTCAAAATCATTAAACGTTATTTCAAAAGAAAGTAAAATTATGTTAGAAATGTTAGAACATGTAGAAGATCCAGAAGTTAAAAACAAGTATTTAACAAAGTTAAAAGAACAAATAATAAAAGAAGAAAAACCAAAATTTGTACAAGAAGATTATAATATTAGAGAAATTATTAATCGATATAAAGAAAAAGAGATTGTAATAAATAAATCTAATCAACCTACAATACAAGATTTGCAATATGAAGTTAATTGTACAAAAGAAGAAATAAATAATATAGAAAGGGAAATGTGTAGTTTAAAAATTAAGGTAAATTTTCTTTATGATAAAGAAGAAGCTAAGGATAAATCTGAAAGTCATAAATATGAAGAAAAAAAATGGTTTTCAAGTTGATTTTTTTAAAAAAAGCCTTTTTAGGATATTTGTCAAAAGTCAATATCCATAAATGGTATATTGAAGTAAAATTGGTTACTAATAAAACATTTGTTCTCATAACTCGTGCCTTGTTAGACACAGGAGCTGACATGAATTGTGCTCAAGAAGGACTTATTCCAACTCAATATTATGAAAAAACTACAACTCAACTTGTTAGTTTTGGTGTATTCTCAAGAGGGGGGTGAATTGAAATTTAAAACTTTTTCCTGGGTTTGACCTAAATAGTAGCAGTACATTTACAACTTAGGGTCTGTCTATGCAGTTCCAAATGCGCAAATAAATATAATGTGCGGAAATTAAAATCATGTGTAGCATTCACCAACTATAACATACACGTGCAAGAATGTAAATTATAGAAAGATAAACAATGCACACACAATATGTTATCGGGGTTCGGCCAATACTGCCTACATCCCCGCCTCTAGCTCGCAAGCCCAAGGATTCCCTTAAAGCTCACTTAATGGGTGGAGCATCATCGATTACAACCAGGTCAATTAACGGGGCTGACCTTAACCAACACGCCTTACGAGGATGGCGCACCTTGCTTTCCTAACCAGGTTTAAGCCAGTCCGAGACTATTCAATAGGGCTAGTCTCCCACTTTAGTCCCACATCTAGAATACAAATGATATAAAATTTTATGTACAATCAAAGCACTTCTAAACAAGCAGATTATGTACTAATTCAGCACATGTAATAATCATCACACATCAATATGTATGAACTATAAGCTCGGTGCTCTAATGTGTGCTAAACACTCAAATAAGTATAGATAATCAATTTAGATCAAGAGTATTTATCAAAGAAAAATTTTAAACACAATATATGAATATCACAAAATCAGATCAAGGTTTCAAATATGCTTAGCAAGATGATTCAAACAAACTTAACAAGATGTTCTCAATATACTAAGCACAAGGAGTGTTTGAATGCAAGCTTTGAAAAATGATTTTGCACACAAAATATAGGCTTGGGTATCTTGCAATGATAATGCAAGAACCATAACCTTCTAAGTCTTCCCACACAAGATTTATCAAATAAAATCGTTGGAAGAACTTTAAGCTTTACTCTCAATAATAAAATCAAACAATAAGCACAACAAATAAGAGTATGAGCAAATGAGGATTAAGCACAAGCACTTTAAATATACTCACAACACTTGAAAGATCAAGGAAAATGAAGTTCTAGAGTGTTTGGGAGTAGTATAGGCTAAAAATGGATTTTTTATTTTGAGAGAATTTTGGCCCTAATCAATTTGCTAATCTTTGCTAATTATGACAAATGAATAGGTATTCATAGGCAAGGAGGATTTTTTTACCATTGGGGACTAAATGGGAATAATTAGAAAAGTTTAAAATAGGTTTATAAGAATTAACCCAGTTTACCCCTTTTAATTTTTAGTAAAAATTAATTTATCCCATGAGATTCGGGTGCCTGACTTAAGGTTCGGTCACCCGAACAGACTCAACCAACAAATTTCTTTTTTGAAGTTTAGGTTCCCAACTCTGGGATAGGTTGGCTGAACCAAAGATAGAATGTTTTTGTCTATGGTTCAGGTGCCCGAAGCTAAGTTCAGTAGCCCAAACTTGCCAATTCGGTCGCCCGAGGCATATTTGAACGTAATGTTCGGGTACCTGGGTTGGTGAAAAAGTGTCAGGTCAGAGATTCAGTCACCCGTGGAAGATGCTGTCAAATATGTTCGACTGCCTGAATCCAAGTCAACATGTTGACTTGTCCATGATTCAGGCACTCAAGGCATTTTGAACGCTACAAGTTCGGTCGCCTGACCTGTTTCAAGATTTCCAATTAAGTCTAATTTTTGCTTCAATTAATTTCACTGATTATGTAAGTGATATGGGGACTGTTTGTGCATTTGTTTAGGGACCTAAGGTCTTTCTATCCTACAAAAAAAATCTAGCGTCAATCAAATGAAGGTCAACCGAAGGGTGTTCCCTAAGGTCTCTATAAGGCCTTAAGCTTATAAGTTCCTACATGCATGCAATGCAGATTATTATATACCTTTGCCCTATGTTACTATTACAAACCCAAATAAGGCAATAATATAAAGTACAATAATAAGAAAGCTTTAGGGTCTTTGTTTTCTTTAAATCTTCATGTGCCATCAACTGATTTGCTAATATAAACTTACACACAAACTTGAAAGCTATCAAATACTAGAGTTTTTGTCATTATCAAAATTGGGTGTGACCTATAATGTCAACACAACTTTACGGCGCAAATAATACAAGATTACAAATACAATATAAAATTTCAGATGTTCATAATTGCAATCAAGAAATTTGTCTAAAAACTACTTTCATACTTGTTAAAAATATGCAACAAGAAATCATACTAGGCACTTCATCCTTTACATTAATTTACCCTTTCCAAGTTGATGATAAAGGTATTCATACTCAAATAGGGATCAAGAAATATTATTTGAATTCATAGATAAGATGAAAGAAAAAGAATTTAATATGTTAAAAGATTTAGCAGTCAAAAGAATAAATTTAATAAGACAAAAATGAAAGCATGTTAAGCAATTTTCAAAAGAGATAAATCATAAAAAGATTGAGAAAAGAATTCAATTACCAGAGGTAGAGACCTAGAAAATAATCACAAATGAATAATAGAGAGAAAGAGGAGATAAATGAGAGGAAAAGGAAAATCCAAAAAGGATGAAGCAGGGTTCGTCAACGAATGCCCTAGTTTCATCAACAAAAGCCCTTCTATGATTCTTGGATGAGCCTCAGTGTCTCGTCGACAAAAAGATACCGAGAGGAAACCATATCATACCTTGGTTCGTCGACAAACTCATTACCTTTGTCGACGAACTCCCTTCTTCAATTCATCGACCAATCCATGCGTCTCATCGACAAAGCCATGTGGTCAGCCACCTATAAACACGAAGAAATTAGATTTTTGGTGAGAAAACTTTCCTCTCTCTGTTTTCTCTCTCTAGAATTTGGATCCTTTGTCTTCTCTCTATGATCTTGGCTCTATTTCTCCCCGTTTCGATGATAAGAAGTTACCACGTTGATCCTGGGGAGATTCTCTACAACTTAACTGGAGTAGAATTTTGGTTTGAGAAGTTCAGGCACCATCCCAAAATCAAGGTAAGTAGGTTATTTTAGGATTTATATAGTTAGTAGACTTTTCTGAACCCAGATCTTGTGTTAGATGGAAATATAATGAAGTTTGAGTTTATTAATCTAGGGTGTTGTGATTTTAGGATTTGGGTTTCCAAACACCACAGGCATGGGTTGAGGATCCCAGAGGGTGTTTTCTCAGAAACTCGGGTAACGTTGATAAATAATTAATAGTTTAGAATTTTATGGATAAAAGAGTTATGTGAGCCTAGGGAAAAGGCGAGTATAATTATTATTTGAAGTTTGGGTTGACTGAATTAGGAAATGTACATTATTTCAAGATTTTGAGTTTGGTATGTCACGGGTGAGAGGATAAAAGTTGAGGTCAGGCCTCCCAGTTAATTAGGTAAGGGAAATATGTAATGCCAGTTAAATCAAAATTTTTTATCGGAAAAGTGTAGTATATGCTTATGGGTTCTAGAGTAAGAAATTATATAGTTTTACAAATTATAGTTAATAAGTATTATTTACTTGTGTAGCATGAGAAATATTAGTATAGTACAGTATTTTGCACAACTTTTACAGAATTACGCTTATACAATTTTATTTACAGAACTATGGTTTACTCAGTTTATACAGATATTATAGTTTATTCAGATATACAATTATATATAGATTTACAGTCTTCCTCATATATACAATTTTTATAGTACCATGATATATAGATTACAGAACCATGATATATAGATTTTATAGAACCATAACATACAGTTATTACAGTTTATACAAATCAATTTATTATAGCGTTATGGTTAATATAGTTTTACTGAATCATGGTTATTACAATTATACAGAATCATGGTAAATCAGTAAGATATATAACAGTATTATATAGTATCAGACCCTGATGGAACAAATCAAATTACAGAGCACGGTACCGTAGCTATTATAGTATAGAGTGCAACCACATATCTTAGATAGTGTGTGGATTTTATTAATAGTTGATCATGCCTTGGGAGAGCTTGCAGACTCCCTGGTAGTTCAAGTTGAGGTGGCAGATCTAACGGTAGAGGTTTCAATTGATTTATCCTGATAGGCCAACCAGTGTTAAGTTCCTCCTGCGAGCTGCACAACCCTGTCATGAGGGGTTAAATCATGACATACAACCATCTAGGGAAGTTTTCACAGTTATATATATATGTATGGTTTTACAGGAAACAACAGATTTACCTATAGTTACTAAAAGTATGATTAAAGAAAGTACAGAAACAATTGTATTTTAAGGCACATAGGTGTGAGTTATACAGTATTTTATTTTGCATGCTATCTCAGATTCAGTTGATTAAAAGTATATTGTTCATGTAAACTTAGTTGTCACACACTGATAATAGCATATTTTGTCTTACTAAGAGTTGTCTCATCTCAGTAATTTAAACATTTCAGGTAATCTAGTTAGACGAGCAGATCAGGCTCGGAGATAGAGGGAATATTGTATTGCCCTGTTTGTAGGGTAAGTGTGTGTTGGGAGGTGTATTTTTTGTAGATACTAGATGATTTAGTGGTGAATACTGGAGAGATGTATATATATTTTTTGGGAAAATACTGAATTCTGGTATTGTAATTATGGTTATATGTTTTTATGTTTTTCGCTACATAAGTGTATTATCTTATGAACAAGGATTCCTCAGTACCCACTTTAGGATCGAGATGCTATAATAGATATTACAGGGGTATCAGAGTAATATAGATTGCAACTATCATATAAAAAAAATGGCATGATTTTTGGGTCGTTATAATTTGGTATCAGAGCCTAGGTTACTAGGTTTTGTAGACTCTAGTGTACAGCAAAAAACAATACTAGAATATAGGAATAGAATTTTGAGAATGATAGAAATTTGGATAGAATATAATTTCAGTGAGTTAATGTTGGGAAATTAAGATGAGAATTTAGGGTTTTGTTCTATAGTCTTGAAGCAGGAACTTCGGGGTTGTTTCTGTGATTTTCCTAGGGTGACAATTTCAGGAAAGCCATAGTAAACTGCTGTTGGGTTGTGTTTCTAAATTGCTAGACTGAATCTTAAATTAAGAATAAGAACGTTAGATTAATTGATGATATAAGATTTTAGTTAGATAAATGTATTAGTTATATTATGAAGATAGGATCCTCAAACCATGTTTATTTTCTTTTCAGAATGGACCTTGGGAATAGTAACATGAATGCTGGAAGTAGTGGCAATGTAGGGGCTTTTAGCATAGGTGGCAATGACTTTGAATAGATGCTGCGTAGTGCAGGCTAGCAAGTTATGATAGGTATTGTGCGGAACTTTAGGGGACAAAATTGCCCACCAGCTGACTTGGGCTGCTTTATTGAGTGATTTACCTATATGAATCCCCCAACTTTTACTAGAGGAGCTAATGCAATCATTGCGAAGAAATGGATCCAAGAGATGGAAGGTATATTAGCAAGTATCCTCTGAGCAAATGAGCAGAAGGTTTTGTATGCTGTTTTTAAAATGACTGGGGAGGCCAAGTGTTGGTGGATTTCAATGAAGCTACTTGAGGAACAAAGGCCAGATTCAGCAACCCTAAAATGGAACCGTTTTAAAGAAATTTTCTATGAATGATACATTCACTCTCTCATCGGAGATGCTTAGGTGGAGGAGTTTATGAATTTGAGCTAAAGGAAAAGGCTTACGCCTCCTAGATTTCAAGTGGGCTCTAGCTGGGGCCTATGGAGGAGAAGTGAACATAGTGGTGGGTAGAGGCAAGAGATTGGGAACTATTGGTTTAGGGCTAGTAGACCTATCCTGTTTTCCCGATATATGGGAGAAAACAAAGGGGAGAATGCCGAGCAAAGAGGAATGTTTGCTACCGATGTGGTAAACCAGGTCATGTAGAACGAGTATGCCATGCATATTGTATTACAGCTCAAAGATAATTATAAGGTAACACCTAGGCACCCCATGGAGGCCAATAGAGGAATACAGCCTCGGAAAGGGATTATGCATTGACGCCAGAAGACACCAATGTTGTAGGTGACGTTATGACAGGTATTCTTGTTGTTTTGCTATATAAAGCTATTGTTTTAATCTAACAGCTATTGTTTTAATCTAACTCAGGTGCCACCCATTCGTTTGTATCATTGGGATATGTCAAATTATTTGGGGTTGAGGAAAAACTGTTTGATGAGGATTTTTCAGTAGCCATGCCGATTGGATCAACAGCGAGGTGTAGGAGGGTACTTAAAAACTATCTAGTGGGCGTTCAAAGAAAGTATTATTAGCCGATCTCATGGTATTAGACATGTAGGGGTTTGATATTATATTGGGTATGGACTGGCTAGCAATTAATTACACCAGCATTGATTGTTATCAAAAGAAGTGATCTTCAGACCCCCCAGGTGAGCAGGAAATTCAAATTCGTGGGATCACATGTGCGCGCTTCGCCATAGTTAGTGACATCTATTCAGGTGAGGAGGCTGCTTCCGAGTGATTGTCAGGGGTATGTTACTTATATAAAGGATATGCCAAAGGAAGAATTGAAAATTAGTTGATATTCTAATAATTAGAGAATTTCTAGATATTTTTCCAAAAAATCACCTAGTTTACCACTAGATCGAGAAATTGAATTTGTCATGGATTTATTACCAGGGTCAGCACCGATATCTAAAGCACCCTATAGAATAGCTCCAGTTGAGTTGAAAGAATTGAAAGATCAGCTGCAAGAGTTATTGGATAAAGGGTTTATCAGGTCTAGTGTGTCGCCTTGGGGAGCACCAGTCCTGTTCGTGAAAAAGAAATACTGGACTATGAGAATGTGCATTAATTATAGAGAGATAAATAAAATGATAATCAAGAATAAATATCCTCTTCCCATAATTGATGACTTATTTGATCAGCTCCAAGGGACCCAGGTCTACTCCAAGATTGACCTTCGGTTGGGATATCACCAGATGAAAGTTAAAGCATAGGATGTTTCGAAGACAGCTTTTCGAACCATGTATGGGCACTACAAGTTCTTGGTAATGCCGTTTGGATTGACTAATGCACCGAAAACATTTACGGACCTAATGAATCGGGTGTTCCATCAGTACTTGGACCTATTTGTTGTGATATTTATTGATGATATATTGGTCTACTCAAATAATTTTAAGGAGCACAAGGATCATTTGACGCTAGTATTGCAGGTATTAAGGGAAAAGAAGTTATACGCTAAATTCAAGAAATGTGAATTCTGGCTAAGACATGTTACTTTTCTTGGGCATGTGATCTCTGGGAATGGTATCTCAGTAAATTGGAGCAAGATAGAAGCAGTGGTAAATTAGGTAAGACCGGGAAACGTTCAAAAGATTGGAAGTTTCTTAGGTCTGACAGGGTACTACCGGCGTTTTGTGGATGACTTTTCCAGATTATCGGGTCCACTAACATGACTCACGAGGAAAAATATGAGATTTAAATGGACCAATGAGTGTGAGCAAAGTTTCCAGGAATTAAAACAACGGCTGGTTACTGCACTGGTATTATCTATTCCATCAAGAGAGGATGGATTTGTTATATACAGTGACGCATCCCAGAAGGGACTCAGGTGCGTGTTGATGCAACATAGGAGGGTTATTGCTTATGCTTCTCATCAGCTTAAGGAGTATGAGAAGAACTACTCAGTACATGATTTAGAATTAGCTACAGTGGTGTATGCTCTAAAGATATGGAGGCATTATCTTTATGGTGGGAGATGTAAGATCTTCTCTGACCATAAAAGTTTAAAGTATTTCTTCACCCAGATTGAATTGAATATGAGGCATAGAATATGGTTGGAGCTTATTAAATATTATGACTGCACTATCAGCTACCACCCACAGAAAGAAAATGCGGTGGCTGATGCTTTGAGCTGATAATCAGTGGGAGCAACATTGTTAGTAATGAAGATTCAACATCCGATTCAAATGGATTTGGAGAGGTTTAATGTGGAGTTAGTAGAGGATGATCACCAGGCATTTATTTCCAACCTAGTGATACAACCTACCTTGTAGGAGAGGATTAAAGTTGATCAGAAGAATGACGCAGAATTAGTAGAGGTGATAAATAAAGTGCAGGACGGACAGGGAAAGGAGTTCAACATTTCAGATGATGGAGCTCTGAGGTTCCATACCAGGCTGTGTGTACCAGCAGATGCTGAGATTAGGTGGACTATCCTAGAGGAGGTTCACAGATCCCTTTACACAATGCATCCTGGAGGCACTAAAACGTATCTAAACCTTCGGGAATCCTTTTGTTGGAGCAGTATAAAGAGGGAGATAGTTGAGTTTGTAGAGCAATGTTTGACATGCCAGCAGGTAAAAGCTGAGCACTAGAGACCAGAGGGACAGTTGCAGCCACTTCACATCCTTAAGTGGAAGTGGGATCATATATCCATGGATTTCGTTACAGGGTTACCGCCTGCGCTACATGGACAAATGCCATTTGGGTGATCGTAGACCGACTAACAAAGACCACTCATTTTCTCCCAATTAAATTCAACTACTCTATGAACAGATTGGTAGAGTTACACATTCAGAAGATAGTTCAACCCCATGGTGTACCAGTATCTATAGTTTCAGACCGAGACCCACGTTCCACGTCGCAGTTTTGGAGGAGTTTGCAGGAAGCTTTGGGGTCTCAGTTATCAGTCAGCACAACTTTTCATCCTCAGACCGATGGGTAGACAAAGAGGATGATTCAAATACTTAAGAATATGCTACGAGCATGTATGCTGGATTTCGAGGGTAGTTGGACCTAGTATATGCAGCTGATTGAATTTGCGTATAATAATAGCTACTAGGCTAGTATTGGGATGGCACCTTACGAGGCATTATATGGTAAGAGGTGTCATTCTCCATTATACTAGGATGAAATGGGTGAGAGGTGGGTTCTAGGACAAGAATTGGTGTAGTAAGTGTATGATAAAGTCTGACCTATTAAAGATAGAATCAGTGTAACTCAGAGTCGGTAGAAAAGCTACACAGATACTCACCGCCGAAAGTTGGAGTTTGATGTGGGAGACCACGTATTTTTCAGAGTAGCACCGCTGAGGGAGGCAATGAGGTTTAGGAGGAAGGGTAAGCTGAGCTCTAGGTACATAGGCCCATTCGAGATACTTGAGAGAGTGGGTCCAGTTGCCTATAAGTTAGCTTTACCACCAACTCTATCCAGGATTCATGATGTGTTTCATGTTTCTATGTTGAGCAAATATATCCAAGATCCTTCCCACGTGATCAGTTATGAGGAGATAGAGCTTAGAGAAACTTTAGCAAATGAGGAAACACCAGTGCAAATTCTAGATAAAAAAGAACAGGAGTTGTGCACCAAGAAAATTCCACTAGTAAAAGTCCTATGGAGGAATCATGCAGTGGAGGAGGCCTTATGGGAGCTTGAGGAGGAGATAAGACGGAAACAATCACATCTGTTCCGTGGGGACCAACATTAGACACAAAAAGAAATGGTAATAATTCAAGTAAAGTAAATATAGTTTGGTTTTATTTTATGCAGAGCAAGAAAATGTATGTACAATTGTGTTTTGGTTTATAGGATATAGTGGGTTTTTGGATAATTTTGGTTAGTTTCTATAATCTCTAAAACCGTATGTGTAACCATGGTATTTCTCCGCCATAAGTGAGGGTAATTAATAAAATAAGTAGCAAAATTTTCCTCAGAGGACGGTGTATAGCATAGACAGTAAATTTCGAGGAAATTTTAATAAGAAGAGAAGAATGTAGAGACTCGAAAAATAATCTCAATTAAATAATAGAGAGAAAGATGGGATAAATGGGAGGAAAAGGACAATCCAAAAAGGATAAAGTAGCCTTGGTTTCATCGACGAACGCCCTTGTATGATTCGTGGATGAGCCTCAGTGTCTCGTCGACGAAAAGATATCGAGAAGGGAAAATATCAAAGCTTGGTTGTTGACGAACTCATTACCTTCGTCGACAAACTCCCTTCTTCAGTTTGTTGACAAGTCCACGTGTCTCGTCGATGAAGTCAGGTGGCCAGCCACCTATAAATACGCAAAAATCAGGCCAGCCACCTATAAATACGCAAAAATCAGATTTCTGGTGAGAAAAATTTCCTCTCTCCATTTTCTCTCTCTAGAATTCGGATCCTCCGCCTTCTCTCTACGATCTCGGCTCCGTTTCTCCCTGTTTTGATGATCAGAAGTTACCGCCTTGATCCTAGGGAGATTCTCTATAACTTAACTGGAGCAGAATTTTGGTTTGAGAAGTTCAGGCATCATCCCAAAATCAGGGTAGGTAGGTTATTTTAGGATTTATATAGTTAGTAGGCTTTTCTAAACCCAAATCCTGTGTTAGATGGAAATATACTAAAGTTTGAGTTTATTAAATTAGGGTGTTATGATTTCAGGGTTTGGGTTTTTAAACACCACAGGCATGAGTTAAGGATCCCAGCGGGTGTTTTCTTAGGAACTCAGGTAACATTGATAAATAATTAATAGTTTAGAATTTTATGGATAAAGGGTTATGTGAGCTTGGGGAAAAGACGAGTATAATTATTATTTGAGTTTGGGTTGATTGAATTAGGAAATGTACATTATTTCAGGATTTTGAGTTTGGTACGTCGCGGGCGTGAGGATAAAAGTTAAGGTTAGGCCTCCTAGTTAGTTAGGTAAGGGAAATATGCTATGCCAGTTAAATTAGAAATTTTTACCAAAAAAACGTAGTATATGTTTATAGGTTCCAGAGTGGGAAATTTTACAGTTTTATAGATTATAGTTAATAAGTATTATTTACTTGTGTGGCATGAGAAATATTAGTTTAGTACAATATTCTACACAGCTTTTATAGAATTACACTTATACAATTTTATAGAATTATCTTACACAGAATATACAGTTTTATTTACAGAACTATGGTTTACTCAGTT
This sequence comes from Malania oleifera, assembly GCF_029873635.1. Taxonomy (NCBI): domain Eukaryota; kingdom Viridiplantae; phylum Streptophyta; class Magnoliopsida; order Santalales; family Ximeniaceae; genus Malania; species Malania oleifera. The sequence goes on along the minus strand of NC_080418.1, from coordinate 100,090,603 downwards.
TATATAGATAATATAGTTTATTTAGATATACAGTTATATATAGATTTACAGTCTTAGATATACAGTTTTATTCAGATATACAATTTTTATAGTGCCATGGTATAAAGATTACAGAACCATGATATACAATTTTATAGAATCATGGTGATTACAGTTATACAGAATCATGGTAAATCAGTAAGATATATAACAGTGTTATAGAGTATCAGACCCTGATGGAACATATCATATTACAGAGCACGATACCGTAGCTATTACAGTATAGAATGCAACCACATATCTTAGATAGTGTGTGGATTTTATTAGTAGTTGATCGTGCTTTGAGAGAGTTTGCAGACTTCCCGGTAGTTCGGTTTGAGGTGGCCGATTTAACAGTAGAGGTTTCAGTTGATTTATCCTGGTACGCCAACCAGTATTAAGTCTCACCTGTGAGCCGCACAACCCTGTCATGAGGGGTTAAATCATGACATATAGCCATCTAGGGAAGTTTTCATAGTGTTATATATATATATATATATATATATATATATATATATATATATATATTTATTTATTTATTTATTTATATGGTTTTACATGAAACAACAGATATACCTATAGTTACTAAAAGTATGATTAAATGGAAAGTACAGAAATAGATGTATTTTAAGCCACATAGGTATAAGTTATACAATATTTTATTTTGTATGCTAACTCTGTTTCAATTGATTAAAAGTATATTGTTCATATAAACTTAGCTGCCACACACTGGTAATAGCATATATCTTCTTACTGAGAGGTGTCTCGTCCCAATAATTTAAACATTTTAGGTGATCCAATTAGACGAGCAGATCAGGCTTGGAGATAGAGGGTATATTGTATTACCCTTTTTGTAGGGTAAGTGTGTGATGGAAGGTGTATTTTGTGTAAATACTAGATGATGTAGTGGTGAATACTAGAGAGATATGTATATATGTTTTGGAAAAATACTGAATTCTGGTATTGTAATTATGGTTATATGTGTTTAAGTTTTCCGCTGCATAAGTGTATTATCTTATGAACAAGGATTCCTTGGTGCCCACTTTGGGACCGAGATGCTATAATAGATATTACAGGGGTATTAGAGCAATATAGATTACAACTGTCATATAAAAAAATGGTATGATTTTTGGGTCGTTACACTAGAGATTAAAAGTAAAATTGTTCAATTTAAAGAAAAATTAGAAAAGGAAGTTTGTTCAAATTTACCTAATGCCTTTTGGTCTCAGAAGAAGCATTTGGTAATATTACCTTATACAAAAGATTTTATTGAAGACAAGATACATACAAAAGCTAGACCAATACAAATGAATCAAGAATTGCTTGAATACTGTAAAAAGGAAATCAAAGATTTATTAGATAAAAAATTAATTAGGAAAAGCTAATCCCCTTGGAGTTGCTTAGCATTCTATGTTCAAAGTCAAGGAGAAATAGAAAGAGGAACCCCAAGACTTGTCATTAATTACAAGCCTTTGAACAAAGCACTCTAATGGATTAGATATCCTATTCCAAATAAAAAAGAATTGTTAAGCAGATTATTTAATGCTTCAATACTTTCAAAGTTTGACATGAAATTTGGATTCTGGCAGATTCAAATTACCAAAGAAAATAGATACAAAACTGCATTTATGGTACTATTTGGACATTACGAATGGAACGTAATGCCTTTTGGACTTAAAAATGCACCATTAGAATTCCAAATATTATGAATGAATATTTTAATCCATATAAAAAATGTACAATAGTTTACATTGATGATGTTTTGATCTTTTCAGAATCAATTGATCAACATTTTAAACACCTTAATATACTCTTTGAAGTTATTAAGAGAATTGGATTAGTTGTTTCTCAGCCAAAGATCAAATTATTCCAAGTCAATGTAAGATTCCTTGGTCAAAAGAACATTAGAATTTGTTGATAAGTTTTCAAAGGAGATAAAAGAAAAAAAATCAATTACAAAGATTTTTAGGTTGTCTCAATTACATAGAAAATTTCATACCTAATCTTAGGATTTTACTCAAGCCCTTATTCAAAAGACTTAGGAAGAACCCACCTGCATGGTCTGATGAACATATAAAAATTGTTAAACATGTCAAAACTTTAGTCAAACCCCTTCCATGCCTTAGTTTACCTGATCCAAAAGCCCTTATGATAGTTAAAACCGATGCCTCCGATATAGGATACGGTGGTATTCTTAAGCAAAGGTTAGATTCAAAAGAAGTTCTAGTTAGATTTCACTCAGGAGCATGGTTCGACCCTCAAGTCAATTAGTCTAAAATTAAAAAAGAAGTTTTATCAATTGTTCTTTGTATTCAAAAATTTCAAGATGACTTATTTAACAAAGAATTTTTGTTGCGCATCCATTGTAAAAGTGCTAAAGAAATTTTAGAAAAAGATATTAAAAACCTAGTTTCAAAACAGATCTTTGCCAAATGGCAAGCTATTTTTTCAGTCTTTGATTTTCAAATTGAATTTATTAAAGGTACTTCAAATTCTTTACAAGACCTTTTAACAAGGAATTTTTTACAGGGTAAAAATGCCTCGTCAAAAGCTCGGCAATTATTATTCCAAAGCTAGTTCTTCCAAAGATGATACACATGAGAAAATAACCCTTCAAAATCGTTATGAACTCCTCATTGGACCCTCTACTTTTCAAACACCCTCATTCGGAGAAATTATGGAAGGACAACAGAGTTCTTCTTCGCCAAAGATGACTTCATCGGGCTACATTGACAAACAAATCATTAAAGATCTGTTTCCCATTGAGCTTGAATGGGATTCATCTTCCCCCTTCAATGTTATTCAAAAGTATTTATTCAAAGGATGTCACTTTGTCACTCCTGACCCTTTGAAGAATCAAAAGTTTTATGAATTAGTTTTGATCGAAACAAATTCTATTTTTATCGGTCATAACTATGACTTGAAAGATGTTTCAAGAATCAATTTTTCAAAAATCAAATTTTAAAAGTTATTACTCCTTCTGAGTAGGGTCAACACCCATGTGTATCAAGAAGGTTTAAAGGAGTTTTTTGTCCTCCAACCTACGACTACGAAGACTATATCCTTGCTTGGTCAAACACTTTGTTCATTCGAAATTTTAGTCATTCTTGGCTTATTCACTTTGATCAAAAGGTTTTAAAAAATTTCCCAAAATGGTTTTTATCCTGGTTCAAGTTCTTTGGTCTTGAAAAATGCATTTTTCCATAAGCAATTCAAAGTGATTTTTATTTATTTCAAAAGAATTTTCATCCACCTCAGGATTTGTTTGATCGTTCTTCAAAACTCCTATTAGTTTGTTCCTACTTCATGATAACATGGTTTTTTTTGTTGGGGTTATACAATAATTCCTCCTGATGAAAGTATAATCTGTTACTCAAAGACTATCCGAAGGATTTATAGAGTTCGGTGGTGGGATAAGTTCACTATGCTAGAAGGAAAAGTGCGAGCTTGGGTTGCACAAAATTCTGGTCATAACTTACCTGTCCTCCCTGAAGGTTCATATCCAATATCAAGAGATAAAAAGAAGGTTTTTGAAGACAACATTATTTCCTCTTGTTCAAGAAAGTCAAAATCCAACAGTATGAAGTCAAAATTAATCAAGATGATTGCTTAACTAGAATCAGATGATTCTGATTCATCCAACTCTCCTAAGTCCTTAAATCTCAATTAGTTAATATCAAACATGGGTAACTGGTATGATTTTCTTCATAACAATGATCAAACGGCTGAGGTTTCTCCATCAAAAGTTCCAAAAGCTCCAGCAAAAAAGAATTGATTGTCAAAAGTTTCGGTGCAATCACATGCTTCAAACGATAATCAAAATATAAGGTAAACACTCCATCAACCTGCTACATTTCTCAAAAGTGTGTTTACCATTATCAAAAGATGATGCTAACATATCAATAGTGTTCAAAGTTCATTAGCACAATGAAGTTGACATGGGTCATGGCTCACTGGAAAAATGAACATCTCGAAAACTATCCCAAGTATAGGAGTTTAGTCGTGTAATAATTAGCCCAAGGGCCAGATAATCTCCTTAGGGAATGTAGTTTAATTCCAAATTTTGCGTAATCTCAAAAGAAAATAAGAAACGAAAAGTTTATTGAGCACAGTTCAGATTCAGTTTCTTGGATTGTTGAGATTTTTGTAATGTAATTTAAACCCTAACTAAAAGTTAAACATGTATAAAAATACTGATTAAAAGCCAAACCCAAGACCAGAAATATGAAAGAAAATAAACCCTACAAACATTCAATTAAATAAAACAACTATGCCAAGCAATAAACAAAGTCCAACTAAATAAGAATACTAGATTTTATTTCGAAACCAAGCCAGACATAAATCTAACCAGATTACTGGAGGGAAAAGAAATACTAACTTTAATAATGAAATTATCCAAAAGACAATATTTAAATGCAGGAAAAGATTCTAAAAAGAGAAAAACAAACTCAAATAAGATTTTATCCCTTCAACAACTAAAACAAAAAGAAAACAAATTGAACTTAATAATAAAGTAACCCCAAAGAGATAGTTAAATGTAGACAAGAACGTTACATAGGAAATTAAACTGAGCTTAGTAAAATAATAATCCAACCACGATGATAACAATTTCTAAAACAATCTAAAGAGAGAGAAAAGAGAGAGTTACTATTGCAATTATTCAAATTCTAACAATACTTCGAAAGCTATAGAAAAATAATCATGGAACAAATTAAAAATGAAGTAATAAGAGAGAGAAGAGAGAAGAGAGAAAAGAGACGCTCAGGTTCAGGCAGCAATGCTGCAGCAGCTTGGGTCTCCCCTGTGCCCCCTGCTGCCTTTTACCAAAAGCCTAAAGAAACTTTACCCAAAAACAAAATAAAACCCTACTGTTGGCCTAATAAGACTTGCAATTCTTATTTTGATGATAACAAATCAATGATATGTTTAATATGTTTCAAGTAAAATTTTTTCAAGAAAGTGACAAAGCCCAAGTGCATAAAGAAGCCTATGGATTACAAAGAATTCTTGAAGAACACAAGTATAGTTTATGGATTACAAAGAATCCTTGAAGAACACAAAGAAAAGCTTATGAATTACAAAGAGCATGAGGAATAAAATTATATTGGTGAAAAGTTCAAATAAAAGATTGAAACAACAAAGATGATGGAAGAACAAGATTGAAGATTAAAGAATTATATTTTAAGATGTTCTTAATGTAAGTACTTCAAAGGTTAAACTTAAATATAAAGTAGTTTGAAGCTCATAGAAAATCAAAAATATTTTTTTTCATATATACTCGAAAAAGTTTTTTTTTTTTAATAAATAAAATGGGCTTAAGAAGGGAAGATTTTTTAAACCATGTTTTTAAACATATTTATTTCAAAATATTTGGAAATGAATTTTAGGAATCTTTGGGAGTAATGGATGGCTTCTAAAAACATCTATAAATAGTCAAAAGTTTCAAAGGTTTAAAATAATGATCATAGAGGCAATATTGAAAGGTTTTTGAAATTAAGCAATTCTCAAAAGTTTCAGATCAATAAATCTTCAAAAGTTTCAGATCCAACAATCTTCAAAGTTTAAGATCAAGCAACCTTTAAGGTTCTTAGATCAAGCTATTTTTCAAAGGTTTTTAGATCAAGTGATTTTCAAATATTCAAATTTCTCAAAGGATCTAAAATTTTCTTGTGCTTAAACTTTCTGATCTGATATTGATTTATATTTTTTGAAGCAAAGCTTTAAAAAATTAGAATCTTTCATTTTCTTTGAAAAATCATTTGGTAATTCATACTAAGCGTTAAGCTTCAAATTTCTTATATTTGAATTACTTTGGAGTATAAGTGAGCTGATCATTGTACTAATCTACTCTATTGTGAGAGTTCTCTTTTGTACACAAATTTCTTTATCATCATTCTTAAACGATTCAGAGTTGTTGAATCGTTGGACCAAACAAGGGGTTATTGTTTGGAGAGGTGGACTCTATCCTAACAGAAGGAGTGGTTGTAAATTGGTATTGTTCAACCAGGTAACAGAACTGATATAGTGGAATCCTTTGGTGTTTTGCCAAAGGCGAGGACGTAGGCTGTGTTGAAGCCAAACCTCGTAAAAATCTTGTGTCTTTCTCTCTGCTTTACTTTATATTATTTACTTGCTATTGTGGTATGATTTAAATGTACAGGTTGCAGATTCTTAAGTGAAAAAGAAACAAAGGTACTTGATATTTAGAAAGTACGTTTTGATTAATCATTTGCAGAAACCCAAAAAGGGAGTACATTGGTTAATCTACGGAAATCTTGATCAAGTAAAGTGCATATTAAGAGTTTACAGAAAAATCAACTAAAGCTCTAATATTTTTGGTTGAGTAATTGAATTACGTTGATTTCATTAATTGACTTGTAAATTTAAATTTCAATATTTTTAAGTGTAGTTATCGTTTATATATCTTGTTTTCTGGGTAATTAAAATCAATAGCTTAAAAATCATTAAAATTTAAAAAGAATCCAATTCACCCCCAGAAGCTATTCCTCATTGCACCTACTAAAAACCTCTTTAATACAAGCCCCGGCAACTCCCCTTTTATCATGAATTTCGGCTGCCCCTTTTTGCTTTATGTAGGCCTGACAAAACGGGTCATAACCCGTTGGGTCACCCGAACCCGCCCATTTAAAACAGGTCCAGGTTTAAGAAAGATAACCCATTTAATAATTGGACGGGTCACGGGTCAACCCGTTTATAAACGGGTTAAGTGGGTTTGGGCGAGTCACCCGGCGAGTGACCCGCTAATTCGCTATGCTTAAGTTGTGCTTCTCACACTTCACGGCTTTAGCTTTAGCCCCCCTTCACTTCAACTTCAAGCCTTCATGCGACTCACACCTCACGGAGTCACGATTCACTCTTCACAAACACAATCACACACTTAAAAAAAAAAAACCCTAACCCTAACCCGCGCCTCTCCACTCCAATCTCCTCGTCTAGCCGTCTGGGTCATCTCTGACCTCTCAACTCTCTGCTCTCGGCTCTCGGCTCTCAGTCTCAGCTCTCAACTCTCACTCTCTCTGTCTCTCAGATCCTCTCCAACTCTCCTCTCTAGTAGCAGTCTTTCCTCTCCTCTGGTGTGTCGGATCTACCAGGCTGTCGGTCGTCTCCTGCCAGTCGTCGTCTCCTGCAAAGGTTGTTTATATGACCACAAAACCAGATAACCAAACATAAACGACAAAACCAGATGGTCCAGATCTCACTTTACCCGTTTAAAAATATTTTATTTTTGGGTGGAAGACTTTTGGGTGATGGGACTTGGGAGTGAGGAGTGTTGAGTTTTTTCCTATTTAATCTCTCCTTAAATTCAAACTCATTAAATGTATTGTTTTTTACATTTTATGTTCTTTTTATTTATAAATTAATAAATAAAATGCAGTTTTTTTTTTTTAAATGTCATTTTATATGAGATTATAAAAACTTTTAAAATAAAAAATTATATATTTCTAAATGGGTGACCCGTTACCTACCCGTTTATTAAACGGGCGGGTTAGGGTTGGCATGTGTGTGATCTGTTTAACATCGACCCATTAATGACCCGACCCGTTAGTGACCCGCCCAAACCCGGCCTATCCGCCCGTTTTGCTAGGCCTAGCTTTATGCATGGCTAGTCTCATGGTCACATCTGGAATGAAGCCCAGCTACCAACCCCTGATGCACGCGCCCAGCACAGCCCAACTCTCACATTGAATGCATACGGCTCTAGCTACTAGTCCACATATTTTCAACTAGATCCCTACTACCCCTTTTTGAATTTGGCCATCACCGTCTAAGCCCAACCCACATGACAGTCGGCCTCCTATTCCCATGCATGCCAACGCCTAGGCCATCTTACACATCATTGTGTATGGCCTATGTACAATTGGGCTTCCCGTGGTCGGTTCTCTCATGGCCCAACTCACGGGCTCTCTTCTTTGCTTCTCCTCAAAGCTCACGATTTGGTCTTTGATATTTGGCTTCATGCATACGACCTTCATTTGGAATCCAGCTCATGTACACGCACATACATTTTTAGTTTTGGCTTTAATGTCCAAAAATTATCAGATTGTATGAAGTATAGCTCTTATGCATTCGTGGCATGGCTTCCAGCTTGATGTACACGACTTCAAGCATGGCACCTCTTCATGCTCATGACTTGTATACATTCTAATCTCGAGTTTAATTTCCAGAAATTTGTCCTATAATAATAAAATACAAAAATCCATAAAATATTTGAAATAAGATTAAATATTACAAATTCGACACAATGCTAAAATATTGAACATACTTAGGCATTTTATTAAAAATATAATCTCAAATTTATAATTTTAAACACCTAATTACGCAACTTTGACGTGTAATTAGGTCATCTCTCTTCATTAATGATTATTTTATTTTACAGCTAGAAGCCTTTTTGCGCAGCTTTGTAATTTTAAATGTATATATTCTGAGTGGGTTAGGTGAGTGTTTTATAGTTGCCATCATTTGATGCCAGCATTGTAATTTTTAATTTGTTTATCGCATCTATTCAGTCTATCCAATCTGTCCAATAAAGATAAGGTATGGGTTGTGGCTAAGCCTAAAAAATGCTACCGTCCATCTGTAGTAACCTTTACTTTATCTTGTCGTTTACGTTGGCCCTCATCCTGTAAGGAATCTTTAATGTTGAAATGAGTGGTTGATGGGGCTCAATGGGCACTCGCACTCACTTTATGAATACCAAAATTTTTGAAGTCGGGGCCATTTTATCTATAAATGGATGTTTTATTTTCAGTTGTAAGACACACCAGTTTGAGAGATTAAAATCCTTAGCCTCGAGCTACACTCAAACTCTCTCTCTCTCTCTCTCTCTCTCTCTCTCTCTCTCTCTCTCTCTCTCTCTCTCTCTCCCCGTCAATCTTCTGTCAACATAAAAAGCAAATTTGTTTAATAAAATTGTAAGTGATAAAGTTTGTTCATGTCTTTTAATAGTTATGAATTACTTGTTATCATTTTTATATATCATAATCGCCCTGTTTTACTTTTGAAGTTAATTGTACAAAAGAAGAAATAAATAATATAAAAAGGGAAATGTGCAGTTTACAAATTAAGGTAAATTTACTTTATGATAAAGAAGAAGCTAAGGATAAATCTGAAAGTGAGAAAGATGAAGAAACAAGTGATTTTCAAGTTGATTTTGAAAAAGAAACCTTTTTAGGATATTTGTCAAAAGTCAATATCCATAAATGGTATACTGAAGTAAAATTGGTTATTAATAAAACATTTGTTCTAATAACTCGTGCCTTGTTAGACATAGGAGCTGACATGAACTGTGTTCAAGAAGGACTTATTCCAACTCAATATTATGAAAAAACTACAACTCAACTTTACGGCGCAAATAATGCAAGATTATAAATACAATATAAAATTTTAGATGTTCACATTTGCAATCCAGAAATTTGTCTAAAAACAACTTTCATACTTGTTAAAAACATGTAACAAGAAATCATACTAGGCACTCCATTCTTTACATTAATTTATCCTTTCCAAGTTGATGAGAAAGGTATTCATACTCAAATAAGAGATCAAGAAATATTATTTGAATTCATAGATAAGATGAAAGAAAAATAAGTTAATGCGTTAAAAGATTTAGCAGTTAAAAGAATAAATTTAATAAGACAAAAAAGAAAGTTTGTTAAGCAATTGTCAAAAGAGATCAATCATAAAAAGATTGAGGAAAGAATTCAATTACCAGAGATTAAAAGTAAAGTAAAATCGATCAATTTAAAGAAAAATTAGAAAAGGAAGTTTGTTCAAATTTACCTAATGCCTTATGGTATCGGAAGAAGCATTTGGTAAGATTGCCTTATACAAAAAATTTTACTAAAGACAAGATACCTACAAAAGTTAAACCAATACAAATGAATCAAGAATTGTTTGAATACTGTAAAAAAGAAATCAAAGATTTATTAGATAAAAAATTAATTAGAAAAAGCAAATCCCCTTGGAGTTGCTAGCATTCTATGTTCAGAATCAAACTGAAATAGAAAGACGAGCCCCAAGACTTGTCATTAATTACAAGCCTTTGAGCAAAGCACTCCAATGGATTAATTATCCTATTTCAAATAAAAAAGACTTGGTAAACAAATTATTTAATGCTTCAATATTTTCAAAGTTTGACATGAAATATGGATTTTGGCAGAATTAAATTGTTGAAGAAGACAGATATAAAACTGCATTTACGGTACCATTTGGACATTACGAATGGAACGTAGTGCCCTTTGGACTTAAAAATGTACCATCAGAATTCCAAAATATTATGAATGAAATTATTAATCCATATACAAAATTTACAATAGTTTACATTGATGATATTTTGATCTTTTCAGAATCAATTGATCAACATTTTAAACACCTTAATATATTCTTTGAAGTTATTAAGAGAAATGGATTAGTTGTTTCTCAGTCAAAGATCAAATTATTCCAAGTCAATGTAAGATTTATTTTGTCTAATTTCACACAAATTAAAATTTAAAATTTTTCCTAAACACAATATTAGTGTACATGAATGAGGAAGAGGCTTTGCCTAGGCATATGCACGGCCTGTTGGACATATAATCATCGTAAAATAACATTTTATTTTTAATGCAAAAATTCTATTTTTTGATGTCTCTTTTATCCTAGATATTCTATTTTTTACCTTTTTTTCTTTCTTTTTCTTCTTCTTAAAATTTAAATTATTTCTTAATATATAAAATATATTTTAATAAATAATTTTTAAAACAATGCACTCCATAAAAATTAAGTTTTTAAAATTTAATTCATTAATTACTTGAACTTTATCCGTTAATGAATCAAGATTTAAAAAAATTGGATTTCATGGAGTCTACCATGTTGGTAGGCAAGAAAGACCAAAAAACCAAACTAAATCACAAAACCAAACCATTTTTTTGGTTCAATTTTGATCCAAACTTTTTTATTTTTTGGGTTACCGGTTCAGTTTCGATTTGGCCCATTTAATAACTACAATTAACCAAGCCAAACCGATATACTATAAATATATATATATATATATATATATATATATATATGAAAAATACATATTATATATAATATTATATAAAATTTGATCCAATCTTCATGCCTAAATTTTTATTTTAATATTTTAAATTTATATGTTGATTATTATGAAAGAAGAAAAATATTATTTGTAGTGACTTTAGAATTTAAAATTATATTTAATGATTCGATTTTGTTAACCAATGAACATTAGTCTAAAAAGCAGTTAGCTAAATTTCAGTTAACCATTTGAAATGATTTGATTTTGGTTCACATTTTCTAACGAACTAAAATTTAGGTTTGATTAACTATTTGAGCATAATGATTCAATTAATTGAACCATGCCCACCCCTACCAGCAAAGACTTCTTTGGCTGCATCATGTTTTTTAAATGTATATATATACATATATATTGGAAACTTCATTAAGGGTCCATTTGAATTAAGAATTGTACTTGGAAAAGGAAAGGAAAATAAGGAGGAAACTCATTTTTCCTTATATTTTCATTTTGGTTCGTTTGGATAAAGGATTTTGAGAAGTAAGGTGTACTCCTAAGAGGGGAAGTGAATTATATTTTAAAATTTCTTTTTAAGCTCTTTAAGTATAACCCTTCTTCAACTTAAGTTAATTGTAATCACACTTTCAAATCAATAACTAAATTCTTATCAACCACTTTATTTATATTAACCAATAAAAGATGATGTTGCTTATACAACTTCTTTACATGCCAAGTTACAACCTCCGCATCAGGTGGAGACCTCTCTAACAAGAATACCCCTTCTCATTAGCCAACGATTCAACAACCCTAAATTGTCAAAATAAGAAAAAATCTCTCTCTAACAAGAATACCCATTCTCATTAACCAATGATTCAATAACCCTGAATCGTCAAACAAAATAACAAGAGAAACAAAAAGCTTGTGTACAAGTAGAACTCTCAACAAGAGCATATTAGTACAATTTAAGAACAATATACTTCAATAAATAATCAATATAGAAAGATGAAGTTCAGATGATTGTTACCAGAATTCTGATTTAATTTTGAATTTCTCAGTAGAAAACAATCAGAAAAATCATGACTTTGTCAGCAATAGCACAACAATGCTTCAGCAGTAGTATTCTAAATTTTCAATTCGTATGTGCTTGCTAGTTGTAATTAATTCATGAGAATAACATGTATTTATAGAGTAATAAAGTAAATTTTCATATTGCCCAAGTTACTTGGAGTATTTTTCAATGAAAACTAAGATGTAGTCCTAATAGGGGGGTGAATTGGATTTAAAAATTTTCTTTTAATTCCTTTTGAGACTTCTTAACCTCTTTTATTTCTTTCAACCAATTCTTGACTTGTTTGTTTAATTTATCAATCACACAAGAACTTAGTTCCTTTAATACAATCAACAACACAACTACTTAAACAATCAAGTAACCAATTAATCAACCAAACCAATTATCCAATCAAACACAATATCCAAACCAAAATATATACGATACAAGATTTTAGCTTTTGCTTGTTTGCAGCCCTGTTGTTAATGCAATCCCTTTGATAATGAATTAGCTTTCTCACTCTTCCCAAAATTTAAATTCAAATAACCTCTTAGTTAATTTATCTTTGGGTGTTAACCAAGTAACATACTCCCTTATGGTTTCTGCAAAATATGGTTTATCCAACGTACTCCCCTTCGGTTTCTGCAACCCAAATCAAAATTAGACTTTAAGTTTACTTGATTTTCAAATATACGTAGTATATATGATTACAAATTAAATCATCCACACAATTTATATGTGCTGAAAATAAAGAGTAAGGGAAAGAGAGAGTGAGATCGGGATTTTCATAAGGTTCGGCTTATACCTAGCCTACGTCCTTGCCTTTGGCAAACCACCAAAGGATTCACTAAAATCAGTTCCTTTTCCAAGTAGAACAACACCGTTTACACACTCCTTCAGTAGGTTAGAGCCCACCTCTCCAAACGATATACTCTCATTCGATCACTACTTCAATTAGGCTAGAGCAGCACCTCTCTAAGCGATATGCCCTCACTTAGCCAAAGATCCGAACACCTCGAATCATCCAAGAACTACAAAAGATATGAAGTAATCTCTACATATAATAACACTCTCAAAACAGAGTAGATTTGTACAATTTTAGCTCTAGGTACTTTAACAATTTAAATACCAATAAGAAATTGAATTGAAGCTCAAGTGTAGAATTCACCAAGGGTTCCTTTGTGATTTGAGAAAACTCAGTATGAGAACCTTAGGTTGGTGTTTTAGCAACAATTTAGATGATTTCCTTCCAACAAGAGTATGAGCAATATGAAACTTTAAAAGAGATTGAAAGATATGATGCAAGTATGTTGTGTGATTGCTTGTATATTTGAATTCTTGGGATTAAAGGAGTATTTATAGGCGTTTTAGGATTAGTTTCCTTGTTCCCCAAGTAACTTGGACTGTCCACTAAGTTTTTATAACGTCTATATTTGAAAAACCAAAATTTGAAATTTTCCCATTGTAGTTTAAAAAATCAAAACCCGTGGAGTCAGTCAACTGACCAGGTGAATAGGTAGTATATTTCCACAGGGTCAGTCGGCTGGACAGGTGGCTGACACCCTTATGTCTTCTAGAAATTAAAATCAGAGAATAGTCAGTCAGTTGGTGTGACACAATTCAAAATGGGTCAGTTGGTTGGGTGGTTTTAGTTTATTGAGTTAGTCAGCTGTACATTTAATTTTGCTGTTGTTTATCTGTCAGTCAGCTGACTAAACCTCGAGTATTTTTGGTCAATCGGCTAACCAGTCCTTTTTGTGATTTTTCAATTTCGTTTTTCAAATTTAATTTTGCTCTCTTGTTTTGGTCTTTCATAAAACATTTTGCAGGGTTTTAAAATTGGTCTTTAAGTCCATGTATTTTCCTCTAAAGAGTTTCAACAATATTTCAAAAGATATTTAAATATTAAAGCACTTACATAAAGACTTCTAAGTTATTTTTCATTCTTAAACACTTTAAGTCTTCATGCTTCAGTCTTCTTCTCATCTTCAAGCTTTAAGATCAAGTTCATCCTCTCATATATCATCCATGCCTTTAAGTATTCTTTAAGCTTCATATGATCATGTTCCTTTGGAATATAAGCTTCAATTGATCCTTGTGAGTACTTGACCTTGCTTTCATATATGTGAGATCTGAAATATCATCACTCAACCAAATATGTTAAGTTCCACTTGTTTGTTAGCATCAAAATAGGATGTTAAGCCTTGTAAGGCCAACACCCAATTTTTCTGAAAATTTGGGGGCCAAGCAATCAAATTTGGAAACTTTCCATCGCCGTTATAAATTTAAAATCAAGAGGGTTAGTCGACTAAAATATCGGGGTCATTTGCCTGATCGTAAGAGGTCAGTCGCCTGATTCTATTCTGTCTATTTAATTTTTATTAGCATAAAATGTCAGTCGCCTGATGGTGAAGCATCAATTGCGTGATCGTGCAAAACATATATAAAAACTTTGTTTCCAAAAACTCTTTTTAGCTTTTATACTTATTATGTTAAATTGAGACTTTTGAAAATATTTTTCAAGGTTTTCAAACATAGGTCTCTAAGTCAATCTTAATTCCTAAGAGTTTCATGCATTCATATTGAAATCGTTTGAAGTACTTACATGAGACTTATTAAGGACTATGACTTTTTAATCACTAAGTTTTCATGTATTTGCTTTGCTTTCAATGTCTTCATGTATTTTCTTTCACTTCCTTCATAGCTCATTGACTTAAGTACATAATTCATCAAGTTATTCTAGCTTTATGTACAAGCTTTCAATAGACTTTTCAAGTACATGATCTTGATCTTTTATCAACACACTGAGTCCTGAAACTTCACTTAACCAAATATGTTAAGTCCCTTTGATTTGTTATCATAAAAATAAGATTCTAAGCCTTGTGAGGCCAACAATCTCCCTATTTTTTATGATGACAAACAAGGAGCAAAAATGAGTAAGCCTTAAAAAGACTCCCCCTTACAATAAGCATCAACTTAATAATATTTGAAAAGTACATATGTCATAGATGCATATTAACTCTGTGTAGTTTATAAAAATCAATGTCAATATCTTGTCATGTCATTATTCAAGATCAATATCATGCTCATAGTTAGCAATATACTTGCTTAGGTATGTAGTGTCATGTTCAATTTTTGTCCAAAAATTCGCCCCCTTTTGACATCAATCAAAAAGAGTAAGATATCCATAAAAAACCATATAAATACTAAGGCAATGAGCAACCATAAGCAAAAGTAGAGATCTAGTGAAGACACAAAACAAAACTTTGCATTCATGATGCATAAAAAGATAGATTATAAGTCTCAAGATAGTGTGAGAAAATAAAAAAAATTGTACATCCAAATTTTCAATAATGACCAGTAATAAACATAAATCATGATATCATTACCTAACAAGTCTAACTCCCCCTAAATGACATGTATTTCATATTCAATAGATTTAGAATTTAATTCTTGAAGTACAAACTAAGTATCCATGTATAGTATGAATGTAAATATTATGTGAAGCTATCATCAATCGTGTTTTTAAACTTTTCATGTCATGCTCATGCTCAGTTTTCTCTCATTCAGTTTTACTAAATTTTCTCCCCCTTTTTATATCAGCAAAAGGATAAACCGAAAGAAATATTATGCAAAGGTACTGAGGATAAAAAAATTTCGCATCAATGACACAATCCATAAGCCAACATATATTTTAGTCAAAACATGATTATCCATAATATAACATAATCCAACATCAACATGTGAACTAAGATAGTCAAGAGAAACAAATTAAAGAGCTGAGCACAACAAAATAGCAGTGTTAAACATTTTAACCCAAAATAGTGTTTCTTTTAAGAAAAATATTTATGCATCTGCATTTTTATCATATTTGTATGCTCATGTCTATGCTTGCATACTTTAGTCATATTTCAAAAGTTCGTGCTCAAAGTCATACGGCAAATGGTATATGTTGGCTTTGGTGCAATCCCAAGAGGGGGGTGAATTGGGTATTTAAAAAATTCTCCTAAGTTTAGCTCATTCAACAGCAATATTTCACAACCTAAGGTCTTTCTATATACACATATACCCAAATGCATAGATAATATGCGGAAATTAAATCATGCGCAACATTCATAAAATAATATACACGTGTAGAAAATAAATTACGAAAAAGTAAAGTGCACACACGATATGTTATTGGGGTTCGGCCAACTGTGCCTACGTCCCCGCCTTTACCTCGCAAGCTCGAGGATTCCACTAATGCTCACTTAACATGTGGAGCAGCACTGGTTACAATCAGGTCAATTAGCAGGGTTGACCTCAACCTACACCTTACCAAGATGGTGTACCAAACTTTCCTAACTGGGTCTAAGCTAATCCAGGACTATTTATCAAGGCCAGTCTCCCTCTTCAGACCCATGCCTGGAATACAACACATTCACAAAATAATTTGTGTATAAGTAAAGTGCTTCTTACACTAAGCAGATTTACACCAATATGCTCAATTAAATAATGCACTCACATATGATAGGATATTAAGTTCAAGTGAGATTTTGTTAACCACTGTGTTAACTCTCAACACAAGATATATCAATGTGTGTATGTGAGAGTGAGACTTTTGATCTTAAGCTAATATGCTTCTTGTGTGAAAAATCAAACAGTCTTTACAACCCTAAATAAATATGACAAAAATATTTCTCAAATATAAAGCACAGTAGATAATAGGGTTTTAAGCTTGCTAAAGATACTTTCGTCAAAGCACAAATCAAGCTTTTGAATCTTGCAATGAGGATGCAAGATCAAAAGCCACACAAAGGTTTTTCCCAATCAAATATTTATGAATGAAATATTATGGGAAAAACCTTAGCTAACTCTCCAAAAAATCAACACATAATCAAATATAAACAAGGGAGAGTTTAGCTTATACAAATGATATGAAAACACTACCTTCTTTCAAAGAAAGTGGCTAAATGAGTACAAGAGGTAGGTTGTTGGCAATAGGATTCAAGAGATATGAAAGTATAAGGATTCTTGTACAAAAATATTTTCAGAAAATTTTTCCTAATCTTAAATCCTAATAAATTCTTAATTTTTGCAAATGAAGGGCTATATATAGAATATGGGAAAAATATAGTCGTTGGGGACATGTTGGATATTTTTGAAAAAAGATTAAGTAAGTTTAATTAGTCTTAACCCAATTCAACTCTCAGTAAAAATTCAAAAACCCGAGAGGCTCGATCGACCATACTTGAGGTTTGGTTGACCGTAGTGTCCAGTTCAGTCGACCAGGTAAAAATTGAGCTGAGAAAATGGTCGACCATCTTGAGGGTTCGAAGGTGATTTTCAAAAACTCTGTAATTCGGTCGACGAGATCATTTTGAACTATAAGGTTCGGTCGACCGGGTAGTTGGGGCTTCTCCTGAGGATGTTCGGTCGACCAGGGCATTGAAGTTCATTTTCTAGTCGGTCGACGGAAGAGTCAAGTTGTTGACCCCAGGGAGGTTCGGTCGATTGGAGATATATGCGTGTTTTGGTTTAGTTGACCAAGTGGTCTACAGTTAACCTAGCGAGGTTCGGTCAATCGAAGGTGTTCTATACATTTTTAGTCCACCGAACATACAAAAACTGTGCATTTAAGTTCTGATTTCTATATAAAGTCACCCCTTCTCACATAATTCTCATTTTTAAGTTGTAAGGGACTTTTCATGTGATAGTTTGGGGTCCTAAAGTCACTCTATGGTCTTGAGAGATAACCCAAAAAATCTAGCATCGGTCGACCGAAGGGTGCCCTAAGGTCATTCGGATCCCTAAGGTCATTTGAGCTTATTAGTCCTATAATGCATGCAATGCATTAATTATTACAAACCATATAAGATTACAGACCCAAAACGATAAATATAAAAATATAATACATCTTGAAATATAAATCGATCTTCATGCACGGCTCCTTTGCAATTCCATGGAATACACCAGGATATGCTCGTTTAGGTGCTCTTACGGCTTCTACATTGCATCATCATCTGTGTTAACTAAAACATAAACCTGATCAAATACTCAAAGCACACAGATGAGATACTGTGGTTTGTCATAATTAAAATAGGGATCTGACCAAAAGTCAACAATCTCTCCTTTTTTGATGATAACAAACACAAAAGCAAAATGTAGGTTTGCTTAACAAGGCTCCCCTTAACAATATGCACAAACACAAAATGATATTCAATACAATTTAGATACAAGCATGAAGACTTCATAATTTTTCAACTTGTGCAATTAAATACAACAATTATTTTCTATTCTAAGTAACAAAGTGCAAGGAGAAAGACTAATTTTGCTCGTATAAAACATCTCCCCCTTTTTTCATTAGGAAAAGGGCATATAAAAAATATAAGCGTTCTTGAAAAATATGGCAACTAAGCACACAAATAGAGTAACTGTTTATTAAAAAAATTTAAATGACATGAAAATCATAGTCAAACTAGAATTATCCGCAAACCATTTCAGTTCAAATATTTCATAAGACCTATGAAAGATTTTAGTTCAAAGCACACGGCATATGAAAGCAAATAGATGGTTTGAGCATAAAAACAGTCCAACAAGTTCACATGCATTTTTATGTAAAGTCACTGACCCAATTATGCAATGTAAAGATATATATATGTATATAATAAATGTATATCCCCCTTATGATGTTTGCAAAAAGGTACTAGGGGTTGCTTGCTGAAAAAGAAACTTTAATTTAAAACACATGCAAATAGAGTTTTTTTGGTGAATATTTAAGCATAGAACATCTCATGACCAGAAAAATACAACCATATGAAACTTAAAGATATATTTGAAGATAAAAACAAGATTATATGGCAAAGATGGATGACTGTGGCAAAACTACATATTTCAACTTAAGATTTTCAATATAACCATTTTATTCAAGCACATGCCACATTTGATTCAACAACATATCTAAGCTAAAAAGTTTGTGAGAATAATATGATAGGCATTTTAATTTTAGAAGCTCCCCCTATCAATTTGAATTCTAGCTTAGATGCAATAAGCTGCTTATACTAGATAGAGAATTATTTCATTATGCCTAGTAGTATAAGTCATCAATCCAAATCATTAAAATCAACTATACTGAGTATTTATCAATTACATTTGTCACTTGATTAGTATAGTTATCCCTATAGACCATAGATGCATCAGAGAGTATATATTAAGGCACGCAATAATGTTCATGACTCAAGAACATTTCATATCAAATCATAAGTCTTTAAGCACTGGATATAATGTTCAGGGATTTCAAAAGAGCTTCAACATTCAAAAAGTGAAATGATGCATATAAGTCATTTATACGCTTCCTATACGGATGTATTTTAGTCTTTCTAAATGTTTGATGATTATGTTAGGATGAAATTCAAAATTTTCAGTTTTCACTCATCCTTTCAAAAAAAATTTAATGTTTATTTTATCATAATCATCTTTGTACAAGGTTTTAAGTTGGGAAAATCCCTGTCAAAATTTCGGCAGCATGTCATCTGTAAATTGGAAATTTTCCTATAAAACCTATTCTTGATAGGTTCAAATAAGTAATTTATAATTCAGTTCAAGGCACACGAGAACCTATATTCACTACTAGCACGTAGTTCACATCCACTGCACTCGCCATGCAGGATGCATTCTAGACTAAGCATGAAATCAAGTAGTAATCAACAACTTAACAAAATATAATCCATCCATCAATGAATATAAATAGTAGAAAGTAGAGGATAGATTTGAGTTCAGCACAGGTTGTTATTCATTAAGGCATTCAAGCATGTAGTATGATTATGAGAGCATTTAGTTAATATAACAATCAAAGAAAGATGCTCCCCCTGAGTTATGCACTTATTCATTTTATGCATTTTCTTATTATTCAAGTTCTTTAGCCAAGAGTTTTAAGTTTCTATGATTATATCTTGGCTTTAAATACTTTTGGCTTAAAGGACTAAAAAGCCACAGTAGATATTTCTTTAAGTGAACTAAGCCTGCATTGCCTCTTTTCTTCATGAATCCTAACGAGCGAGAGGCTCGAGTTCGAATGGCTATGAATTTCAATTGCATGTGCATAGGTCTTTTTGAAGTTTATGCATTCATCTAGATTAAGACCTAGTGCAACCAACTTAGCCATTCAGCTTGATCAAATTGGATGAAGCTCTAAATAATTTTATGTTAACGTTTGAGAGCTTATGAAGCTAGCAGGGATAAATACTCTTAAAGATTAAATTATTAATATGTTCAAAAAAGTATTTTGGTAGTAGCAGGACATTGTACAAGATAAGCATTCTAAATAAAATTTCCTAATTGTTTTGGAAAAGAGCATATTGGAGAATATGAATATTTTTTTACCAATGCTCTTTGGACATTTGGAATGTATCCTTCGATTATGATCACAGTTTTGGAGCAAGGATACGAACCAATGAGAGGATGGATCTTTACTTGATGTGATCATGATATGGTAAAGATTTCCTATGGAAGAAGTGAACCAAGATTAAAGGATTTACAATCTAAACTTAAAAGGAACACTCCCCTGGTGGATGCCTCTAATTTTGATTACAAGGAGGATGGCTTTTTATTAGCACTCTGTAGATATGAAATTTATTATCATTGGTACTTATACCTAGAGTGATGACTCAATTTCGATTGATGAGTTTAGGGTAAAATGATATAAGGTAAGACGAATTCCCTAAAGCTTAATTATGTGTAATGGACAAGATATGTTTAACTTAGGATTTTTATACTCAAGCATGGATTATGTAGTGACCCGAATAATAATAGTATTTAAATAATAAGAGAGAGAGAGAGAGAGAGAGAGAGAGAGAGAGAGAGAGAGAGAAACAAAAGGAGGCCTTAGACTTTGTCGACAACATTGCATTTTGGGGGATAATAATAATTTCAAGGAAATTGCTAGGACTCATCGACGAATACAGGGATTCGTCGACGAGTGCATAAGGAAATTCGTCGATGAAGGCAAGATTTCATCGACGAGAAACTATTGAGCGAGGAATGGGCTGCTCTGAATTTCGTCAATGAATATAGGGTTTCATCGACGAATTTAATGAAGGACTCATCGACGAGGTGACGTGTCTCGTCGATGAATTTGACCCTATAAATAGCTAAAAATCTGATTTTTATTCACTTTCAACACTCCTCTCTCTTTCTCTACGTCCCTCTCTCACTTCTCTCTTCGTTTTCAGGTCTGTTTCTCGCTGGATCGAAGATTTGAGGCTACCAAGTCTGCTGGAGCGGATCGTTGGGGAAACAAAGTTGGATTTCATCCTAAATTCAGGGTAAGGCCTTTTAGCCTATTTTTAGCCTTCTGACAGTTATAGGAAATGATATAGATGAAAAAATACTGATATTTTGTTCTAGAAAATGTTGTTTTCAAGGTGTTATGTAGGAGACCCTGCGGGTGTTAGGCTAGTATCCCATAGGGGCTTTCGAGTAGTCAGGTAAGGGAAATATGCTATGCTAGGTATTTTTTGAAATATTATACAGTTTATTAATTTATGAAAACTATGTACTGAAGTATGGTGTGGCTTGAGATTATGAGTATAGTACAGAGATATGTTTTTATGAATTTCAGTATCATGATTTTACGAATATGTTTTACCATGATTATACGAATTTCAGTATTATGATAGTGTTATGATTATACAGTTCTCAGTATTATGACATATGAATTACAGTACAGTTTATGTAGTATCATAGTTATTACGATTATTTCAGAATCATGGTAAATCAGATAGTTGTATATAGAGATATACTATATAGTATCAGACCCTGTTGGACTATGCAGTTACAGAGCACGGTATAGTTGCTACAGATATTATGTTATGTGATGAGTGCAACCACCTATTTAGATACTATGTGGTAGTAGGTCGATCACCTAGGCCCTTGACGTGGATAGGCTCCCCATCAGATATGGGTTGAGGTGGGCAGATAAGACTAATGGAGTATAGTGATTTATTCCTGGTTGGACAGCCAGGGTAAATCCCGCCTACAGGCCGCACAACCCTGTCATGAGGGGTTAAATCATGACACATAGATATCCACAGGGAACATTTTCAGTTACTATTATGTACGTACGGATTTACAGAAACAGGGAACATACTTATGTACACTAGAAGTACTTTGAATAACCTACAATACTGTTATGTTAAGCAACATGAAAAGGGGGTGAATTTTATTACTTATACTGTACTTACATATTTAGTTACACATGTTTATATGAAAACGGATTTCCTTTATATTGTAGCTCATTTGCCACACACTAGTAATAGCATATTTCGTCTTACTGAGCGTTGGCTCATCCTAGTGTTGAATCATTTTTTAGGTAATCTAGGTAGGCGAGCAGATCAGGCTTGCAGATAGAGGGGCTTCAGTGGTGCCGTGTTAGAGAGTGAGTATGTTTTGGGAGTGTTTTTGTATATCCCAGCATGGTTGAGGGTATTTTGGGAAACAGTGATATGTGTATATTTGGGAAACATGTAGCACTCTGGTATTGTATGGTATGGTATGGTATTGTATATATTTAAATATGGATATGTTTATTTAGTTTCTACTTCTTGCTGCTTAGGTTTATGGTTGGGTTTATCCCAGTATGGTATCAGAGTATGTTTAATATCATAGTACAAAAAAAAAAAAAAAAAACTTGGTAATTAAGCAGGTCACTACAGTTTGGCATAAGAGCCTAGGTTTGCTAGGTTCTGTAGACTTCAAAGTGAAGCAGAAGCAATACCAGAGTATAGGAAAAGGATTTGGGGTTGTTCTGTGTCTGGGTACAAGATTTTCGTGGTGGTTTCTATGTTTTTCCTGGGATGACAATTTTAGGAAAACCATAGTAAACTATTGTCGGGTCGTGTGTCTAGAGGACAGGACTGGATATTGAGTTAAGGTCAGGGAAGGTAGTTAATTGTGATTTGGTACATGATAGGTTCGTATAGGAGACAAAGTGCTTAAGTGTGTTTCTTGTTTTTAGGATAGACCTAGGAAGCAACAGCACGAATGCTGGGGAGGATAGGCTAGGACCTTCGAGCATAAGTGGAGGAGATACAGATGTTGTACTGTGCAGTGTCACTCAGCAAGTGATGGCTCAGATGGCCAGGAGCTCTGTGGAGCATGGTTGTTCGATTGAGTAGTTTACGCATATGAAGCCCCCATCTTTTGTTGGAGGAGATGACCCGATTGTAGCTGAGAATTGAGTCCAGGACATTGAAGAGACGTCGGCAGTGCTTCCTTGTATGGATGAGCAGAAGGTAGCATTTGCCATATTCAAGTTGACAGGGAAGGCGAAGTGCTGGTGGAGATTAGTGCGACTGATTAAGGAGCAGAGGCCGATTCCAGTTCCAGTGACATGGGATCGATTCAAGGATCTTTTTCTTTGAGCGGTATTTCCTTGCTATCGTTCGGAGTGCGTAGGCAGCATAGTTTCTGCATTTGGTACAGGGGCATATGACTGTATCCTAGTACGCTGCTTAGTTTATCGAGTTGTCGCATTTTGCTCCACATCTAGCACCTGATGAAGAGAAAAAGACAAGGAAGTTTGAAGAGGGACTAAGGCAGAACTTGTTTGAGCAGGTGATTGGTTTCAAGGCTCAGAAATTCACAGAGGTTGTAGATAGAGCTGCGATCATTGAGAGTGGTATCCAGAGGGGTGTGGCAGCTCAGAGTCAGAGGAAGAGGCATGTGCCTCAGGGTTTTCAGGTTAGCTCCAAATAGGGGCCCATGGAGAGGAGGTCGCACTAGGGGAGATTAGAGACAGATGGCAGGACCTCATGGGAACCAGGGTGCATCGACTTAGCTGGTGTGTCAAACATTCGGGAGACATCATTTGGGGGAGTGCCAGGTAGGTAAGGGTGTATGTTATCATTGTGGGAGACCCGGTCACGTGATGCGTGAGTGCCCAGGTTAGCAAGACCAGGTTCCAGCACCTAGGCCCTATCAAGGAGGACATCAGGCTGCTTGGGGAGGATATCAGGCACCTCAGGGTGGCTAGCAGAGAAATGTAGCTCTAGCACAAGTTTATGCCCTGACGATAGGTGATGCAGAGGCTGCTACGAATGTGGTGACAGGTACATTTACTATTTTATCACATCCAGTTATTGTTATTTTTGACTTGCGTGGTACTCATTCTTTCATTTCTGCATCTTATGTTAAATTATATGAGAATGAGACCCAGTCATTAGATATAGCACTGTCGGTAGCTACGCCATCAGGATTAGTGATCAGATGTCAGAGGATACTTAGAGGTTATTTGATAGAAATTCAAGGGAAGGTACTACTAGCAGATCTTATTGTGTTTGATATGTGTGGGTTCGATATAATACTAGGCATGGACTGGTTGGCTGCTAATCACGCCAACATTGATTGTTTCTAGAAAGAAGTAATTTTCAGACCTCCTTGAGAGTAGGAATTCAGATTCGTTGGTTCACGGGTACGTGCTCCAACATAGCTAGTATCCATAGTGCAGGTAGATAGGTTACTCCTGGATTGAGGTTAGGGGTTTATAGCATTTGTGAAAGAAGCCTCTAAAAATGAATTGAAGATTGATAGCACCCAAGTAGAACAAGAATTTCTAGATGTTTTTCTAGAGGAGCTACTAGGGTTGCCTCCTATGCGCGAGGTAGATTTTCCTATAAATTTACCTCAAGGGACTACGCTAATCTCTAGGGTCCAGTATCATATGACTCCAGCTGAATTGGGAGAATTAAAGGAGCAGTTGTAGGATTTGTTGAACAAGGGGTTTATATAACCCAGTGTATCGCCATGGGGAGCTCTAGTGTTGTTCGTAAATAAGAAATACGGGTCCATGAGGATGTGCATTGATTATAGGAAGATAAACAAGGTTACTATTAAGAATAAATATCTTCTACCTCATATAGACAATTTATTTGATCAGCTCCAAGGTACACGGGTATATTCCAAGATTGACCTCAGATCCGAGTATCATCAAGTGAGATTAAAAGTGGAGGACGTCGCGAAGACAACCTTTAGGATCAGGTACGGGCACTATGAATTTCTCGTTATGCCTTTTGGTTTGACGAATGCCCTGGCTGTGTTCATGGACTTGATGAATAGAGTTTTTCGTTAGTATCTAGATCAGTTTGTAGTAGTTTTCATTGATGATATACTAGTGTACTCGAAGAGTTTTGAGGAGCATGAGGTGCATTTGAGGTAGGTGTTGCAGACTCTCAAGGAAGAGAAGCTTTATGCTAAGTTTAGCAAGTATGAGTTCTGGCTTGAGAAGGTGACATTTTTAGGCCACATGATCTCAGGGGACGATATTTCAGTAGATCCCAGCAAGATTGATGTGGTGGTAAATTAGGATAGGGCGAGGAATGTGTAGGAAGTCAGGAGTTTCCTAGGACTGGTAGGTTATTAACGCTGTTTTGTTGAGGGGTTTTCAGCTTTGTTAGGTCCTCTCATGCGGTTGACTAGGAAAATTGCCAGATTTGTGTGGGATGAAGAGTGTGAGCAGAGCTTCCAGGAATTAAAACAGTGGCTCATCACTACACCAGTTCTGACGATTCCATTGAGAGGCGATGGTTATGTTATCTACGGTGACGCGTCCTTGAAAGGGCTCGATTGTGTGCTGATACAACATGGTAGGATGATAGCATATGCGTCTCTAAAGTTGAAAGAGTATGAAAAGAACTACCCTACTCACGATCTAGAATTGGTTGCGGTTGTATATGCACTGAAGATTTGGAGACATTATTTCTATGGTGAGAGGTGTGAGATATTTTCTGATCATAAGAGCCTAAAATACTTCTTTACACAGAAAGAGTTGAATATGCGGCAGATGAGGTGGTTGGAACTTATCAAGGATTATGACTGCACCATCATTTACCACCCAGGTAAAGCAAATATGGTAGCTGATGTGCTGAGCCGTAAATCAGGAGACACAGCACAGTTAGCAATGATAGTTTAGCATCCGATTTAGATGGACTTAGAAAGACTCGGTGTGGAATTAGTGGAGGATGATCCTCAGACGCTTATTTCCAGTTTGGTTGTACAGCCCACGTTATATGAGAAGATTAAAGCTGCTCATAGTGATGATCCAGAGTTATTGGAAGTTATAGCCAGAGTATAGGATGGTCAGGGGGAAGAGTTCAGTATTTCTGACGATGGTTCTTTGAGATTTTTCACCAGATTGTGTGTTCCTGCAGATGAAAGCATTAGGAGGAGGATTTTAGAGAAGACACATAGATCTTTATACACTATTCATCCTAGAAGTACGAAAATGTATAGGGATCTACGAGATTATTTCTAGTGGAGTGGCATGAAAAGGGAGATAACAGAGTTTGTGCGGCAGTGTTTGATGTGCTAGTTGGTTAAAGTTGAGCACCAAAGATCGGCTGGTCAATTGCAGCCATTATTCATTCCTGAGTGGAAGTGGGACCACGTTTGCATGGATTTTGTTACTGGGCTGCCGCCGGCGTTTCATGGTCAGAATGCCATCTGGGTGATAGTTGATAGATTGACGAAGACAACACATTTTCTGTCTATTAAGATCAGCTACCCTACGAACCGGTTAGCCGAGATATATATACAAGAGATTGTTCGACCCCATGGAGTGCCAATATCCATAGTCTCGGATCGTGATCCACGTTTTACATCATGGTTCTAGAGGAGTTTGCAGGAGGCACTAGGGACTCAGTTAGCATTCAGCATGACTTTCCACCCACAGACCGATGGTCAGACTGAGAGAACAATCCAGGTATTGGAAGATATGCTTCGTACCTATGTGCTAGACTTTGGAGGTAGTTGGATTCTGTTTTTACCGCTAGTTGAATTTGCTTATAATAACAATTATCATTCTAGCATTGGCATGGCACCCTATGAGGCATTATATGGTAGGAGATGTAGATCTCCTCTTTTCTAGGATGAAGTAGGCAAAAGGGGAGTTTTGGGTGTAGAGATAATTTAGTAAGCATGTGATAAAGTCCAACTTATTCGAGATAGGATCAGTGCAGCACAGAGTCGGCAGAAAAGTTATGCAGATACTCGCCGCCGGGAACTGGAATTTGAAGTGGGTGATCATGTATTTCTGAGAATAACTCCACTGAAGGGGATTTTGAGATTTGGGAAGAAGGGTAAGTTGAGCCCTAGGTTTATTGGCCCTTTTGAGATACTTGAGAAGATTGGGTTTGTGGCCTATCGGCTAGCTTTACCGCCATCTTTATTTCGAGTTCATGACGTATTTCATATTTCTATGTTAAGGAAATATGTCCCAGATCCTTCCCATATCATCAGCCATGCAGAATTGGAAGTCAGTGAGGCTTTAGCATATGAAGAAACTCTAGTACAGATTTTAGATAGAAAGGAATAAGAATTACACAATAAGAAAATACCACTAGTGAAAGTTCTATGGAGAAACCACACGATTGAAGAAGCCTCATGGGAGTTTGAAGATGAAATCAGACGGAAATATCCCTATTTATTTGATGAAATATAGTATTGATGTATATGCTTAGATGGTAATTTTATTTTGTTGAGTCCAGTGTAATTGTAATGTAGAGTATAGGTTAGGTAGTATTTTGATTTTGGGGGAAATTTTCTTTTATGGTTGTAATCTCCCAAAACTACCCTTGTAACCACGGTATTCCTCCGCCATAAGTGAGGGCAGGTAATAAAATAAGTAGACCACTTTCTTTTACTGGATGATGGAAGTATAGATAAGATATAGATAGTAAATTTCGAGGATGAAATTTTATAAGGAGGGGAGAATGTAGTGACCCGAAAAATAATAGTATTAAATAGAAACAGAAATAGAAGGAGGTCTTAGACTTTATCGATGAACGCTCTGCGTTCGTCGATGACATTGCATTTTGGGGGATAATAATAATTTCAAGGAAATTGCCAAGACTCGTCGACGAATACAGGGGTTCGTTCGTCGACGAGTGCATAAGGAAATTTGTCGATGAAGGCAAGATTTTGTCGACGAGAAACTACCGAGTGAGGAATGGGCTACTCTGAATTTCGTTGACGAATACAGGGTTTTGTCGATGAATTTAATGAAGGACTCATCGATGAGGTGACATGTCTCGTCAACGAATATGACCCTATAAATAGCTAAAAATCCGATTTTTATTCACTTTCAGCACTCCTCTCTCTCTCTCTCTCTCTCTCTCTCTCTCTCTCTCTACGTCCCTCTCTCATTTCTCTCTTCGTTTTTGGGTTTGTTTCTCACCGGATCGAAGATTTGAGGCTACCACAATGCTCCTGGCGAAGTTCTTTACAAGTCTACTGGAGCGGATCATTGGGGAAACAAAGTTGGATTTCATCCCAAATTCAAGGTAAGGACTTTTAGCCCATTTTTGGCCTTCTGACAGTCATAGGAAATGATATAGACGAAAAAATACTAATATTTTGTTTTGGCAAGTTGTTTTTAGGGTGTTATGTAGGAGGCCTTGCGGGTGTTAGGCTAGTATCCCATAGGTGCTTTCCAATAGTCAGGTAAGGAAAATATGCTATGCTAGGTATTTTTTAAAATATTATATAGTTTATTAATTTCTGAAAAATTATGTACTGAAGTATGGTGTGGCTTGATATTATAAGTATAGTACGGAGATATGTTTTTATGAATTTCAGTATCATGATTTTACGAATATGTTTTACTATGATTATACGAATTTCAGTATTATGATTATGCAGTTTCAGTGTTATGATTATACAGTTCACAGTATTATGACGTATGAATTGCAGTACAATTTATGTAGTATCATGACTATTACGATTATTTCAGAATCATGGTAAATCAGATAGTTGTATATAGAGATATACTATATAATATCAGACCCTGTTGGACTATGCAGTTACAGAGTACGGTACTGTTGCTACAGATATTATGTTATGTTACGAGTGCAACCACCTATTTAGATAATACGTGGTAGTAGGTCGATCACCTAGGCCCTTGACATGGACAGGCTCCCCATCAGATATGGGTTGAGGTGGGCAGATCAGACCGATGGAGTATAGTGATTTATTCCTGGTTGGCCAGCCAGGGTAAATCCCGCCTACGGGCCACACAACCCTGTCATGAGGGGTTAAATCATGACGCACAGATATCCACAGGGAACATTTTCAGTTACTATTACGTACGTACGAATTTACAGAAACAGGGAACATACTTATGTACACTAGAAGTACTTTGAATAATAACCTACAATACTGTTATGTTAAGCAACATGAAAAAGGGGTGAATTTTATTACTTATACTATACTTACATATTCAGTTACACATGTTTATATGAAAACGGATTTCCTTTATATTGTAGCTCATTTGCCACACACTAGTAATAGTATATTTCGTTTTACTGAGCGTTGGCTCATCCCAGTGTTGAATCATTTTTCAAGTGATCCAGGTAGGCGAGCAGATCAGGCTCGCAGGTAGAGGGGCTTCAGGCAAGAATGCCTCTGTCCTTTTTTTAAGGGGATTTAGTCTATCATGCAATAGCCTATGATATCATATTTTACCCAATCATTTTTATATTTCTGCATTTAGTGATAAGATTTGATATATTGCTTGGATTTTCATATTTGCTTGAATTTTTAATGATCATGGTATTCATATCTACTATGAATTTTCATTTTAAGCACCAACTACTTCCTAATTCAACTGTCATCACTACCTTTAAACCTAGACACTAAGGACAGATTAACTAGAAAATAATTTCAATTTAAATCCATTTTTCCTTAGGTCCTATGTGGTTTGCTCTACTGATTATCCATTTCATTTCATTTTCTAAGCCTCTGGCACTTATGAGTAAACGATTAAACCATATGTCCCACATAGTTTTGCAAAATAAGAAGGTATTGAGTATACACAAAAGACTTTGCTTATTTATTCTGTTTTTGCTCAATAGGACTTGGTAATGAAATTTGTAAGATGAACCCTTTTTAAAAGATTTATTTCTTTCAGCTCCTAAGGGTTTATTTGAACTATACTTCCTATCTTTGGATTTGAAAATCATTTCATGATTATCTTCAATCTTTCTTTCTAAACAGATGATTTTCAATACTTTCACACTCCTTTTCTTATCTAAGGTGGCATGATAATCTTTTAGGGTTTCCAATTGCATAGCCAACCTTTCATTTTCCTTTTTCAAGATCGTTTTCTATTTAGACACTCTATCTAGAAGCCTATGCATTTTACATAAAATATTTTCTAGTTTATCATTCAAAAGCATGCTTCCATCATCAAATTCAACACATGATTCATTATAAAATTTAACACAATCATTACATAAATCATTGCATGTGGCTTTTATAGTATCATCACAAGATTCAACAAATGATTCAACACATGATACAATATGACATTCAGCACAAGAATCATCAGTATATGCATTACCATCAAAGCAATCATTAGCGGCAACTACTGATTCAACATATGATATATCACAGGCTTCATCATAAGAAACATCACATGCATTATTGCACAAATTAGTAAATAAGGCAGAGTAAGGATCATATACCTCAGTGTTTATTGATATAACTAGCCCATGATTTACCTCCTCCTGTTTATATAATCTTGGAGCATTCGGAGGAGTGATCTTCTTCTCTTTAGGCTCTCTATATTTGTTTTCTAGCTCATCCCATATTTCTTTTGTTCTAGAACATGTCATAATCTCAAGTAGAACATTAGTATCTAATGCACAATCACCTTCCAGGCCCTCCAATCCATTGACTTTATAAATATGCTCAATCTAATTTTCTAGGCGGTGTAATCAACAGCACAAAATAATGGAGGACTAGAAGGTGATCGTCACTTGCCGAATGGGGATACACCAATGAGAGTCATTGTGGTCTTTTACAAAAGTTGTTAAGCCTAGTGCAACGAGGCTCTGATACCAATTTTTGGCTTTAGTGCAATCCCAAGACGGGGGTGAATTTGGTATTTAAAAAATTCTCCTAGGTTTAGTTAATCCAATAGTAGTATTTCACTACCTAGGGTCTTTCTATATACACATAAACCCAAATGCGTAGATAATATGTGGAAATTAATTCATGTGCAACATTCATTAAATAACATACATGTGTAGAAAATAAATTACGAAAAAGTATAGTGCACAGACGATATGTTATCCGGGTTCAGCCAACTGTGCTTACGTCCCCCCCCCCCCTCTAGCTCACAAGCCCAAGGATTCTACTAATGCTCACTTAATGAGTGGAGTGACACCAGTTACAACTAGGTCAATTAGCGGGGTTGACCTCAACCTACACCTTACCCGAATGGTGTACCAAGCTTTCCCAACCAAGTTTAAGCCAATCTGGGACTATTTACCAAGGTTAGTCTTCCTCTTCAAGCCTGTGCCTAGAATACAACATTCACAAAATAATTTGTGTACAAGTAAAGTGCTTCTTACACTAAGCAGATTTACACCAATATGCTCAATCAAATAATGCACTCACATATGATAGGATATTAAGCTCAAGTGAGATTTTGTTAACCACTGTGTTAACTCTCAACACAAGATATATCAATGTGTGTGTGTGAGAGTGAGACTTTTGATCTTAAGCTAATATGCTTCTTGTGTGAATAATCAAACAGTCTTTACAACCCTAAATAAATATGACAAAAATATTTCTCAAATATAAAGCACAGTAAATAATAGGGTTTTAAGCTTGTTAAAGATATTTTCATTAAAGCACAAATCAAGCTTTTGAATCTTGCAATGAGGATGCAAGATCAAAAGTCACACAAGGCTTTTTCCTAATCAAATATTTATGAATGAAATATTATGGGAAAACCCTTAGCTAACTCTCCAAAAAATCAACACATAATCAAATATAAACAAGAGAGAGTTTAGCTTATATAAATGATATGAAAACACTACCTTCTTTCAAAGCAAGTGACTAGATGAGTACAAGAGGTAGGGTTTTGGCAATAGGATAAAGAGATATGAAAGTATAAGGATTTTGGTCCAAAAATATTTTCAGAGAATTTTTCCTAATCTTAAATCCTAATAAATTCTTAATTTTTGCAAATGAAGGGCTATATATAGAATTTGGGAAAAATATAGCTGTTGGGAACACATTGGGTATTTTTGAAAAAGATTAAGTAAGTTTAATTATTGTTAACCCAGTTAAACTCTCAGTAAAAATTCAAAAACCCG
Source organism: Malania oleifera (assembly GCF_029873635.1). NCBI lineage: Eukaryota > Viridiplantae > Streptophyta > Magnoliopsida > Santalales > Ximeniaceae > Malania > Malania oleifera. Next base: position 100,058,370 of record NC_080418.1, on the reverse strand, counting down.
AGAGGCTTGATCGACCATACTTGAGGTTCGATTGACTGTGGTGTCCAGTTCGGTCGACCAGATAAAAATTAAGCAGAGAAGATGATCGACCATCTTGAGGATTTGAAGGCGATTTTCAAAAACTCCACGGTTCGGTCAACTAGATCATTTTGAACTACGAGGTTCAGTTGACTAAGTAGTTAGGGCTTCTCCTGAGGATGTTCGATCGACCAGAGCATTGGAGTTCATTTTCTAGTTGGTCGACTGAAGACTCAACTTGTTGACCCCAGGGAGGTTCGGTCGACCGAAGATCTATGCGTGTTCTGGTTTGGTCGACCAAGTGGTCAACAATCAACCTAGCAAGGTTCGGTTGACTAAAGGTGCTCTGTACGTTTTGGTTCGGTCCACCGAACATACAAAAACTGTGCATTTTAGTTTAGATTTCTATGTAAAGTCACCCCTTCTCACATAATTCTCATTTTTAAGTCGTAAGGGACTTTTCATGTGATATTTTGGGGTCCTAAAGTCAATCTATGGTCTTTGAGAGATAACCCCAAAAATCTGGCATCGGTCGACCGAAGGGTGCCCTAAGGTCATTCGGATCTCTAAGGTCATTTGAGCTTATTTGTCCTATCATGCATGCAATGCATTAATTATTACAGACCATATAAGATTATAGACCCAAAATGATAAATATCAAAATATAATACATCTTTAAATATAAATCGATCTTCATGTGCGGCTCCTTTGCAATTTCATGGAATATGCAGGGATATGCTCGTTCAGGTGCTCTTATGACTTCCACATTGCATCATCATATGTGCTAACTAAAACATAAATCTATTTAAATACTCAAAGCACACAGATGAGATATTGTGGTTTGTCATAATCAAAACAGGGATCTGACCAAAAAGTCAACAGTATAAATTAAATGTCCATGCTCAGTTGTTATTTTTTTCTTCAAAACATCTCCTCCTTATGACATTAATCAAAATGAGAAGGTCGTCAACAAGCATATACAGTCAGCATAAACACAAAATAGATAAATGACTACTCATCGTGCTTAATAAGATAATCAAGTATTCAAAATAACATGAGAAACAAAAAATAGTATCTGATGCACATATTATAATCCAAGATTTGTTTAAACTTGAGAAAGCAACTAAGTATCAACTGCATCTTCATCCTTATCTTCTTCTTCTTCTTCTTCTTTTTCTTCAGCATCACTAGAACTTATCTCCATCAGAGCCTTTTCGCGTGAAGAACCGGCTATATGCGATTCAATTTGACCAAGTCTTTGGTCAAAAGAAGTATAGTTTGTCTGAAGATATGAAAAATTGACCTAAGACATAGGGTCAGTAGACTAAGACGAAAAAATTAGGGCTTTTATGAACAATTGGTATTCATGCAGCCGCTTGTTAGTTGACTATGCTCGAGAGGGCAGTTGACTGACCTGTATATTTCCCTAAAATTTCTCAATTCAGTGGCGAGTCATTTGACTGAGGCTCAAAAGTTAGTTGATTGAGGATCTTGATCCTGAAAAGTTTAGTAAGTCAGAGAGCAACCAGTTGACTGATGCTAAAATGTCAGTCGACTGTAGATCATTGTTCTTGACTTACTTGCTTTCTTAAAATATTTATCCTTATTCCTTAAAATACTTCTCTACTATGCAATAGGCCTATATTACTTCAGATTTTCTCTCTTTTTGCATATGAATACCCAAAAATATCATATTTCTTTCGAAAAACTAGTTGTTGATGCAAAATACTCTTTGAATTCAACGCTTTCTGAGTTAAGCCTTGTGCAATCCAACCTTTGATTGTGGCCAACAATGCCATGTTCATATAATAGTCATCAATAAGTTCAAAAACTCATATTTAAGATTATCATATCTCATATCAATCTTTGTAAGTACTTTTGTATTAATTTACTTTGTGAACTTCCTTAATTTATTAGAAGCAGCTTCTGATCTGGTCATTAATTTACCTAGTTATATCATCTTTGAAAGACTACTTAAGTACATAAAAAAAATTTCATTGCACTTGTACTAAAGAATGATTATCTTGTTGATTTATTCAATATCTACCACGTTGAATAACTGATTTTCATTTTGAACTTCTTTTAATGCTTGATCAAATAACAAAGTCTCAAATTAAATTAACATATGCAACATTGTTAACTTTTTGAGTCCGATCCCAATTTTGATGCTGATAAAGCTTCTGTATCTCATGTGTGCATTTAGTGCGTGAATAGATCTATATCTTAACATGCACATGAGGTAAAAGGAAAATGGAAGCCAGAAGGACCTCAAGATCATACATCTTGGCATATTCCATGAAGTTTGAAGAGCAAGACAGAAGAAGAAGACATCTATTTTAAATTGTATTGCATTTTTTTTTTTATATTTTGGTATGTAATAATGCATTGCATGCATGGTATGGATGATATGCTCAGATTACCGTAGATAGACCCTAGGGACCAACACACTTCACAGAAAACGTTTTTGTTGACTTTTTGAGTCCTGTCTCATTTTTTATGATGACAAATACAAGATATTTAATGTTTGTCGAGTTCGTGTGTAGGATCAATTAGCAAAATCATATGGTGGCACATGATGTCTCAAAGGAAAAATGAAGATCCAAAGTGTTTTAATTGTGGGTCTGTAATAATTATTTCAAGGTTTGAAATAATTAATGCATGTCATGCATGTAGGGATTATAAGCTCAAGATCATAGATGGACCTTAGGGATCGACCAATGCCGGATTTTTGGGGTTAACTCTTAAATACCTTATACTGACCACAGGTCCCAATATTTTGCATGAAAAATCCCCCATAAACTTAAAATTAATTATCATATGAATAGGGGTAATTTCAAAAGAAAAATAGGATCTAAATTGAAAATTTTATATGGTCGGTCGACCAAACCTAAATACACTAAGCACTTCGGTCGATCGAACCTCTCTAGGGTCAAAAAGTTGACCAGTTGAACTACAATGCCTTGATCGACAGAACTGGCACGTGGGAAATCCCAACGCCCTGGTCGACCGAACTCACAATTGTTAAATGGCTTGGTCGACCGAACCTTCAACTTTGGTCAAACGAACTTAGCCCGGTCAACTAAACCTCGAAGATTCTGAAATCGCCTCAAGTCTGATCGACCATCACTGTAGTTCAAAAACACCTTAGTTGACCAAATTGAGCAACCTGGTCGACCGAACCTCAAAATTGGTCGACCGACCTTCTTGGGTTGTCCAATTTTTACTGATGTTAAGCTAGGTTATTTTTAATTAAACTCAATTAATCTTTTTTCAAAATACCCAATGTGTCCCCAATGACTATAATTTTTCCCATCTCTATATATAGGTCCTCATTTGTAAAAATTAAAACAAGATTAGGGATTTAATTAGAAAATATTTTCTTTGAATTTTTGAGATCCTTTCTTCATACTCCAAGCCAAAATACTCCTCCTTTGATCATTCTTTTGCAAAATCCATTTGAGTGAGAGTATTTTAATCATCCTACATTGTTTTCCAAAACTATAAATCTCATTGTGTTTGATTGCTTGTTGATTTTTTATTGAGAGTTATTAGCCAAAGTTTTTCCACTCGGTTTAATTAATGAACTCATTGAGTGGGGAAAACTTTTAGCTAGTGAGTCTTTGCACTATTATTGCAAGACTCATTAAGCTTGTCTTGTATTGTGTTCTTGGGAAAACTATTTTGACAAGCTTATATTACAAATATCTCTTGTGCTAGATTTTTTTTGAGAAAATCAATATTGAGATATTTTAATTACACTATTTGGATATCTTCGAAACCCTACATAAGATTGTGATATATTGATTTACTGTTTCAAAGATTGTTTGAGAATACACTCTTGTGCATGATTGACTATTGACATTAGATTGAGTGTAATTACACTTCATTAACACTGAGCTTATAGTTCTTATCATATTGATGTGCGTTGATTATTACATATGTGTATCAGTACATAATCTGCTTATGATAGAAGCGATTTGAATTGTACAAAAATTTATATTTCATTGTTGTATTCCAGGAGTGGCCTGAGGGGGTTTGATCTAGTTCGTAACGATCAGATTGGGGTCAGCCCTGTGAATTTAACCTAGAGCCTTCTCTGCCCCACAAGGAGAGTTTGTAAAGGTTGAGATCAGCTTTGGGAATTTGACCTAGTTGTAATCGGTGTCGCTCCACTCGTAAAGTGAGTAATAGTGATAATCCTTGGGCTTGCGAGCTGAGGCGGAGACATAGGTACAGTTGGCCGAACCTCAATAACATATCGTGTGTGCGCTGTTTTATGTTTCTGCAATTTATATTTCTACACCTGTATGTTTGTGTATATTGTTTGAATATTTGATTGGGTTTATAATTGCATAAAAAGACCCTAGGTTTGTGTAATACTGTTTGTGGAACTTGGTTTAACTTAAGGAAGAATTTTTAATACCCAATTCACCCCACTTTTGGTAATACCCCAATTCCAACACTTTTTCTTAACAACTAAATTCATACAAAAAAAAAAGGTTTAAATTGGTTAGGGTCAAAATCGAGGCAAAAGCAAAGCCGATCGACTGACGTCAGATTTTTAAGCTTAATTAAAAAGTCTTGGTTGACCGAACCCTTCTAGTTATAATCAGCTCAGTTGACCGAACTCACCGTAGGCCAAAAGTCAAATATTTGACTAAGCCTCAGTCAACCGACCCTATTTTGAACTAAGCTTCCACAGTCGACTGACCATTGAATTTGACTTTTTCTACTTGCCCTAGCCAACCGAACTTTCAGTTCAAAAACTCCTTGGTCAATCGAACTTACCCACTCGGCATACCAACCTAAGCCACGGTCAACCGAACCTACGAAGGTTCAAGAAATCGCCCTAACTCGATCGACCGACCCCTTGCTTCGGTCAACTGAACCTCTCGAGTTAGCCATTTTTTAAATGCCTAAACATGCTTAAAAATTAATTAATCTTCTCTAAAAAGACCCAGCGTGTCCCTAACGGTTATATTTTTGCCCAACTCTATGTATATACCCCTTCATTACTCATAATTAGCAAGTAGATTAGCCCAAAAATCCTCTCAAGTTTTATCCTTAATTTTTACTCTCTTTTATTATTTCTTTGATAAATCTTTCAAGAGAGCATAGTTTTAAACTTTGTTTTGGGCATTCGTTTTATAAATCAAAATCGTTTTTACTCTCATCTTGCATATATTTTTTATATCTTATTTTGAGAGTATTATTTTAGTTTCTCCCACATATTTCATTTGATAAATATTCTTGAGAGTTAATATTATTTTCTTATGAATCTTGCACATCCATTGCAAGATCAAAGGCTCATTTGCTTGTACTTGCGAAAATATTTTTGAGTAATAAACCCTAGACTCTCCAGTACCTTATTTAGAAAAATATTTTTTGTAGAAATTTCTTATTTGGGCATAAAATCTTTGAGCACTCATCATACACATTTTTATTTAAAGATTATTTTGTGAAAATCACATACTCACATTGAGCTTATTTGCATATCATACGTGAGTGTATTTTCTGAGCATATTGTTGTACACATCAACTTAGTTTAGAAGCACATTTGTTTGTACACAAAAATTATTTGATTATCTATTGTATTCCCGACGGGTGGTTGAAAGAGGGAGACTAGTCCTGTGAATAGTCCCGAATTTCTTAGACTCGGTTAGGAGAACTAGGTGCACCATCATGTAAGGTGTTCCACCTGTAAGTGATCAAAGGTAGTAAATCCTCTTTCTTGTGAGCTTGAGGTAGGGACGTGGGTAGTATTGGCCAAACCCCGATAACATTTCTTAGGCCTAATTTTAATTTCTACAATTTAAATTTATGCACTTGAATGTTTTTGGTTTATTATTTTAAATGACTGGGAAAAACTAAGCCTGCCATACTTGCTTTGATTATTTGCTCAGTTTAATTCTTGTTGGGTAATTAGTATTCGTCTAGATAGACCCTAGGTTGAGCTATACTGAATGTGGATTTAAATTTAACTTAGGAATAAATTTTTAAATTTCCAATTCACCCCCCTCTTGGGAATACACCAATTCCAACAAACATTACTAAGACTCTTTTAACTTGATCTTCCAAATCTCAAGTTTATGCAAAGAGCAACATATGCTCTGCTTTTAGAATTTTAACCTTAAGTATTTATAACCTTTCTTAAACTAAGGTTATGCTATTTTATCCCTTTAGCTACAGCTGATATTATAATCCATTTACCTTGATATGCATAGCCAAGATAGACTTTCAGTTTATGCATTAGATTCTTAAGGTCTCTAATATAGTAGACATATCTATTGAGCACTATCTACTAACTCAGCACACTAGATCTCTTCTTATATTAGGATAAACTAACTCTAAACTCTTATAGGTTGTTGAGGTATCACTAATCCATTTCATTTTAGTACAAATAAATCTTCTTAATTCCTAAATGAGAAATGGCTAATCCTAATATCTATGGAGTCTTTAGTTTGTGAACTAGGCTTTTATCTTGGTACCTATACTTTCTTGTGTCTTAATGGTTTAACAAGAGATGTTTCTTTTACCCTCCACACTTGTTTAATTTTTACACCATTTCTCTTTAATGGACATTCAAACTTAATGTGTCCTTTCTCCTTACATAGGAAACATGTGGTGTGTGTGTAAGTATTTGAGGAGGTGCTATCATAATCTTTGGAGGTTTTTACAAAGTACCCCATGTAGAGGTTCTTTTTCCTTGTGTTCTCAACTCCATTGAATCCTATGCCTTCTTTATCTACAGACATTCTTTGTATTCCAACCATTTTATCAAGGTTTTCTTTTCTTCTAGTAAAATTGTAGATAATTTTGGCTTGATCCTCAATTTTACTTTTAAGATAAGAGATTTCTAAGTCTTGTATATTTTTACCCTTTACTTGCAGTTTTACTAGATCTTGAGACATTTTGTTGATCATACTTTCTAGTTCAGACATATAGATCTTTCTCATTTTCCATAGAAGATTGGGATCTTAGATCTTCCAATTATTTCATTATCTTTTCATTCTTACTTTCTAATCTCTTGATTTTTAAATCATTTTCTCTTTCAACAAGATTTTTAGATTCTAATTTCTTTCATTACAGCTTCATTCTTATTTTTCAATGAAGTGTATCGTTTAGTCGCATTAATTAGAATCTTATGAACCTTGAATAGTTCACTTTGTAGTTTTTCATAAGATGACATACTCTCATCACTGGATTCGTTAGATGAATAGTCATGAGATTCTTTACATGTATCATCAAAAAATTTGGATGAAGAACTTTGTTCTTCATCATCATCCCAAGGCAAAAGGCAAGCGTTAGCAACCTCTTGGTCGCTTGATTCACTTTCTAAACTATTAAAACTTATATTGTCCCATATAGTGGCCTTCATTGTCTTTTCCTTTTTCTTCTTAGAATCCTTCTTAAGCTGTGGATAGTCCGATTTTATGTGGCCTACTTTCTTGCAATAATAGTATGTAGGAGGCTTATTCCTTGTTTCCTTTTTATTTGTTTCTTCTTTATCTGATTTGGAGTCCTTAAATTTTATTTTATTCTTCTTTCTAAGGATTTTTTCAAGTCTCTTTGTTATGAGGGCTACATCATTTACATCCATTATCTCTTCATCTTCATCACTAGAACTTTCATTTGAGGTTTTAAAAGCGATGGATTTCTTGGTTTTAGATTTTCTTCTAGTTCTTTTGTTTATTACCATCTCATATGTGAGTAGGAATCCTATTAATTCATCTAGGGAGGTATTTTTCAAATTTCTTCCTTCAGTTAGTGTAGTGGTTTAGATTCCCAAATTGGTGGAAGTCCTCTAACAATTTTTCGGATCATCTTATATCTAGAGTAGTTTTTTCCTAAGGCATTGAAGAAGTTTATTATGTGAGTGAACCTAGTGTACATACTAGTAATGGTCTTATCAGGGTTCATCCTAAGTGCTTTATACTTGCTAGTGAGATTCGACTATCTCTAACATTAACCATTCCTTCATAAGTTACTTCAAGTTTATCCCAAATTTCTTTAATTGATTTGCCTCCCATAATTCGATTGAACTCATTCACATCTAGAGCACAATATAGTGTATTCATTGCACTAGAGTTTATTTGTAGCATTTTTAAGTCATTATCTATCATATCTTTTTCTTCTTTTGGTATTTCTTTATTGTCTACGATTTTGGTAGGAATGTGGTTACCATGTGTGACAACTTTCCAAGCTTTCCAATCTATGGTTTGCAGATATATTCTCGTTTGTTGTTTCCAAAAGGTGTAGTTAACTCCATAGAAGATGGGTGGTCTAGAGGATGATTGACCCTCAGCAAAAGGAGATACACCTAAGTGTGTCATAGGGATCTTTATGTAACTTTTAGATTAAGATTTATTACAACCCCTCTTTGATACCAATTGAAAAGTAAGGTGTACTCCCAAGAGGGAGGGGGGGGGGGGATGAATTAGGTTTTTAAATTTTCTTTTTAAGCTCTTAAGTATAACCCTTCTTCAACTTAAGTTAATTGTAATCACACCTTCAAATCAACAACTAAATTCTTATCAACCACTTTATTTATATTAACCAACAAAAGATGATGTTGCTTATACAACTTCTTTACAGGCCAAGTTACAACCTTTCCGTATGAGGTGGAGATCTCTCTCTAATAAGAATACCCCTTCTCGTTAGCCAACGATTCAACAACCCTAAATTTTCAAAACAAGAACAAATCTCTCTCTAACAAGAATACCCCTTCTCGTTAGCCAACGATTCAACAACCCTAAATCATCAAACAAAATAACAAGAGAAACAAGAAACTTGTGTACAATTAGAACTCTCAATAAGAGCGAATTAGTATAATTTAAGAACAATATACTTTAATCAATAATCAATAATCAATATAGAAAGATGAAACTTAGATGATTGTTATCGGAATTCTGATTTAATTTTGAGTTTCTCAGTAGAAAACAATAAGAAAAACTGTGGCTTTGTCAGCAATAACACAACAATGCTTCAGCAGTAGTATTTTAAATTTTCAATTCATATGTGCCTGCTAGTTGTAATTAATTAATGTAAATAACATGTATTTATAGAGTAATAAAGTAAATTTTCATATTGCCCAAGTTACTTGGAGTATTTCCCAAGTTTTCTGAAAATTTGGGGGTCAAGCAATCAAATTTGGAAACTTTCCCTTGCTGTTATGAATTTAAAATCACGAAGGTCGGTCAATTGAAATATTGGGGTCAGTCACCTGTGCCTTTTAAGTGCAGCGTATTTTCAAACACAGAATAGGTTAGTCGCCTGATCCTGAGAAGTCAGTCGCTTGATTCTATTCTGTCTATTTAATTTTTATCAGCCTAAAATGTCAGTCACCTGATGGTGAAGCATCAGTCACCTGATCATGCAAAACATATGCTTTTAAAAACTTTGCTTCCAAAAACTCTTTTTAGCTTTTATACTTGTTATAGAATTTAAACTTTTGAAAATATTTTCCGAGGTTTTCAAACATAGGTCTCTAAGTCAATCTTAATTCATAAGAGCTTTATGCATTCATATTGAAATTGTTTGAAGTAATTATATGAAGGACTATGACTTTCTAATCACTAAATCTTCATGTATTTGCTTCGCTTTCAATGTCTTCATGTATTTGCTTTGATTTCATTTATAACTCATTGACTTAAGTACATAATTCATCAAGTTCGTCAAGCTTTAAGTACAAGCTTTCAATAGACTTTTTAAGCACTTAATCTTGATCTTTATCAACACACTTGAGTCCTGAAATTTCACTTAACCAAATATGCTAAGTCCCTTTAATTTGTTATCATCAAAATAAGATTTTAAACCTTATGAGGCCAATAGATTATGGTGAGGAAAGGAAAGGAAAGGAAAGGAAAGAAAAATGAAAAGGAAACTCATTTTTCCTTATTCTTTTTTCTTTTTGTCAAATATGATTAAAAATGAAATTTTTTTCTATTATGATTAAAAATTAAGAAAAATTAAATATGAATGATGTATAAAAACTAACTTTTTGTTTATTGATTTGATATATATTTTAATTTTTTTAATTTTCTTGATAACCAAACATGAGAGACTGAATTTTTTTGTGTTTTCTTTTCATTTTATTTTTGTTATATTTTCTAAGTTCCAAACAGGCTCAAAATATTTAAAAAAATGAAAGATTATTTTAATATAATTAAAAATTAAGAAAAATTAAATATAAATGATATCTAAAATTAAAGTTTTATTTATAAATTTGATATAATTTTTTATTTTATTTTATTTATTTATTCCGATAATTAAATAAGAAAATGTAAATTTTCTGATATTTTTTTCTTTTTAAAAATATTTTCCGAGTTTCAAAGAAATGAAAAGAAAAAAAAAAGAAAAGAGGGGTGAGATGGGACAAAAGAGAGATGATCGGTTCATTAAACGCAGTGGAGCGGGATGTGCGCATCACGAACTGCTGCGCACCTTAGCATACCTCCACATTAAATTCAGTTAACCACGTTTACTTTTTACCTGATTAATAACTATTTCTGGTCGGCGATGGACGGATCTTCAATTCTCGGCCGCCGTCTCCAGCCGGAATCTAACCCACACTGACCCATCTCAGTGATATTCTGCAACTCTAATCTCTAACCGTTTCTCTCTCCATTTCCTTAACAAAAGTACCTCTGTATTCATGCTTTCCAGTCCACATATTCAGAAGACGGTTTATCTTAATTTGCTAAACACCACTTGAGGAAAGATGGCGATCTATGAAGATTCCCAAGATCTGGGTTTTATTCACTTCTGTCCTTCAAATCTCAGTAAGTTCCCCTTGAATTTTGCGTTTTTCTCTCTCTATGTTCCTTTTGAAGTTATTATTTAACTTCCTGTTTGAAGGGAATTTTTATATAGTATGTAATTTTATAGGTTTTTAAATTTCTGAATTTGAATTTTTCGGCTTTTCTTTTATATGGGTCGTGAATTCTTCAGTGCAATTTGTTGAGTGTGATCGAATTTTGTGCTTGTGGACTTATTTGTGCGGCGGGGTTTTATTTTTAACTCATTATTTTGAGTTCGCGATGAGATCTTTTAATTATAATTGAATTTTTTTAGAAATAGTTACGGTCTTCTCATTCTCATTAGTGTTATCTCACTGATTTTGTTTAGTCGTTTCAAGTTTTTACTTGGTAGAAGAAGTTGATATTTGTTTTTTTGAAAATTTTTTATAATTGAAGAAATTTTCAGGGCTTGTGCCCTTATATATATATATAGTTATATACATACCTAATTTCAACCGTTCCTTGGAGACATGTAGGTGCGGTAATGTATGGGCACTGAGCATAACATTAAGCTTTTCAGGCTGCTCATAGCTTTTGCTTCAAGAAATTAGTTCTGAGGTATTTAAAATTTTGCATGGCGTCAAACAGAGAAATGGCTTTTAGAGCCAAGGAGAGTGCTGAGAGACGGTTTGCTGAGAGAGATTTTGTGGGTGCAAAAACTTATGCTTTACAGGCTCAAACCCTAGATCCGGAGCTCGAGGGTATATCTCAAATGGTGGCTACATTTGATGTTTATATTGCTTCTGAAGTTAAAATTAGTGGTGAGATTGATTATTATTCGATCCTTGGGCTGAAGCCATCTGCCAACAAGGATGCCGTGAAGAAACAGTATCGGAAGCTGGCTGTGCTGCTCCACCCTGATAAGAACAAAACGGTTGGAGCTGATGGGGCATTTAAGCTTGTTTCTGAGGCATGGACCCTGCTGTCAGATAGTGTGAAGAAGAGCTCTTATGATCTGAGGAGAAAGAAACAATTTTCATCCGGCTTAGTACAGACCACTGGGGTAATAGTCACTGAGAATTGTTGCAAGTCATCGATATCTCATGGTAATCCTCATACTTTCTGGACTGTTTGCAGCTCTTGTAAAGTTCAATATGAGTATCTTCGGAAGTATCAGAATAAGAGACTTTCCTGTAAGAACTGCAGGGGTGTCTTTATAGCTGTGGAAACGGGGACAGCCCCAGCAAATGGCTCTTTCCCTTATTCTCCTTGGTCCTATTTTCCTGATAGTGGATATGGGAGTCATGGATATAATGGGATTACATATTTTCCTAATAATTCTGTATTCCATTCGGGGAATGGGGTCCCAGCATTTCATACTGGGCATGGTTTGGACTATGTTTCAAATGTGTCATTTCAGTGGAGCTCATTTCCTGGAGTTTCTGCTGGAATTGTGGATCCTAATGGGCCGTCTGCTGCTAGACCCACTGATGGTATGTATCAAACCAATGGCAACATCGGTAGAGGAGGGGAGAAGGTCAAATTGGGAGCCAATGGAAAACATGCAGTTGCCAATGGGGGTTCAAATGTGCTAAACGGCTGTAATGAATCTTCAGGCTCCAAGGGTAGACCTAATAAGAAACTAAAGGTGGATATGGATGGCTCTGCGAGAAATGGGCATGAGGAAATGGGTTCCAAAACCACTTCAGAAGTGAGAGCAGTTAATGGAAATGTTGGACCTAATCCGAAGCTCTCTGGCCCATGTGAAACTGCAACTAGACGTTGCTCAGCTGTGCCAGCATTTGATGCAAGAAAATTGTTAATTGACAAAGCAAGAACAGAAATCCGGAAGAAACTGGAGGAGATGAGATTGGCTTCAGTTGCTGCTGAGAAGTCAAAAATACCTAATGGAGTTGGTAAGCCCAGAGAGGGACCTAAAATTGCAGGATTGGGTGTTTCTAATCAGTTGTCAGAGCTGAACAAAACTGGGCCAAACTCATTAACAGTTCCTGACCCTGACTTCCACGATTTTGACAAGGTCAGATCAGAGGAATGCTTCAAGCCCAAGCAAATATGGGCTCTATATGATGAAGAAGATGGAATGCCTCGATTATACTGCTTGATCCGCGAGGTTATTTCTGTTAGGCCATTCAAGATTCATATCAGTTACTTGAACTCTAAAACTGACAGTGAATTTGGTTCAGTGAAATGGGTGGATTCTGGGTTTACCAAATCTTGTGGTAATTTCAGAGCATGGAACTCTGATGTTGTCAGTGAAGTCAACATTTTCTCCCATCTTTTGAATGGGGAGAAGGCTGGCAGAGGGGGTTGTGTCCGGATCTACCCCAAAAGTGGAGATATTTGGGCTGTCTATCGGAACTGGTCTCCAGATTGGAACAGGAAAACCCCAGATGAAGTGAGGCACCAGTATGAGATGGTGGAGGTTCTTGATGACTACTCCGAGCAGCTTGGAGTATGTGTTGCACCACTTATTAAATTGGGGGGATTTAAGACAGTATATCAGAGGAATGCAAACAAGGATGCTATTAAATGGATTCCAAGGAGAGAGATGCTGCGGTTTTCGCACCAGGTGCCATCCTGGTCACTTAAAGGAGAAGCAAGTAATTTGCCTGAGGGGTGCTGGGATCTGGACCCAGCTGCAATTCCAGACGCACTGCTTCAAGCTATGATCGAATCGAAGGCTGAAAACAAACCTGCCCAAATTGAAGAGTAAAACAGCATTGTCTTTCCATTATTTTAACAACAATTGGATATCTACATGTACAAAATTCAACATGTGCACTAGGCGGTTGATTAAAAACCTGGATCATTGGTGGATTCATAACATTGACTTCAGGCTTTTTAATTGAGTGCAATGATCGCTGAGCAACCCGTTTGTTGAGTCTCAAATATATTGATCACTTGTTTACGCAAATGCTTGATCGTGTTTGTGACAGATGAGGAATTTCATGTGAATGCTCTTACATGCTCTTTGTGTGTATCTTGTGCCAGGATGATATTCCACAACCAGTAGGGGGCAATCATCCAAAATAACATGGCTATTGCTCATTCCAGGTGACAATTTGTATTTTGGGCACATCCAGATTTTATTAGTAGCATGCTTCCTTTCTGCTGCCGGAGTTTTCTTCTGCTTACAACTAACAGTGCATCATCGTTGCGCACTTTTATGCTGCCCATTAAGGTTATCTCTATTGGGGGCAGCCTTATTGTTTCTCATTCATCTAGTTTCTCGGATTCAATTATGTACAAACAAGTCCCAGCCCACGAACGTAAAAACGCTAATCAGGGGAAAAGTGAAAAAAGAAGAAGAGTTTTCTCAGGTTTGCCGCTGTTGAAACTGTAGATGCGCAACCTCTTGGGGCTAGTCCCCATGTCAGTTTCATGCCTACTTGATCAGCTATTTCCTGTATCTCTATGCAGCAGCACTTTCTTTCTGGGAAATAATGAATTGCACTTGACTCTACGAAGTTTTCTAATATTAATTATTTGATCTTGAAGTTTCGTAAAGATAGATCCTTGTTTGGGGATGATAAAATAATTACGACTATGATTTGAAAGGTAAAGTGCAACTTGGTGAAATTTATGGGACTTCATGTTATAATTTACCCTTTCTTTTTTACCAACAAAGATAAAAAGGTTTGTCAACGGTAAGAATTATGCTACGAGGCATGCATCGCCTAGGGATAATAAATAATAAGTAGTCGCGACCTACGCATGGTCGGAGACCGAGGCGTGCCTGCATCTGTACTTGTATATAGCCCCATTATAAAATGAACTATTGTTTTTAACCCCATGGATATTGGCTTTACATGTCTTGACTGCCTATCAGATTTGCCCTGGAGCTGGATGGTCAAGCAGCTTAATCATATGACCCATTCACAGATCACAAGGGAATTCTGAAAAGCTTCGGCCACAGAGCCCGTTATTTTGAAATACTATCATGAGAACTTTGGGATATGGAAGTTGCTATACGGGCTTTTTTACTTTTTCTTCCTCGGAAAAGTTGCTAGCTTGCTGGACGAATAGAAAGAAATGCCTAGCCTAATTTAAAGCAACCATGCTCATGGTTGCAGGGAGAGCACGAGAGAGAGAGGGAGAGGGAGAGAGAGAGAGAGAGAGAGAGAGAGGGGCCCCCCGGGGGGGGGACCTGGCCAACAGGGTGAATGCCACGTATGCCTGTGATGGTCCTGTGGCATTCCTTCCCATGATGAAATGTATTTTCAAGGTTAAAGGCTCCAAAGAAAACACAAAACAAGATAAAATAAAAATTAATGCCTTTTTGTGTTCTTGTATATTTTTTTGTTGGGTAAAATTGAGGGTAAAGACATTGGCAGGGAACCTAGCTCACTCATTAATGAACACTTTCCATATGTTTGGTGGAGGGATATTAGATTTGGAGTTTTATTGAATTTAAATAAGATGCAGCATAAAATTATATTGAAATTTATACGATTGTATTCAAATTCAAGGTCTATCCATGTTTTCAAACGCTACTTTATTTTTATTTATATTATTTAAAAAAAAAAAATGAATCATGATTCATGCTTGTCTTTTGTTTTTTTTATTTATTTATTGGAAACTCATTGAGTGTGCATTCTTATATGAGATTTTTATCTTCTGTATCCCATATTCTTTCTTAGACCTAGAAATTCTAACATAAAAATTTCAAATTGTTACTGTGGGTTGTTTTGTGTTGACAAAGACATGCACACCAGAAGATATCATTTTAAACCATTGTTATGTTTTGTAAGTTAGTCCTAGAAGCAATAAAGTTTTGCATAAAATAAATTTCCACATAAGTTTATTAAAATGATAAGGTCATCCTCTTAATATTTGAAATATGACATTGACCTCATTTAAATACAATGCCACTTTCTACTTTTTAGTTAGTTGACCTTCTCGTATAAAAATATAAGTCATATATCTTTTTTGAGACAAACATCTAAACTGTGAACCAGTTTTGGAGAAATACAACAACAAAATACTATATTTTTATATATCTATGAAGGAACTAAGTTTGCATTGGCTAGCACAAATGTTATGAACCTCATTTAGTAATGCTACTTGAGGGTTTTTCTTTTTTTGAATATATAATTTTTAAGCATTAGGACCTCTTCAACTTAACATTTAGATATGCACCTTTTTTTAATGGGTACATTTTTCTGCGACTATATATCTTCTTGGCCAGCACAAACATTTTCAAGACTTCTTTCATTTACCATTTAATGATTGTGAATGAAAAATTTAAATGGGATCAAGATATGAGTCAAAAATTATATTAATGGAGTTGTCACTAACCTACTTTTATTTTAGGTGAAGTTAGAATACCTGATTAGTTACTGACAATTAATTGGTCAACAAGGTAACTTAGGGTCTAACGAATCAATTGTCAAAGGTTTGCACATCAGAGCCAAGTTCGGGAGTGTAGTTATGTAAAGAGAAGGGAGGATACTAGCACCTATACACACCTGTTCTATGAGCATTACCTCAACTCAACAAGATTTTAATCCTTTCATTTTTTTCATTTATTGGCCTTTAAGATATTGGATAGCCTCACACAAGACGATAATTTTGCTCACCTTGAGATCTTCAATGGTATGCACAATACACCACCTTGAGGTTCGTCTTCAATATATGAAGGTGCTTTAGAATAAACTTACCATCGTATTAAGTATTGGGTTAACCATGTACAAGACAGTGATTACCCTCACCTTGATTTTCGAAGGTGTGCCAAGACACCACCTTGAGATTAATCATTGGATTATTTAAGGTATTTTAATGTTTGGCAAGAAACAGCTTAGACAAACATACAATGAATACATATTACCTGTTAGGACCCTGTGAGCAACCAGAAAATATGAAACTAGAAATTTAATGTGGTTCAGTCAAGATCGACCTATGTCCACGGAGCACACCACAAATTCACTATTCGCAGGAAAAAATACAACTCTCTCACTCTCTTCCTCCTCTCTTTCTTCTCTCTGCTCTCTGAGCTTCTCACTTGTACCTCTCTTGTACATATTACAACTTCCTCAGCTCTTTATTTATAGGGGTAATATTTAATCACAATTTAATACAATAAATTATAAATTTGGGAGGTTATAAACATGGAGATAAATGGTGGATAAATGTCCTGCTTGCAACACCAACTCTTAACACTTGGCTCCAGTTGTATCTCCTATCTTCAGCTACAACAATCTCCCACTTAGAGATGGAGACGCCTCCTCATGAATAAATGATGTGCTCAAAAAATATATCTTCAAGCATGAAGACCAACTGAAGTTGAATACAACTTCAGCTTCTTTGTAGTCATCACCTTCCTATCTACTCGATTCCCGCGGACTAATCTGATGGCTGTCAACTTCAAAATTGTGCAAAGATGCCGGTGTAGTCAATCCCTTCCTTCTGTTCGAAGCCTTTGACTACCAACTGAGGCTTGTACCTTCTGGAGTCGTCATGCTCCTCTTTGATTCTGTACACCCACTTATTGTGAAGGACCTTCTTACCTTTAGGCAACTTAACTAGTTCCCATATTTTGTTGGAGTTAAGAGACTTCATCTCATCTTTCATTGCAAGCTCCCACTTGCTCGCATCTCCTTCCTGACATGCTTCAACATAGCATTCAAGTTCTCCTCCATCTGTAAGAAGTAAATGGTTCACATACCTCCTATTTGGTACGTGCTGCCGAGAAGATCTCCTAAGCTCTAGTGCTAGAGTAGGAGGTGGTGGTGTAACAATTTGCTCCACATGTTCCTTTACCTGAGGAATCTCGATAGTCCGCTGAGGATTCTTGGTGTTCTGCAGACTTGTCCTTACACCTTCTAAAACATCATCCACATCTACAAAGGTCATTTCAGACTCTATAGATTTTGTTGTGTGTTTGTATTAGTACATAACCTTTTCATCAAAAATCACATCTCTGCTTCTGATCACCTTTTTGTTTTCATCATCCCAAATGCGGTATACATATTCATCTCCACCATAACCAATGAAAATGCAATTCCGAGATTTCGGATCCAGCTTATTCCTGATATGATCATTAATATGTACATATGCAACACAACCAAAAACTTTTAAATGTGAAAGTCTTACCTCTTTGTTACTCCAAACTTTTTCTGGTAGACTATAGTCCAATGGTACTGATGGACTTCTATTAATCAAATAAGCTGCTGTGTTGACTGCTTCTACCTAAAACATCTTTGGCAAGCCTGACTGCATACACATGCTTCTGGCTTTTTCTGTCAACGTTCTGTTCATCCGCTTAGCTACGCCGTTGTGTTGATGCGTACCTGACACAATTTTTTCTATTCTAATACCATGCTTATAGCAAAATTTCTTGAACTCGGTGTCAACATACTCACCACCGTTATCTGTTCTTAGCTTCTTGATTTTCAAACCAGTTTCGTTTTCTACCATTGCTTTCCAAATTTTAAAAGCATAAAAAACATCATATTTATACTTTAGGAAGTAAGCCCATACCTTTTATGAATGATCATCGATAAACGTGATGAAGTAATGCTTTCCACGTATGGACAAAATGGTTGTTGGTCCCCATA
Organism: Malania oleifera; assembly: GCF_029873635.1. Classification (NCBI taxonomy): domain Eukaryota; kingdom Viridiplantae; phylum Streptophyta; class Magnoliopsida; order Santalales; family Ximeniaceae; genus Malania; species Malania oleifera. Next base: position 100,040,036 of record NC_080418.1, on the reverse strand, counting down.
CATCTGAATGGACTAGCTCAAGTCTCTCCTTCTTCGGGGTACTGATGTTTGTTTGGAAATTGACTTTCTTCTGTTTCCCAAATATGCAATCCTCACATGTGTCAGTCTTCACCGACTGTAAATCACTCAACTTACCCATTGAGTGCATTACCCTGAGTCCCTTCTCACTCAAGTGTCCGAGTCGTTGATGTCAAAGGTTGCTATCATCATTTCCTGTAGCAACTATAATAGAATAAGGAGTTACATAAAGAGTACCACTTTTCTTACCTCGAGCAATTGTCAATGCACCTTTTGAAATCTTCCATTCATCACCAATGAAGGTTGTGTTATATCCTTCATCTGCCAATTGACCGACTGAGATCAAATTCTTCATCAGATCTGGAATATATCTAACATCTCTCAGTTTCCATACTGACCCATTCATTTTGATCTTCACTGTCCCCTTACCGGCAATGTCGTAAGGTTGATCATTGCCCAGATATACTTTACCAAAATTATCTGATGTATACTCTTCCAGGAAATCACTACTACAAGTGGCATATAATGAAGCTCCAGAGTCTAACACCCACGACTCCTTTTTGCTCTCCAAAAAGCAGACCAACAAATCATCATTTTCTGAAGTAACATTTGCTTCTGTCTTTGCCCTCGACTCATATTCTTTCTTCTGACTTCTGCACTGGTTCTTGTAATGACCATTTTTTCCACAATTCCAGCACTTAATAACTTTTGTGCTCTAGGAACCTTCGTCCTGAGAACCTCTAGGATTTTTGGATTTAGACCACCTGGGCCTAGATCTGCCACGGTTGTTTGATCATCCATGCCTATTTCCTCTGCCTCGACTTTCCATGTTCAAGGCTGAAGTCGAAGTGGAGCCATGGTTCGATTGCATTCTGATTTCCTCCATCAAAATCATGTCGACGACCTTATCGTATACAAACTTTGATTTTCCTGCGGAGCTACTGATGGCAGTAACAACACCATTCCAACTTTTAGGCAACTGATTGAGAATCAGTAGGACACGAATCTCATTATCAAACATTATCCCGACTGAGGCGAGTTGATTCGACAACTCGTTGAAATTATTCAAATGCCTGCTGAAACTTTCACTTGCAGACATGCTCATAGTAAACAGTCTTTTCATGAGATGTACCTTGTTTGTGGCTGAAGACTGCTCGTACATATCAAAGAGCGCATCCATCAGAGACTTGGTGGATGATATATGTTTGATATTGAATGCCACAGACTTTGACAATGTCATTCTGATGGCTTTGAGAGCTTTTCGATCAAGCAACCCCCACTCGTCCTCATTCATAGATGTTGGCTTACCCTTCAATGATAAGTGCAATTCCTTCCCAAACAAATAATCTTCTATCTGCATCTTTTAGAAACTGAAATTGTTGCCATTGAACATTTTTATTTTTGAGTTCTTTTTGTTTGACATCTCGATTTACTGATTTAGAGATGGAATTAGCTCAAATGGATAGTATGGTTGGATCCGTAACGGTGAAAAACTTTAGAAATGGTTCAAATCTTTGAAAAACGGACCTAAAATGATTCCGAAAAGTTTAGTCAAAGTTCAGGTCAAACTAGGTCAACTAGTCAGCTATGTTGATGTGGCCATGGGGTCCCTTTGCTGACGTGGCAGTGGGGTCCACCTACTGACGTGGAGGCGGGGTCGGGTCTGGTTGAGGCGGTTTGGGCGAGGAAGACGCATGGCAACACATGGGGCGCGTGAGTAGCAGTCATCGACGCATGATCGGCATGTGGCAAGGCGTCTTGCTCCGGCGAGGCGTGTGATGGCGCATGAGGCTTAGTCTGGGCTCCGTTCAAGCTCCGGCTTGCACGGTTGTCTTCATCTCGGCGAGCTGAAGGTGATGGTGGCCTCAAAACTCAAATTTGAGCCACTATACATAGCTGTGTTTTCGGGGTACCACTTCCGAACTGGTCTTTCTATTCCAACCGGACTCTAATACTACTTCTTGGGACCCTGTGAGCAATCAGAAAATATGATAACAGAAATTTAACATGGTTCAGTTAAGATTTACCTACGTCCACAGAGCACACCACAAATTCACTATTCGCCGAAAAAAATACAACTCTCTCACTCTCTTTCTTCTCTCACTCTCTTCCTCCTCTCTTTCTTCTCTCTACTCTCTGAGCTTCTCACTTGTACCTCTCTTGTATATATTACAACTTCCTTAGCTTTCTATTTATAGGGCTGATATTTAATCACAATTTAATACAATAAATTATAAATTTGGGAGGTTATAATCATGGAGATAAATGGTTGATAAATGTCCTGCTTGCAACGCATAAATGATGGATAAATGTCCTGCTTGCAACGCCAACTCTTCATACTTGGTTTTAACTGTATCTCCTGTCTCTAGCTACAACATTACCATACAAAGGTAAAGCAAACTAAGTCAAGCCATCAATGAACAAAGCATGCATTTAAAGTTATTGTGTATTCAAAGTTACCATGCACTCAATGTTACCAAAATAAAAGACATTTTAGAGAAGATCTAATAAATCTAAAGAAAGTAAACACATGGCATATTCGCATGACATACAAAATACAATCAAATAAAATCTAATTTGGCAATCCTATTTTTGAAAAATCTATTTTCCTAATATAAGAAACCAAACTCCTAATTTTACATAGAAGAAAACTCTATTTGATCTTTTAAATAATTTTTTTCTTTTTTATTTTGCCCTTTTGATTAATTTGGAAACCTAATCTATTAAAGAGAATGCAAAAGGAAACCCTAAAAATCCTAGCAAATAACCCAATTTTTTTGCATTTTTGAGTCCCATTTTTGTAAACAAATGTTATTTTAAAAAAAAAAAACTATTTTTCTTCGAAGAACTAAATAAATATAGAAAAATAAAAATGAAAAATATAAAGAAAAGCGTAGAAAAATAAAAGGGATTTTTATTTTATTTTATGATATTTCAATTTTTTTGGGATTTTATTGCATAAAAGAACCATTTTAAATGAATTTTAAAATTTAAAGAAGAAATACAAATAAAATAAAATAATAACAAAAAAAAAAAAGTGAAAACCGGTTTAACCAATTTAAGTGGAGTGGTATACCGGTCCATGTCACTTAAATTGGATGCATGCTATGCACGTGAGGGGCCATAAGGGCACTATTCATCTTCTTTCTGCTCGCCCACAGTTTCTGGATCCTAGCACGAACAGCAGCGACTGCAGGTGTAGTGCCATCGCCCGCAGGGCCTCCCACCGGTGGCTCCTACCGACTCTAGAAGCTTTTGCATCCGCCCATCCGACCACAATATGCTATTCTGCAACCGTTGACGACACTGTCGACCATGGATTTCAGCCATTGGAGTCCTTATGAATCATCTTGTTCGTCACCAAATCCCAACGCTGAAAGTTGCCACCCATCGGAGATGCCAAGCACATAACCTACTCCTTTACCTCCCTTACTTGATGTTCTGTTTCTTTTACAAACCAAAGAAGCAAATGGAATACAAGAAAGAAGATGAAGAGGTTGAAGAATACGATGATAATGATGTTATAAGAATGCGTTAAGGAGTATAACAATGGTGATAGTATTAGTATGAGACTACGATGATCCTAAGTATTCAAGCACATGATCGTAAGTTAGAGCATTCATGACACAGAATATTATTCATTCGTTCATGATAGTTTCATCTTAGACCAAATTAGAGCAAGAACAAATAGAGCTTTTTCATAAATGGATTTTGAAACCAAGAAAACACTAGTCATGCTCTATCATATGGGTCAAAAACATACCTTGATTTATTTTTCCAGTCTTCTATTGAAAAAGTGTTTTCTCTATAGATTTGGCATGAATCCCTCTAATCTTCAATGTATCTTCAATGTGAATGTGCAGTCTCCAAGTGAACGTGACGCTCCCAAGATTGAGACTCCAATTCAATGTGTGTCTTCTTTGGTTTATGTATTCTCCAACTTCCAATCTTAAGTCTCCAATCCTTCCAATCTTAAACCTCCAACTCTCTCTCTCTCTCTCTGTAAAACGAACGTACCTCCAAGAAAAGCACGCAATGCAACTGTGCGTGCTCCAAAATTTTCTATTTTTTAAAACTTTTAAAAATTATTAAAAAATAAAAAAATTAAATAGTATAAGAATATTTGAAATAATTGTAAATAGTTATAAGGGTATTTTGGTATAATTATAAGTAGTTGTAGGGATTGATTGGATATACTTATAAGGATATTTTGGGATAGTTATGGGTATAGACACCCAATTTTAACCGAAACCTTAAAATTAACAAATTCTTCATTAATATTTACAACAATACAGGGAAATGAGGGGAATATAAGGAGATACATAAGAATATAGGGAAATAAAGAGAAATATAGGGAAATGCAAGAAATACATAGAAATACATAGGTGTCGCGACGTTCTCTTGCGTGGGGCGGAAATACCACCGTGTGTGTGTTGTCACAAGGCGCGCGAACTAGAAAAGGTGGATTTTTAAAATAATATTTTCGTAGAAAACAAAGTATATGAAGTCGTCACTAACCTTGTAGTGTGGTTAGAACACATGATTACTACCTAATTAAGGGTAGCATCGTTGCGTTACTAGAGTCGGGTCCAGGAGTACGGTTATGCGAGGGGAAGGTGTTAGCTGTAAGAACTTGAACCGTGATATATGGATAAATTAATAAAGAGAAGCATAAAATGGTAATTGAGTAGGCTTCATTGATGAAACCAGAGTTCATCGACGAAGGCTTTCTGTTACTCAGCGACAAAATGCAAAGGCTCATCGATGAGGAGAAGTTGCGAGGTTTCGGGAAACTAAGAATCTCAGGCTCATCGACGAGGCCACTGTCTTGTCGATGAATTGTATTCAGTGACTCGTCGACAAAGACGCCATCTCATCGAAGAGGGCGGCCTAGTCGAAGGGCTATAAATATCCATTTTCATTACTTCTCAGTTAAGAAATCTCAAATTCTCTCTCTATCTCTCTAGGAACTCAACATACTCTCTCTCTCTCTCTCTCTCTCTCTAGATTTATTCGTCGTACACTACAGGAATTGTCGATCCGAAGTTACCACGAGGATCATGGAAGGATTCTCTACAAGATTTACAGATGAAATCTTTGTTCCGGGCATTTTTGGGTTTGCCTCGAAATCGAGGTACAACTCGGTTTTCAATTCTATTTTAGTAATTCTATAGAGAATGGAGTTGTGAGCATATTCTGTAATGTGGTTTATAGGTTTTGAGAACTCGATTTGTTGTTTAGGGGCCGCAGAGTTTGGGATTTGTCATTTGGGGAAAGGTAAGGGGATTTTGTTTATGTCGGTTGTTTTCGAAATCGGATTCGGTAGAACTGTGGTTCACAGCCTTGTGTGTGTTTTGGTTACTCATTTGGGGAAATCTAACAGGTTAAATTATGGGTTTTTTCATGTTACAGTTTTGCGAAAAAGGAGGCAATGGGTTGCATCTCTAGTTTTGTTGGAAAATCATAAATATATTGTGATATATATTGTGTTATAGGGATGATCGTGCCTTGACTTGTTTAAACTGTATATGTTTGGAAAATCATGATATTAGATTACCAAATGGGTGTGGTTTGTTTGATTATATGAGCATGCATGATTGTGTTTTGTTGAAATGCAATAGAAACTGGGTTCCGAATTGTTGCAGGTACCAAAAGAGTGTCCGACTCTATATTCGAGGGCGTGAAATATCACTTGCCATGTTTGGAAAGTGTGTCCGACTCTATATCCGAGGGCGTGAGCCTTACCGGCTGATCACTGAAGGATGTGAATCCACTAGTTGTACCAGTATGATGTCATGGGAGCTTAGGGCTACGCCATGTGTCAGGGACGCTGTGTAATGCAGGCCGATTTCGGGTCGAAGGGTGTGACGACACCAGGTTACTTGATTATGTGTGTGTGCATGAATGCACTGTACTGGAATTGTTTTGTGAAAATACTGGAATTGCATTTAACTGTGTATGTTTTGTGTCATGATAACACTCAAATGCCACACATCGATATAACCTGAATTTGCCTTACTTAGAGGTGTCTCACCTCTGCTGTATGCACATATTTTTTAGGTCCTTTGAGTAACCGGAACTAGCGTCCTGGTGTTGGGAGCGTAGTGGTCGGTGTACTGCAAGAGGTACTTGGGTAAGTACTAGGATTGTACTGGGTTGTCTTTTATGGTTTTGGTTAACACCCGGATTGTGTTTTGTATTATGGATCCTAGTTATCTTGTATATACTCTGGTATGGTACCGATTATGTATAGAAAAGCCTTTTTTCGCTATGTATCTATAATATCAATAAATCTGTATTGGGTGTACGAGAACCCCATGAGGTCAGACCCTCATTCATTGTATTGTGTCATTGATGATTTGTATGATATAAGGATAGATTAGATTATTTAATCACCCCTAGATCCCATTACCGGGTTTAGGGCGTGACAACTTGGTATCAGAGCGAACCAGGTTGGTAGGTCTTATAGACTTGGTTAGGCATAGCTGTGTGTACATACCAGAGTATAGGATGTTAGAAATAGGTAGAGTAGGTCGAGGGTTGTTTTGTTGCTTGATAGGGATTCGTCGATGGTATTCCATGTTTTTCCTAGAATGACGATTTCATTGAAATCATGGCAAACCATTGATGATATTCGTGTCGGTGTGACCCATGAGGTGGTAGCTAACATGATTAGTTGTAGATAATTGTGTTAACTATACGTATTGTAGGAATACTAATAGGTTCCTATCGTTTTTCAGAATGGAGCCCAAGGACAACAAATTCGAAAGTGGCTCTGAGGAGACTGCGAGTGATGAGTCCCCTTCCATGCCTCGAGGGTTGATGAGGCAGGTTATGCGAGAGATCGGACAGAGTGTTAAGAGACGCAAACGTTCTCCAACTGCTGTGGGGTACACTATTGAGAGGTTCACACACATGCACCCTCCGACGTTCTTAGGAGGACTTGATCTGATGATAGCTAAGGATTAGGTTGAGAAGACTGAGAAGATTTTGGAAGTTTTAAACTACACAGATAGGCAGAGAGTCCTCTATGCTACCTTCCAGCTGTCTGGGGAGGCAGGGCGATGGTGGACTGCCATAAGTTTGCTGGAGAAGCAGAGAGCCAGACCTGTGGAGATGATATAAAGCTGTTTCAAGGAGGTGTTCTTTGAAAGATACTTCCTGGTTTCCACACGCGATGCTAAGGCAGATGAGTTTTCTTCTATTACTCAAGGAAGTATGATGGTGCATTGGGTATGCGGCTCGGTATATAGAGCTATCCTATTTCGCATCGTGCTTGATCTCGAACCAGTATGAGAAGACTCAGAGGTTTGAGAAAGGCCTAAGGAAGGACATCCGCAGATTAGTGGGAATGTTGTAGATCCATGAGTTTTCGGTATTGGTGGATAAGACTACTGTGATCGAGATCGACATCTGGGAGGATGAGGTGGATCAGGGGCAGAAGAAGAGGTTAGCACCTTTTGGTTCTCAGTTTGGATTTCTCTAGGGATCATGGAAGAAGAGGAATAGGGGCTCGGGTTACTGTCAGAATACCGAGCATCAGGGTTCTGAAATGAGCCAGTCAAATGATTGTTGTATCAGGTGCCACAGATGGTATAGTGGTGAGTGCCAACCGTTTGGGGGTAATTGCTACAACTGTGGCTAGTCAGGTCACATGGCACAGGATTATCACGCACCAAAGAGGAGTACACCTTCTTTAAGTCAGAATTAGGGAAGTAACTAGGTATCCCGTGGGAGTTATAAGGTGAACACGACTCCGACAAGGGTGTACTCAATTACTCTAGTGGATGCTGAGCATGCAGGGAATGTGGTGACAAGTACTATGATCTTGCTTTTAAATAGAACTGTGGTTTTTTTTTATTCGAGTGCGACCCACTCCTTTATATTTTTCTAATTTTTTGAAATTGTGTTGAGTGGAGACCCAAGTCATGAAAGAAGGATTGTCTGTAGCTACATCATCTGGGAGTCTATCATTCTGTAGGAGGATGTTAGAAGATTGCCCAGTGGTAATTCAGGGAAAGTTGCTACCGACGAATCTTGTGGTATACAATATGTCAGGGTTTGATGTCATATTAGGGATGGATTGACTATTCTCCAGTTATGCTGTGATCGACTGTTGTAGAAGGGTGGTAGTATTCAGACTTCCTGGGCAGCAAGAGTATGAGTTGGTGGGATCGTGTGTGCGTTCGACGCCATAGGTTCTATTGGCACTACAGGCGAGGAGGTCACTCTTGGACTGATGTCAAGGGTACTTGGGTTGCATGAAGGAACCGCTGCGGGATGAGTTGAGGCTCGAGCATATTCAGGAAGTTAGCGAATTCTTGTATGTATTTACAGAATATTTACCCGATTTACCTCTAAATCGTGAGGTGGAGTTTGCAATAGAGTTGTTGCCTGAAAAGACACCGATCTCTAAAGCTCCGTATTAGATGGCTCCAGCAGAACTTCAGGAGTTGAAGGAGCAGATGCAGGAATTACTGGACAAGGGCTTCATTTGACCGAGTGTTTCGCCCTCGGGAGCTTCAGTTTTCTTTGTGAAGAAGAAGGATGGGTCGATGCGTATGTGCATTGATTACCATGAGATCAATAAGGTGACTATGAAGAATTATTACCCGTTGCCTCGTATCGATGATCTCTTTGACCAGCTGCGGGGGACACAGATCTTTTCAAAGATCAACCTACAGTTAGGTATCATCAGGTGAGGGTTTGATATGAGGATGTTGTGAAGACTACTTTTCGAACCAGATACGACCACTATGAGTTCTTGTTCATGCCTTTTGGTTTGATGAATGCTCTGACAGTGTTCATGGATCTTATGAAAAGGTTTTTCCATGAGTACCTGGACTGGTTTGTAGTGGTGTTTATTGATGACATTTTGGTATATTCGAAGAGTTCGGAAGAGCATGAAAGCCATATGAGGTTGGTGCTATAGGTTCTGCGGGAGAAGAAGTTGTACGCTAAGCTAAAGAAGTGTGAATTCTGGTTGAATCAGGTTGCATTCTTAGGCCATATGGTGTCTAAGGGTGGTATCTTAGTTGATCCTAGCAAGATTGAAGCCGTGGTCGACTGGGTGAGACCGAAAAGTGTTTAGGAGGTTCAGAGTTTTCTAGGACTGCGGGTTATTATTGTTGGTTTGTGGAAGGGTTTTCTAAATTGTCTGGGCCTCTGAAACGATTGACCAGGAAGTGGGTAAAATTTGAATGGACTAGTGATTGCGATTAGTGCTTTTAGGAGTTGAAACACTGACTGGTTATTGCTCTGATTTTGACCATTCCTTCTGGGAATGGCGGTTTTGTGATTTATAGCGACGCATCTCTAAAGGGTTTGGGATGTGTGCTTATGTACCATGGTAAGGTAGTAGCATATGCTTCTCAGAAGCTTAAGGAATACAAGAAGAATTACCCTACGCATGATTTGGAATTAGCTGCTATTGTTTATGCACTAAAGATCTGGCGACACTACTTGTATGGTGTGCAATGCGAGATTTTCACTGATCATAAAAGCCTCAAATACTTTTTCATGCAGAAGGAGTTGCATATGAGGTAGAGATGGTGGCTTGAGTTGATTAAGGACTACAATTGCACCATCAATTATCACCTACGAAAAGCTAATGTGGTAGCTGATGTGTTGAATCGGAAGTCAAAGCATACGGCAGTTCTGCGCTTGTAGCTCAGCAACATATCAGGAGAGATCTATAAAACCTTAGTATTGAGTTGGTAGCCGGAGATCATCAGACTTTCATTGCTATTTTAGTGGTCCAACCAACTTTGTTTGAGCGTATTAAAGTTGCGTAGGCTAGTGATGTAGAGTTAGTTGAGGTTGCAGAGAAAGTACGATAGGGGTTGACCGCGAAATTTAATATCTTTGAGGGAGGTGTGTTGAGGTTTAGAACCAAGTCATGTGTTCCAAACGATGATGAGATCAGAAGGACGACTTTGGAGGAAGTGCATCGTTCTTTGTATATGGTACATCCTAGTAGTACAAAGATGTATCAGGATTTGCGCGAGACCTCTGGTGGAGTGGTATGAAAAGGCGGATTGCTTAGTTTTTGGAGCAGTTTCTGATGTGTCAGTAGGTGAAAGCTGAACATCAGAGGACAGCAGGGCCGTTACAACCCCTAGCTATTCCGGAGTGGAAATGGGAACATATTTCCATGGATTTTGTGACCAGATTGTCGCCAGCACTTCACGGGCAGAATGCTATCTGGGTGATCATGGATAGGTTGATGAAATCTGCTCACTTTTTTATCGATGAAGGTTTGCTATCCTTTGAGTAGGTTAGCAGACATGTATGTGCATGAGATAGTTAGGATGCACGAAGTACCATTGACCATTGTGTCAGATCGAGACCCGAGGTTTACTTCTCGACTATAGACGAGTTTGCAGGAAGCACAGAGGATGAAGCTTACTTTTAGTACAACAATCCACCCCCACACTGATGGACAGTCGGAGAGGACAATACATATCTTGGAGGATATGTTACGGACTTGCGTGTTAGACTTCGGTGGTAGTTGGACACAGTTTATGTCGCTGGTAGAATTCGCTTATAATAATAGCTTCCAGGCTAGTATCAGGATGGCACCGTTTGAGGCTTTGTATGGTTGGAGGTGTCAATCTTCTCTGTGTTGGGATGAGGTTGGTGAACATCAGGTTTTAGGACCTGAACTTGTGTAGCAGGTGTTTGAGAAGGTGGGTTTGATCCGGGATAGGATTAAATCGGCTCAGAGTCTGTAGAAGAGTTACGCAGATGTTCATCGCTGAGAATTAGAGTTTGAGGTGGGGGGTAAGGTATTTTTGAGGATTGCTCTGATGAAAGGGGTGAAGAGATTCAAGAAGAAGAGCAAGTTGAGCCCGAGATATATCAGACCGTTCAAGATTCTTGAGCGAGTGGTCCGGTAGCCTACAAGATTGCACTACCCCCAGTACTCTCGAGGATCCTCGATGTGTTTCACGTATCTATGTTGAGGAGGTATGTGTTGGATCCATCGCATGTTGATAGTTACGAGGACTTGGAGATTGGGGATACTCTAGTGTACGAGGAGGAACCTGTTCAAATTATGGACCGTAAAGTTCAGAAGCTACGTACCAAGGATATACTGTTAGTGAAGGTACTGTGGTGGAATCATGAGATTGAGGAAGCTTCTTGGGAACTGGAAGTGGAGATATGCCGAAAGTATCCACAGTTGTTCTAAGTGTGTGTGCATTACCCTACTTTGTATTGGAATAGGTGGTTAGTCATTGGGAGTGTGTCTTATTGTGAACTCCTGAGATAGTTTATGTATGTAACCACGATATTCCTCTGCCATAAGTGAGGGTATGTATATATTGTGACGGGGCTACGTCGTAGTAGTCGCCAGTTTTCTTTCTACAGTCGAGTGTATATTTGATTCTGTGAATGAGTTCATGAATGAGAGATTGTAAATTTCGAGGATGAAATTTTTTTAAGGAGGGGAGGTTGTAAGAACTTGAATGATGATATATGGATAAATTAATAAAGAGGAGGGTAAAATGGTAATTGAGTAGGCTTCATCAACGAAGCTAGAGTTTGTCGGCGAAGGCCTTCTGTTACTTGGCGAAGAAATGCAGAGGCTCGTCAATGAGGAGAAGCCGCGAGGTTTCAGGAAACTAAGAATCTCAGGCTTGTTGATGAGGCCACCGTCTCGTCGACGAATTGTATTCAATGAATCGTCGACGAAGACGCCATCTCGTCGATGAAGACGCCATCTCGTCGATGAGGGAGACCGAGTCGAAGGGCTATAAATATCCATTTCATTACTTCTTAGCTAAGAAATCTCAAATTCTCTCTTTATCTCTATAGGAACTCAACATACTCTCTCTCTAGATTTCTTCGTCGTACGCTACGGGAATCGTCGATCTGACGTTACCACGAGGATCATGGAAGGATTCTCTACAAGATTTATGGATCCGATCTTCGTTCCGGGCATTTTTGGGTTTGGCTCGAAATCGAGGTAAGGCTCGGTTTTTAATTCTGTTTTGATAGTTCTATAGAGAACGGAGTTCTGAGCATATTTTGTACTATGGTTTATAGGTTTTGGGAACTTAGTTCGCTGTCTAGGGACCATAGAGTTTAGGATTTGTCATTTGGGGAAAGGTAAAGGGATTCTATTTATGCCAGTTATTTTTGAAATCAGACTCGGTAGAATTATGGTTCACAGTCCTATGTGTGTTTTGGTTACTCATTTGGGAAAATCTAATGGGTAAAATTATGGGTTTTTTTTATGTTACAGTTTTGCGAAAAATGGGGCAATGGGCTGCATCTCTGGTTTGGTTGGAAAACCATAAATATATTATGATATATATTGTGTTGTAGGGATGGCCATGCCTTGACTTATTTAAACTGTATATGTTTAGAAAATCATGATTTTAGATTACCAAATGGGTGTGGTTTGTTTGGTTATATGAGCATGTATGATTATGTTTTGTTGAAATGCAATAGGAACTGGGTTTCAAATTGTTCCAGGCACTGAAAGAGTATCCGACTCTATATTCAAGGGCGTGAAATATCACCTACCATGTTTTGTAAGAACCCGAACTGTGATATATGAATTTATTATACAAAAAGAAGGGTAAATTAGTAATTGAGCAGAGTTTGTCGACGAAGCCAGAGTTCATCAAAGAAGTCTATGTGCTGCTCATTGATGAAATTCGAAGGCTCGTCGACGAGGGAATCCTGAGAGATTCGAAAAAATTGAAAATATTTGGCTCGTCGATGAAATCGCCGTCTTGTTGACGAGAAACCAGGTGAACTCGTTGACGAAGATGTCATCTTGTCGACGAATCCACCCAAGTCAAACGGGCTATAAATATTCAAATGAATTGTTTCTAAGCTATAAATATTCAAATGAATTGCTTCTAAGCTAAGTTATCTTAATATCTTCTCTCTCTCTCTCTTTCTCTCTGGAACTTGAAGCTCTCTCTCTCTCTAGAACTCGAAGCTCTCTCTCTCTCTCTCTCTCTCTCTCTCTCTCTCTCTCTCTTTCTCTCTTTTTTGATTTATTCGCTATTTGTCGCGTGATTTATAAATCTGATGTTACTGCGAGGATCAAGGAAGGATTCTCTACATTTCTAGCAGATAAGAATCTCGTTTCGAGCGGTTTCAAGTTTTGAGCCAAAATCGACGTAAGACTCGATTTTCCTTTCTGATTTGAAATATATGTAGTAGTATGAATTGTAAGCATGTATTGTACTGTGGTTTATAGATTTTGGAGTCTTGGTTCATAGTTTTGGGAACTGTAGAGTTCGTAGTTGGAGTTCAAGTTAAGGTAAGGGGATTAAGTTTATATTAGTTATTTTTGAATTCAGGATCAGTAAGCTTGTAGGCTACGATCGTATGTATGTTTTGCTATCTTATTTGGGAAAATCTATTAGGTAAAATACGGGATTTTCGGGTGGGACTTCAAGTATCATCTCTGCTTGTTTGGAAAACCGTTTGTTTTTTTTAAAATGTATTATTGAGATGACTGTTATCCATATTTGTATAAAACTGTATACTTGAATTGGAAAATGATATGATTTGTGGTAAACCAAATAAGTGTGAAATGTATGGTTGTATGTAATTGTTGCAGGTATTTTGTAAAACAGCTATGTGGTGGTTAATTACCGTACGCTGATGAGTATGGAAACATGAGTTTAAAAAAGATTTCAGGTTTTGTGAAATCGGCTAGGCGGCTAATTACCATACGCTGAAACAGCTATGTGGCGGCTAATTACCATACGCTGCGCCATGTATCGGTGTCAAAATCATAGGTGAGATTGCCCGACTCTATATCCAAGGGTGTGAAACATCACCTGTGTGTTCCGGTTGGTCACCGAGGGGTGTGAACTACACTATATTGGCAATGTAATCATTGTGAAGCTTCAGGATTCATAGAGTAGTTGCGTATTAGTGTGAGCTACACCATATTAGCAACGTAATCGCTGTGAAGCTTCGGGTTTCATAGAGTAATTGTGTATTAATGTGATGACACTGACTGTATGTTTGGGTATCGTATGCATTAGAATGGATTTTTGAAAATACTGGAACTATATGAGACTTTATGGAAGTGTATGGAACTGTATGGACATGTTTTTTAACTGTATTGCATTGTATGGTGTTATGTTTTACTTAAAATAACACTGGGATACCACACACTTATATAACCTATTTTCTTCCTTACTAAGAGGTGTCTCACCCCGAATGTACGTACAAATGTTTTCAGGTCCTTCACGTAGCCGTAATTAGCATCCTAGCATTTGGAAGCTGGGGTGTCGTTAGCTACTGTTAGTTCCTATTTAGGTACGAGTTTTGTAACCGGTTGTCGTGATGGTTTTTGTAGACACCTCGAGTATGTTTTGTAATTATGGGAATGTATATCCTAACTTTGTATAAACTCTGGTATAGTATTGTACATGTATAAAAAGACCATATTTCGCTGTGTATTTGATGAGTATGGATGTATACGTGTTTGTGTATAGGGCATCCGTATACCCCATGGGGTCGGACCCTATTATTGTATTGTATTATGTATGTTTTAATTAATACAGAGACATGTTAGACTACTATATTCACACCTGAGACCCATTTGTGGGTTCGGGGGGTAACTGCTTGGTATCAGAGCTAACCAGGTTGTTAGGTTTTGTAGACTTGGTTAGGTGTATTTATGTGTACATACCAGGGTAAAGGATGTAGGAAATGGGCAGTGTAGGTTAAGGATTGTGTTGTTGCTAGACGAGGACTTATTGGCCGTGTTTTGTGTCCTTCCTGGAGTAATGACTTCAAAAAGATCACGGCAAACCATTGATGGATTCGTGTCAATGTGACGGGACATGCCTAGACCTATGGGATTGGTAGTTAACATGATTAGGTGATTGATTGTGTTAACTGTGTACGATATAGGAATTCTAACCGATTCCTATTCTATTTTTAGAATGGAGCCCAAGGAAAATAACTAGAAAAGTGGCTCCAAGGAGATGGCGAGTGATGAGTCTCTTTCTGTGTCTTATGGTTTGGCAAGGCAGGTTATTCGAGAGATTAAGCAGAGTGTTAGGAGACGCGAATGCTTTCCTACTGATGCGGGGTGTACCATCTAGCGGTTCACACACATGCACCCTCTGACATTTATGAGAGGACCCGATCCGATTGTGGCGGAGGACTAGGTTAAGAATACCGAGAGGATTTTGGAAGTCCTCCACTACACTGATAGGTAGAAGGTCTTGTACGCTACCTTCTAGCTGACTGGGGAGGCAGGGTGTTGGTGGACTGCGGTGAGTTTGCTTGAGAGATAGAGAGCTGGTCCATCTAGTATGACGTGAGGCCACTTCAAGGAAGTATTTTTTTAGAGATACTTCCCGGTTTCCACTCGGGATGCAAAGGCCAATGAGTTCTCGGGCTTGACGCAGGGAACTATGACAGTGCAGAGGTATGCTGCTAGATTTATTGAGTTATCTTGGTTTGCACCGTACTTGGTCCCGAATGAGTATGAGAAGGCTCAGAGGTTCGAGAGGGGTCTGAGAAAATACATCCGCCATCTTGTAGGGATGTTGTAGATCCGTGAGTTTTCTGTCTTGGTGGATAAAGCCACCATAGTTGAGACCGACCATTAGGGTGATGAGGTGGTGTAGGAAAAGAGGAAGAGGCTAGTTTCTTCTGGTTCTCAGTCTAGTCCTCAGCAGGGACAGTGGAAGAAGAAAAAGGACGGGTCGATGCGCATGTGCATTGATTACTGATTACGCATCAAAATTGCGTAATTAGGCATCTTAACCCGGACTTTATGATTTATATTTTTAATTAAATGTCCAAAATTATCCAATATTTTAATAAAGTGCCAAAATCATCATTCTTGAACTTTATTACACTATTTATGAAGTTTTGGTAATTTTTTGTCGCAGGAAAATTCTTGGGAACCAAAACCAATACCTGTTCGTATTTCATGCATAACTTTTCCGTCCGAGTTTCGATTGAGACGATTCAAATTTTTTGAGAAAGAGGAAAGGATTATCTACAACTTTCATGTTTTGAGTTTTGTGAGAAATGTGCTCCAGAAGAGTCAGATTTGCAATGAGAAGAGAATGAAAAAAAAATGAAAAAATATAACAATTTGGGCCGGGTCTCCTATCCGAGTCGTGGGTTAGGGCAAGCCTCCTCCCCTATTTATTCTTTCTTTTTCCCCTGTTCTGGGTGTGCCCTGCGCACCACTCTTCTCCTCTCTTCTTCTCCTTCTTCTCTCCTTCTTCCTTTCTTGATGTTTCTCTTGCTTTTCTTCTCCTCTCTGCTCTCCCCTTTCCTATGTTTCTCCATAGCAGCCCCTCTCTCCACAGTAGCAGCAGTAGTCCCTTCAGCCACACACAGAAGCCCCTCCACTCTGCAATAGCCACAGCCGTCCAGCCACCAGCAGCAACTCCAGCCCTTGTTCTGGTACGGCAACAGCAACTCCAGCCCCTGTTCTGGTATGGCAACAGCTCTATAACTCCTCGACTCCATAAGAAGCCAGCTGCCTTCCTTGCTCCATGCCATAGCACGAACCAACCCACACACAGCCGCAGCTGCTGCCACGGCTCCGTGGATTTTTTTTTCTCTCTCTCTCTTTTCCTTTCTTTCTTTGTTTTATTTACTTTTCTTTGAATCTTGGAATATTGAAGAAAGTTTAGTTTTTTTTTTTTTTTTAATGTTATTGGAGTTTTCTTTCTTTTTGTTTAAGTTGAGTAATGTTGGGTATTTCATTATTGTTAAATTAATCTCTTTGTTTATCTAATTGATAGTTATTTTAATTTAGCATTCTTAATTAAATTCAGATATATTTTTTGTCGAAATTCGATTTAGTTAGGGTCTATGATTAGTAAAGGTTGTGTTTTTATTGTATTCCGTTATTGTTTACGTCTTTTAAATTTCCGTTGAGTTCATGTTTGCATTTAAATTGTGAGTCTTGATTTGATCTCTTAATTGTGCAAAAGGTTCGATTTTTAGTAGGTTCGATTTTTTTTTTTTTAGTGTGTGTCTAGTTTAGTTTCCATTGTCTGTTTTTAATTCCATGTTCTAGGTTGCCATTTTTAATTAACGCGTGTCCCAATGTTTCCTTGAGTAGATTAGAGTTTCCGTTTTTGCTCTCAATTTCAGTGCATGCTAGGTTTAGAGTTTTGTTTGTTTCGTGTTTAAATTGTGATTGTGGTTGCATATTTTTAATTCCATGTTTAAAGTTTCCATTTTTAGTTAGTATGATCTAGTGTTTCCTTAAGTAGACTAGGGTTTTTATTATTGTTATTTAATTCCGTGCGTGATAGTTTTAGGACTTTAATTTGTGTTTTCATTTAAGTCTCCACAATCTTGAAAACCCGAATTTGAACTGAGTTCAGTACCTTTTTAATTTCTATTGGAAGAACGTAAAATATGAGATTAAAAGGCATTCCCTGAGGAGATGATCTAGCCCTTGGGCTTAATATTACGCGACAGAACTCCTATACTTGGGATAGCTTTCGAGCTGCTCATTTTTCGAGTGAGTCAAGTTTTTGGCGCCGTTGCCGGGGACTGTCGGTCTTAGTCTCAAATTTGCGTTTTTCCTTTCATTTTTGTTAGTTTTATGAAAAAGAAAAAAAAATAGAAAAAATTCCGAGTTTTAAAAAATGGCTGCACCTGCACCGTGCTCGATAATGGATTTTTTGCAGCTTGAATATGCCACTGCATCCTCTTCCACTGTTTTGCCTTATGACGAGCTTAATTTCATGATGCAACGCGGGAGGACCTCATTGCTACCCGAGTTCTAAGGGTCGGAATCTGAGTACCTTTATCAGCACCTAGCAGAGTTTGAGTTAACCTGCAACATGTTTTTCTCTCATGCTAGAACTGACGAATCTACTAGACTAAATTTATTTCTTGCTACTTTGCAGGATAGGGCACTGATTTGGTTTCATTCTATGGGACCTCATTCTATCATTAATTGGGTTGATATGGAGCGTGAATTCCTACATGCATTTTGTCCCTCACAGAAAACTCAATTTTTGTAGGAACAGATTCTTAATTTTGTGCAACATGATGATGAGACATTTGAGGCTTACTGGGAGCGATTCAAGGATCTACTATGCACTTGTTTACATCACGGATTTGACTCATGGAGGTTAGCTGATTATTTTTATAGTGCTCTTACCCCTGATTGCAAGTGTTTTGTCTAGACTATGTCTAATGGAGAGCCCGTTTGCGAGGATCCAGATAAGGTATTATCATTCTTTGATTACTTAACTGACAATGTCCCACAGTGCAACACACGATACACTCAGGCACCCATGACTGCACACCCTATAAGCACAATTAGTGGTGGTGATGCATATGAACCACCAAAATACCCAGATATTCCTCTGCCTCATTACCAGCCACAACAGATCCCTCAAAGCTATATGCCGTCAGAATTTTTCGAGGATAGCATAACTCAGATGGCGAACATGCTCCAACAATTCATGCAAACTCAAGTCGATCATAATAATGAATTGCGGGATACCATTAATGTGATAAGCACGTAGTTGGATATCTTAGAAAATGAAGAATTGCCCATGGAACCTCAGCCTAGTCCTTAAGAGTACCAGTAGCCATTAGAAAACGAAGAATTGCCCATGGAACCTCAGCCTAGTCCTTAAGAGTACCAGTAGCCACACCAACAAATACACGATGTTTCTCTTGAGACAACAGAGGCCGCCATCACTTTGAGAAGCGAGAAAGAAGTCCCTCAACTTGAGATGCTCATTGTCAGACAACCAGTTGTCCCAGCAATAGAAGTCACGGCTGAACCAGAAGAGGTCAAAGAAAAATCAGAGGAAACGAGGCCAGAAGTGGAGCAGTTAGTTGATGAGGAGACTGATACTCATAGGGAGTACCAACCTGTGGTACCTCATACTCCGAGCTCAGAAATCATGAAATTGTCACTCCCGCCTGAATTAGATGTTACAAAACCTAATGTGGAGGCAGACTCTTGCAGTGGTATAATGATATGTACACCCTATAAAGAGGGTGACCAGTCTGGTGAGCATATAATTTTCAAAGAACCAGGTAAAACCTTTAATGTTAATGCTTCTGAAGAACTGCAGGTAATTATTCCGATCACTTTCTCTCAACCATTAGTTCGTAAAGAAGCAAATTTCCTAGAAACGATGTTGAATAAATACCCTTTCTTGTCAACAAAAGAGGGTCGACCTGCACACAAATTGTTTGGTATTTTTGACATGCATTAATTTATCTGAGGTTGATTTTCGTGCAGGTATGAAGACTGATCCACTATGGTGGCTCAAATTTGGAGACCTGCCGATGCAATTTATAGACCTGCGGCCACTAGACAAAATTCCTCCTGAGCCTCCGCTAGACAATTGTGATGTTTTTCTTTCCCTTATTTTCCTTTTATTTTATCTTATTTTATTTTTAGTTAGTTTTCAAGACCATTTTCTCATAGTTCGATTTTTGTTATTTTGCCACTTAGGTACGCTTTACTTTTTCCATGCACAGTCCTTTCTATTTCCCTTATGCTTTCACATTGAGGACAATGTTCCACTTAAATTGGGGGGGGATGAGCATTTGCATGTGACACTGTGCATATACATGTACCGGGTTTCATATAAAAAAAAAATCAAAAATACAAAAAAAAAATCAAAAAGAAAGAGAGAAAGAAAGAGGAGCACTAAGGAATTACACTGCACTATGCCATGTTTAACACTGTGTATAGCTTTCACATACTTGCGTATAACTTAAGAATGACACACTTGAGTCAATCATGCGTGGTTTTCTCTTTATATGATCTTATGACTCCATGAAGAATTGATTGGTAGTACACTCATGTTAATTTGGTTATATAATTTCATGTATTTACACGGCATCTCATGAGGTTGAATACACACTCACGTGATTCATTGCACTTAGGGTTTCTTGTGAGCATTGAGAGAGCACCCGTGGCGACTATGACACCTTGTGAGATATCCTTGAGCTATTTATCGTCCTTTTGAGCGTTAATATCAAATCAGAGTTCATGGAACTCAATTCTCTTTTTTTGGATGATTCCTCTGTACGCTAGTCTGTGTTTTGATTTGCTAGCCTAGAGGTGACACATAGTGGGGAGATAGAAACCTAGGTCTTGTAGCCTACTCAAAATGTGAAGGCTGAGCCACCCCTAGAGATAGACTTAGTTCATGGACCACTATTTGAGCTCAATTCCCATTGATGGTATGAAGATTACAAAAGAAGTGTTATGATAGTCCTAATTGATCAAGAAAAGACAGAAAATGAAGAATGAGCAAAATAAAGAATAAGCAATACACATGCACATGAAATGAAAAGTCAATGCCGGTCCAAATACACATCACAAGGACACGACACGTATTTTCCACGTACGAAGATTCTTCATCCGATTAATGCCTCAGATGAATTCACGATAAGTTTGTGAGTAAGTTGATCTAGGGTGGTCTCAGTTGGATATGACGAGTAGGTGAGAAGATGCTAGGGTGAAGGACCCGACATCTTATAGATAGGCTAGATCCTTTCCAGACTAGTCCACTCCATATACTTAGCGTTGTTCCCTTTAATATGTGGGATGTTTGATCGCAACACTCCTCCTCACATATGATGAGTGAACCCATTTTCTTTGAGTGTTCTTGAGGGTATACCAGTTAGGCTGAGTCAAAGCGACCGTTCTGTAGGTGTCCACTAGCATCCTAGGTGTACTGAGTCACACACATCACACACACCTCAAGAGTTTACTTGTTTATACTCGAACTTATATGATTGCATTAACTCTGAATGTGCCATTGATTAACTTCATGTGAGTATACTACTCCTAAATCACATATAAACGATGAAACTTGCATGAGTGACGTGCTTTGGAGTCGTGTGCATTAAATATGAACGAGCTTGTGTGAAATTCAGTTATGTTCTTGTATGTGAAGTGGTATAATTATGTCGCATGTACATTGATTTCATGATCACTGGAGTATGTAGTTGTAGACACCACCCTGAGATTCATTCACGTCATTTGTTAGAGACTAACAAAACGTTAGTTGGGGGGTGTGATTACACATCAAAACTGCGTAATTGGGCATCTTAACCCGGGCTTTACGGTTTATATTTTTAATTAAATGTCCAAAATTATCCAATATTTTAATAAAGTGCCAAAATCATCATTCTTGAACTTTATTATACTATTTATGAAGTTTTGGTAATTTTTTGTTGCAGGAAAAATTCCCGGGAACCAAAACCGACACCTGTTTGTATTTCATGCATAACTTTTCCATTTGAGCTCCGATCGAGACAATTCAAATTTTTGGAGAAAGAAGAAAGGATTATTTACAACTTTTGTTTTTCAAGTTTTGTGAGAAACGGGCTCCAGAAGAGTTAGATTTGCGATGAACAGAGAATGAAAAAAAATGAAAAAATATAACAATTCGGGCCGGGTCTCCTATCCGGGTCGTGGGTTAGGGCAAGCCTCCTCCCCTATTTATTCTTTCTTTTTCCCCTGTTCTGGGTATGCCCTGCGCACCACTCTTCTCCTCTCTTCTTCTCCTTCTTCTCTCCTTCTTCCTTTCTTGCTGTTTCTCTTGCTTTTCTTCTCCTCTCTGCTCTTCCCCTTTCCCCTGTTTCTCCATAGCGGCCCCTCTCTCCACAGCAACAGTGGTAGTCCCTTCGGCCACACATAGCAGCCCCTCCACTCTGCAACAGCCGCAGCCGTCCAACCACCAGCAGCAACTCCAGCCCTTGTTCTGGTACGGCAGCAGCAACTCCAGCCCCTGTTCTGGTATGGCAGCAGCTCTATAACTCCTCGACTCCACAAGAAGCCGGCTACCTTCCTTGCTCCATGCCACAGCCGCGAACCAACCCACACACAGCCACAGTTACTGCCACGACTCCGTGGATTTGTTTTTCTCTCTCTCTCTTTTCCTTTCTTTCTTTCTTTTATTTACTTTTCTTTGAATCTTGGAATATTGAAGAAAGTTTAGTTTTTTTTTTTTTTAATGTTATTGGAGTTTTCTTTCTTTTTGTTTAAGTTGAGTAATGTTGGGTATTTCATTATTGTTAAATTAATCTCTTTGTTTATCTAATTGATAGTTATTTTAATTTAGCATTCTTAATTAAATTAAGATATTTTTTTTTGTTGAAATTCGATTTAGTTAGGGTCTATGATTAGTAAAGGTTGTGTTTTTATTGTGTTCCGTTATTGTTTATGTCTTTTAAATTTCCATTGAGTTCATGTTTGCATTTAAATTGTGAGTCTTGATTTGATCTCTTAATTGTGCTAAGAGTTCGATTTTTAGTAGGTTCGATTTTTTTTTTATTTAGTGTGTGTCTAGTTTAGTTTCCATTGTGTGTTTTTAATTCCATGTTCTAGGTTGCCATTTTTAATTAACGCGTGTCCTAATGTTTCCGTGAGTAGATTAGAGTTTCCGTTTTTGCTCTCAATTTCAGTGCATGCTAGGTTTAGAGTTTTGTTTGTTTCGTGTTTAAATTGTGATTGTGGTTGCATATTTTTAATTCCATGTTTAAAGTTTCCATTTTTAGTTAGTATGATCTAGTGTTTCCTTAAGTAGACTAGGGTTTTCATTATTGTTATTTAATTCCGTGCGTGATAGTTTTAGGACTTTAATTTGTGTTTTCATTTAAGTCTCCACAATCTTGAAAACCCGAATCTGAACTGAGTTCAGTACCTTTTTAATTTCGATTGGAAGAACGTAAAATCTGAGATTAAAATGCATTCCTTGAGGAGATGATCTAGCCCTTGGGTTTAATATTACACGACAGAACTCCTATACTTGGGATAGCTTTCGAGCTGCTCATTTTTCGAGTGAGTCAATTACCGTGAGATCAACAAAGTGACTGTGAAGAACCGTTACCCTTTGCCTCATATAGATGATCTCTTTGACCAGTTGCAGGGAACACAGGTCTTTTTGAAGATCGACCTACAGTCAATTTATCATCAGGTGAGGGTTAGATCTGAGGATGTAGCGAAGACTGCTTTCCGAACCAGATACTGCCATTATGAGTTCTTGGTTATGCCATTTGGTTTGACCAATGCGTCGGCAGTGTTTATGGATTTGATGAACAGGGTTTTCCATGAGTACCTAGATCAATTCGTAGTGGTGTTTGTCAATGACATTCTGGTATACTTGAGGAGTCTGGAAGAGCATGAAAATTATTTGAGGTTGGTGCTACAGCTTTTGCGGGAAAGGAAGCTGTATGCCAAGATGAAGAAGTGTGAATTCTAGTTGAATCAAGTCTCGTTTTTAGGTCATGTGGTGTATGAGGGCAATATCTCAATTGATCCTAGCTAGATTGAAGCTGTGGTTGACTGGGCGAGACCGAAGACTGTACAGGAGGTTTTGAGTTTTCTGGGACTAGTGGGGTACTATCATCGGTTCGTCGAGGGCTTCTTTAAATTTTGTGGACCTCTGACACGATTGACCAGGAAGGGGGTGAAGTTTGACTTGACTAGTGATTGCAAGCAGTGCTTTCTTGAGTTGAAGCACCGGCTGGTTACTGCTCCAGTATTGACCATTCCTTCAGGGGATGGCAGTTTTGTGATCTATAGTGATGCGTCCCTAAAGGGTTTAGGATGTGTGCTTATGCATCAGGGTAAGGTAGTAGCTTATGCTTCTCGACAACTTAAGGAGTATGAGAAGAATTACCCTACGCATGACCTAGAGTTAGCTGCTGTTGTTTATGCCCTGAAGATCTGGCGACACTACCTGTACGGTGTTCAGTGTGAGATTTTCATTGACCACAAATGCCTCAGGTACTTTTTCATGTAGAAGGAGTTGAATATAAGGCAGAGGCAGTGGCTAAAGTTGATCAAGGACTTCGATTGCACGATCAGTTATCACCCGGGAAAGGTTTATGTGGTAGTAGGTGTGTTGAGTCGGAAGTCAGAGCATACAATAGTATCTGCAATTGTAGCTCAGCATCATGTCAGACGAGATCTGGAAATCCTTGGCATAGAATTGGTGTCTAGTGATCATCAGGCTTTCGTTGCTAGCTTGGTGATCCAGCCAACTTTGTTTGAGCATATTAAAGCCACTCAGGCTAGTGATGCGGAGTTAGCTGAGATTGTGGAAAAAGTGTAGTAGGGATTGGTTACGAATTTTAACATCTCTGACAGAGGTGTGTTAAAGTTTGGGACCAGGCTATATGTTCCAAATGATGACGAGATCAAAATGACGATTCTGGATGAAGCACATCGTTCTTTGTATATGGTACATCTAGGTAGTACGAAGATGTATCGGGATTTGTGTGAGTCCTTCTGGTGGAGTGGTATGAAGAGGGAGATTGCTTGGTTCGTGGAGCAGTATTTGATGTGTCAGCAGGTGAAAGCTGAGCATCAGAGGCCAGCAAGGCCATTGCAGCCTTTGCCTATTCTGGTGTGGAAATGGGAATACATTTCCATAGACTTTGTTACCGGATTTCGGCCAGCGCTTCAAGGGCAGAATGCTATTTGGGTAATCATGGATAGGTTGACGAAATCTGCTCACTTTGTACCGATAAAGGTTAGCTACCCTTTGAGTAGGCTAATGGACCTGTATGTGCATGAGATAGTGAGAATGCACGGAGTACCGGTATCCATTATTTTAGATTGAGATCCGAGGTTCACTTCTCGATTCTGGAAGAGCTTGTAGGAAGCACCAGGGACGAAGCTTACTTTTCGTACAACGTTCCACCCCCAGACTAATGGACAGTCGGAAAGGACAATACAAATCTTGGAGGATATGTTACAGGCTTGTGTATTAGATTTCAGTGGTAGTTGGATTCAATTTCTACCATTGGTGGAGTTTGCCTATAACAATAGCTTCCAGGTTAGTATTGGGATGGCACTGTTCAAGGCTATGTATGGT
The DNA here is from genome assembly GCF_029873635.1 of Malania oleifera. Lineage (NCBI taxonomy): Eukaryota > Viridiplantae > Streptophyta > Magnoliopsida > Santalales > Ximeniaceae > Malania > Malania oleifera. The sequence goes on along the minus strand of NC_080418.1, from coordinate 100,015,179 downwards.
TGGAGGTGTCGATCTCCTTTGTATTGGGATGAGGTTGGTGAATGTTAGGTTTTAGGACCTGAGCTCGTGCAGTAGGCGTTTGAGAAGGTGGGTTTGATTCGGGCGAGGATTAGATCGACTCAGAGTCGGCAGAAGAGTTAAGCAGATGTTCGCCGCTATGACTTGGAGTTTGAGGTGGGGGGTAAGGTATTCCTTAGAATTGCTCTGATGAAGGGAGTGATGAGATTTGGGAAAAAGGGCAAGCTAAGCTCGAGGTATATCGGACCGTTTGATATTCTTGAACGAGTGGATCTAGTAGCCTACCATATTACATTTCCTCCTGCGCTCTCGAGGATCCATGATGTATTTCACGTATCCATGTTGAGGAGGTACGTTCCGGATCCATCGCATATTATTAGTTATGAATCTTTGGAATTTGGGGATGTTTTGGTATATGAGGAAGTACCAGTTCAGACTCTAGACCAAAAAGTTCAAAAGTTGCATACCAAGGAAATATTGTTAGTAGAGGTATTGTGGTGGAATCACGCAGATGAGGAAGTTTCTTGGGAATTAGAAACAGAAATACATCGAAAGTATCTGCAGTTGTTCTAAGTATAGTTGGATAGCTGGGTTGGTATGGGTATATATGTATGTATGTAATATTCTGTTATCATATTAGCATTGTGTGGTTAGTCTCTGGGAGAGTCCTATTGTATTGTGAGCTTTCGAGGCCGTGTATGTTTGTAACCACAGTATTCCTCTGCCATAAGTGAGGGAATGTATGTATGTATGTATGTATCGTAATGGGGCTGCGTACAAATGGTCGTTGAATCTTCTTAGAGTATGTATGTATCGTAACGGGGCTGTATATAAATAGCCACCGGTTCTTCTTAGAGTACGTATGTATCGTAACAGGGCTGCGTATAAATGGTTGTCGGTTCATTTTAGAGTGTGTATGTATTTGGTAGTATGATTGTGTTCGTAATGATAGATTGTAAATTTCGAGGAAGAAATTTTTGTAAGGAGGGAAGGTTGTAAGAACCCGAACCATGATATATGGATTTATTATACAAAGGAGGGTCAATTGGTAATTGAGTAGAGTTCATTGACGAAGTTTATGTTCTGCTTGTTGATGAAATTCAGAGGCTTATCGACGAGGGAATGCCGAGAGGTTCGAAAAAATTGGAAATATCCGGCTTGTTGACGAAACCGCCATCACATCGATGAGAAACCCAGCAAACTTGTCGACAAAGACGTCATCTCTTCGACGAATCCACCCGAGTCAAAGGGCTATAAATATTCAAATGAGTTGCTTCTAAGTTAAGTTAGCTTAATATCTTCTCTCTCTCTCTCTTGATTTCTTCGTCGTTTGTCACCTGATTTATAAATATGACATTACTACGAGGATCAGGGAAGGATTCTCTACATTTCTAGTGGATCGGAATCTCGTTTCGAGCGGTTTCGGGTTTCGGGCTAAAATCAAGGTAAGACTCGATTTTCCTTTCCAATTCCAAATATGTGTAGTAGTACGAATTGTAAGCATGTATTATACTGTGGTTGATAGGTTTTGGAGTCTTGATTTGTAATTTTGGGGACCCTAGAGTTCGTAGTTGGAATTCAGGTTAAGGTAAGGGGATTCAGTTTATATCAGTTATTTTTGAATTTGGGATCGGTAAGCTTGTAGGCTATGATCGTATGTATATTTTGGTATCTTATTTGGGGAAATCTATCAGGTAAAATACGAGATTTTTGGGTTATAGTTTTCGAGAAAATTGGGGATTTCAAGTACCATCTCTACTTGTTTGGAAAATCATTTGTTTTGTTTAAACTGTACTATTGAGATGACTGTTATCCATATTTGTATAAAACTGTATACTTGAATTGGAAAATGATATGATTTGCCGTAAACCAAATAAGTGTGGAATGTATGGTTCTTTGTAATTGTTCCAGGTATTTTGTAAAATAGTTTTGTGGCGGCTAACTACCGTACGCTGATGAGTATAGAAACATGAGTGTTAGCTTTATCGTGATCCCAAGAGGGGGGCGAATTGGTATTTTTAAATTTAATCCCTAGGTAAATGTTCTAACACCAGTATATTCACAACCTTATGGACAATCTAGTGCAAGTAAAGTAAAATACCAATATTTAAATGAAGCAATTTAATCAACGCCACATGCACCAGAAAGTAGTAAAGTAAGAGTGACACACAGAGATGTTATCAAGGTTCAGAAAATTGCCTACGTCCCCACCTTGGCTAACCAGCACAAGGATTACCACTATAACTTTCTCACTTAAATGGGTGGAGCGACACCTAAACAAACCAGTTCAATTCAAGGAGCTGACCTCAACCGTTACAACAATCCTTACCGGGTTGGATTACCGCCCCCTTAGGCCACGCCTGGAAACACTCATATTATACAATCAAATAGTACAACAGATAAGTGCTTTCACGTAAAGCAGATTTGTACCCAAATGCGCACAATCACATACACATCAATAGCCTGGATATAGTGTAAGCTTAGTGATGCTAGTTTTGTTCAATCAATACTTAATATAGTATACTCAATAAGAAGCTCAAGAGTATTCAACACAGTATAATCAGTATGATGAACAATCATATTCAACACAAGCAAAGTCTTGGAATCTAAACAGGATATTTCAGTAGCACATCAAAATTCCAAGTATACTGAACAGATAATCAAACTAGTTCCAAAAGGATTTTTCTCAATAAAAGATGCACAACACTAGTTTGAATAACACTTGCTTGTTTGAAAAATCTTTGCACACCAAAAGCCTAAGCTATTGGACACTTGCAATGGAATGCAAATATCCTAAGCTTTCTTGGTTCAATCCCACACAAGATTTATAAAAGAAAAATCCATGGGATAAACCTAAGCTAAAACTCCTAAAGAAAAGGTTTCAAGCACATATACAAATGGGAGTGTTAGCAATGAACAATAATCACATGAACACAAGAAATACTCTCACACTCTCAGATTTATTGAATGGATGCAAGATATGAGAGCATTTGGACAAAGGGTAATTTTTCAATAGAGAGGATTTTTGCTAATCACTTTTTGCTAATTTTTTCTCTAATCATGCAAATGAAACCATATATATAGGCAAGTGAAAAATTATAACCGTTCAGGATATAATGGGTATTATTAAAAATGTCCCAAAAGGTTAAAATCCAATTAGCCCGAAATAACCCAGTCTTACCATGATTAAACAAATTTTAACCGGGTAAGGTTCGAGTGGCTGAACCTTGGTTTGGTCGCCCGATCAGACACAGTTCAAAAAGTTTTTCAACTAAGTTCGGTTGCCCGAATATAAGTTTGGTGGCCTGAATCAAAGTCAGTAACCAAGCTTCGTGACTTTGAGTACCCGGTTAACATTTCGGTGGCCCGAACATCAGTGTTTGGTCGCCTGGGGATATATTTGAACTAAAATCATAGGGCGCCCGAGTTAGTGAACAGTCCCATTCGAGGGGTTCAGGCGCCTGAGGAAGATGTGTGTATTTAGGGTTCGGTTACTCAAGGGCTGGTCAACATTTGACTTTCAAGGTTCAGATGCCCAAGGAATTTTGTACTCCAAAGGTTTGCTCGACTCCTCTTAACTTGCTTAGATTTTTCCAATTTTAAGCACAATTATAACACACTCATATATTTTATGCTATGTGTGTGAGTGTTGGAGCAGGTGATAAACATACAACCCCAACCTACATTACTATTACAAACCCATATAAATTATTACAGACCGATATGAATTATAATTACAAAAGCAAGTCTTCGTGGTCTTCTTGTTTCTTCAAGTGTCCTTCCTTGGGATATTTATTTGAACCTGCACAAGTACTTGACAATCATCAAATATCAGTATTTGTCATTATCAAAATCGGGTGCGACTTGTGAGGTCAACAATGAGTTTCAAAATGATTCTAGGTTTTGTGAAATTGGCTAGGGGCGGCTAATTACCGTATGCTGAAATAGCTATGTGGCGGCTAATTATTGTATGCTGCGCCATGTACTAGTGTCAAAATTGTGGGCGAGAGTGTTTGACTTTATATTCGAGGGTGTGAAATATCACTTGTGTGTTCCGGCTTGTCACCAAGGGGAGTGAGCCACACTGTATTGGCAACGTAATCACTGTGAAGCTTCGAGTTTCATAGAGCAGTTGCGTATTTATGTAAGCTACACTATATTGGCAATGTAATCATTGTGAAGCTTTTGGTTTCATAGAGTAGTTGCGTATTAGTGTGATGAAACTGATCGTATGTTTGGGTATTGTATGTATTGGAATGGATTTGTGAAAATATTGGAACTGTATGGAAATGTATGGAACATTATGGAACTGTATAGAACTTTATGGACATGTTTTTGAACTGTATCGTGTTGTATGGTGTTATGTTTTACGTAAAATAACACTAGGATGCCACACACTGATATAACTTGTTTTCTTCCTTACTGAGAGGAGTCTCACCCCGAATGTACGTACAAATGTTTTCAGGTCCTTCAGGTAGTCGTAATTAGCATCCTAGCATTTGGAAGCAGGGGTGTCGTTAGCTACTGTTAGTGCCTATTCAAGTACGAGTTTTGTAATTGGGTTGTCGTGATGGTTTTTATAGACACCCGGGGTATGTTTTGTAATTATGGGAATGTATATCCTAGCTATGTATAGACTATGGTATGGTATTATACATGTATAGAAAGACCGTATTCCGCTGTGTATTTGATGAGTATGGATATATACGTGTTTGTGTATAGGGCATCCGTATACCCCATGAGGTCGGACCCTCTTATTGTATTGTATCATGTATGTTTTAATTGATACAAAGACAAGTTAGGTTACTATATTCACACTTGGGACCCATCTGCGGGTTTGAGGCATGACATGTTTGGCAAGAATGTCCGGCTCTATATCTGAGGGTGTGAGTCTTAATGGTTGATCACCGAAGGGTGTGGATCCACCAGTTGTACCGGTACGATGCCATGGGAGCCTGGGGCTACGCCATGTATCGGGGACATCGTGTAATGCTGGTCGGCTTCAGGCCGAAAGGGTGTGACGACACCAGGTTACTTGATCATATGTGTGTGCACATGCACTGTACTAGAACTGTTTTGTGAAAATACTAGAATTGCATTTAATTGTTTATGTTTTGTGTCATGATAACACTCAAATGCCACACACTGATATAACCCAGATCTGCCGTACTGAGAGGTGTCTCACCCATACTATACGTACATATTTTTCAGGTCCTTCAAGTAACCGGAACTAGCGTCCTGGTGTTAGGAGCATAGTGGTCGGTGTATAGCAAGAGGTACTTAGGTAAGTACTAGGACTATACTGGGTTGTCTTTTGTGGTTTTGGATGACACCCGGATTGTGTTTTGTATTATGGATCCTAGTTCTCTTATATAGACTCTAGTATGGTACCCATTATGTATAGAAAGATCTTTATCCGGTGTGTATCTGTAATATTAATGAACGTGTATAGGGTGTATGGGAACCCCATGAGATTAGACCCTCATTCATTGTACTGTGTCATTGATGATTTGTATGATACAGGGACAAGTTAGATTATTTATTCACCTCTCGGTCCCATTATCGGGTTCGGGGCGTGACATTAGCACCCCCTACATGCCCGTTTTTACGAACGGTACCTAATTAATAAAAAATCCCAAAATAAATTTAATAAGCCTTATAAAATTACTCCCTTTCAAGAATCAAAGATGTTCTCGCTATGAGTCCAATCCTATTTTGATAATGACAAATCACTTGGTATTTGATTTGTGTATTGAGATTGTGAACATGAACTATATTAAGCATGCGCGGAAGGATAACAAGTCATGGAAGCCATGAAGAGCAAAGCATACACAACTTGGCAAGATCCATGGAACTCAAAGACTACAAGAATGAAGATTTAAGTGACAAGTTCAAGAGCATAATGAGAATAGGTACTTAGAACTCATGTATTTACATTTTCATATAATTTAATTTGAGGCCCAAATTATAAACTAGAATGACCTTAGGACTTGTGCATTTCATGAACATCATAAGGGGACATTCATGGACTTAGAAATATTTTTAAAATCTTGAAAAATATTTTTATAAAAGAGCCAAGAAAGAGAGCAAATCAATTTTTCACACTATAAAGAAAAATTTCAGGAAATAGGACCTTTAGATGACCAAACTCAACGGTCAGTCGCCTGAAGTTGTCGCTTTAGAAGACCAAAGTTAACCTCAGTCGTCTGAAGAATTTCTTTAGAAGACCAAAGATTAAGTTCAGTCGCCTGAAGAATTTATGGTGAAACATAAAACCTGGTAGAAGCACCTCAGAAGATTGAATTCAGACTTCATTTGTCTGAACTAGACTCTTTAGTCGTCTGACCCTATATCTAGGTTAATTTTTCGAAACTCTTAAGAACTTCAGTCACCTGGGCCCTTAACCTCAATCGCCTAAACTTGCAGGAAAGTTTAAAAATTTAATTTTTAATGAAAGAACACGTGAGCTATTTCTTTGATCCAATGATTAGGATTGATTCTAATGGTAAGGCACCTATTTATACATCATCTAAACCCTAGTGTTGAAGCTAAAACTTTTGAAAGAGAAGAGAAAAAACCTTTTGTAGAGATTGCATGTTTAACACAACTTTGAACACACTGCTGAATCCTTTGCCAGGAATTTCAACGTTCTTACATCAAATCTGAGCTAAGGCTATCCCTTTTGTTAAAAAGCAATTTGCTATTATTGTGGAATCATTTTGGTATTGAGGTTTGGTAAATTGATCTACATGTTGATATTTCTTCTCATAGAGTTCTTCATATAAACTGATTTGTTTGATTGATATATGTATTTTTTAAAGAACTTTTCATTCCAAAATCTATTGTTGAAATAAGCTGAGTGATTGATAGTGAGTATACTTTCATATAGATTATTTAGATAATCTTACTACTTGATAAAGGGTTTCATCATTGGTTAAATAGTTTGATTCAAGTGTGTATTCAGTTAAAGGATCTATATTTTAGATATATTAAAACACTTGATTAAATATCCTTGGTGTTCAAAAATATTTATTGTATTGAGGGATACTTTCTTTGGAAAACTTTATATTTAGTTTTTTGGTCTTTGGAATTCATATTATAAATATATATATATATACATAGATTTGGATATTACAAAGATTGTGTTGTGATTGAACATTTGAAAGAAAGCTTTTTGATTGTGATTGATATAATATTCAAGATAAAGCTTTTGATAAGTTCACATTAAATATTCATGCATTTTCACAAAGTGAACTAGAACCCAAATTTTCTCCAAAGTTTTTAATTATATCATCACTTGGGAGTTTTGGTCAAAAGGGAAATTGTGTGTTGAAGCATATTCATTCATTAACGAGTATATTGTTACATTCATTCTGAGCTTCAAGTTTCATCATATGATTATGTATTAGGAATTTCAATTGTACTCACTAGCTTTGTTGGAAGCAAATTTGAGTTTTTTAAAGATTCGATTATATTCACGGTTCGGGTTATGAACCGGGTTTGAGGAGAGAGCTGTATCTCTTGTAAGCAACAGATTAGGAGCAAGTTGTATCTCTTGTAAGCAACGGATGTAAGGGAAGCTCCGTCCCAATTTAAGGAGCAGAGATTATAGTGGAATCCTTGAGTGGGTTGCTCAAGGTAAGGACATAGGCTGGGTTGGCTGAACCTCGTAAAAACTGCGTTTGTATTCTCTCTTCCCTTATCTCTTTACTTTCTGTACTACATTTCATTACTCATATTACATGTGTATGTTTAATAACTCTACACGCACTTAATTGGGTAAAAAGAACTCATTGATAAAATAAATTTAATTCAGTCTTAAATCCCTGTAATTGATTTGTTAAATATACTAATAGGGATTAATTGGTAAATAAGTTTCAAAGAATTTTTAAAATACCCAATTCACCCCCCTCTTGGGATTACACCTAAATCAACATTTGGTATTAGAGTGGGTTTACATAGAATTAATAGTTCTTGTAAAAAGTTCACATGACACACATCGGTGTAACTCCATTCAGTGAGGGACACTCATCCATTAGACCACCAATTTTCTATTGTGTAAACTACACCTATTGGAAACGTAGGATGAACATATACCTATTAAACGTAGATTGGAAGGTATGAAAAATAGTTAGTAAGGGAAACCATGTTCCCATGAAAGTAATTGATAAGGTAAATGTACCTAAAATTGAAGATGAATATATTGAGGAAGAATGGAAATCGGTACAAATAAATGCCACTGCAATGAACTTGCTTTTCTGTGACTTAGATGTAAATGAATTTAATAGGGTAATGACATGTAACTCTGCTAAAGAAATTTTAGAAAAATTAGAAATTACATATGAAGGCACTAAGGAAGTAAAAGATAGTAGGATAGACATGCTCACCAGTGAATATGAAGCATTTAAAATGACTACTGATGAATCTATTCAATCCATGTACACTAGATTCACACACATCACAAACTCTTTAAATGCACTTTGAAAAACTTACCCTACTTATGAGTTGATCTGGAAAATACTCATGGGACTACCTCTAGTGTGGGAAGTGAAAGCTATAGCAGTAGTAGAAAGGAGAAATCTGAAGGAGATGTCTATCGATGAACTCATTGGATCGCTTATCACCTCTGAGCTGGCAATAAATGAGAGGAAGAATGAGCAAACCAAAGCAAAGAAAGCCATAGCGCTTAAGGCAACATCTCACAGTTCTAGTGAGAGAAGTGACTCAGAATCAGTTGATGACATGACCTTGCTAACAAAGAAGTTCGGAAAGTTCTTGAAGAAGAATAAGAAGTTCAACAGAAAATTTCAGAACTCAAAATCAGAAAGAGGAGAGTGAAACATGAAGAAAAAGAAGGAAGATCCACCTACATGCTACAACTACAGAGAGGTTGGACATATCAAGCCTGAGTGTCCCAAACTGGTAAAAGCCTCAAAGAAAAAGAAGAAGGCGCTGAAAGTCGGTTGGGATATGCACAACACAAGATGTTCAGAATCTGAATCAAGTGATGAAGAGATTGCCAATTTGTGTCTAATGGCACATGATGACCTTGAGGTATAATCATAATTCTTATCATCTTCATATTATTCTAGTGATTCTGAAAATGAGAATGACATGATTTCATATGATGAATTGAAATAAGAATATTTGTACACTATTAAATTGCTTGAGAAGAAAACTAAGAAAATTTTTGATTCGAAAAATAAAGTCAAAGAAATTTCAAGTTTAGTTGAACGCCAAAATGAATCTTATGCATCTCTTATGAAAGACAAAGAATTGAAAACTGAGGAGTTAGAAAAGGATTTGAAAGATAAATCTAAAATTATTTGTAAATTTACTGAAGGACAAAATAATTTTGAAAAACTCCTAGGAGCTCAAATAAAATCTCTAGAAAAGGAAGGGCTTGGTTTTAATGGGAAGGAAAATCTAAAGAAAAGACATCTTTACATGAGATATTTTATAAAAGAGTCAAAATCATATGTTCCAACTAAAGATTATCATAGAAATACTACATGTTTTAAATGTAAAAGGTGGGGTCACATAAAATTTGGCCGTCCTTTTAAAAATAAAGATGTCAAAATTAAGAAAGTATGAAAGGTCAAAGGAGAATCTAGCACTAACCCCCCTGGACCCAAGAAAATCTGGGTGCCAAAGCTAGTTGTCTGATTGTGTCTTGCAGATATGCTTAAGATCATCATCCTCAAAAGATAGATAGTATATGGATAGCAGATGTTCACGTCACATGACTAGGGACAAAGTGAAGTTCACATCCATCACACCCAAGGGTGAAGGATTTGTCACTTTTGGAGATAATGCTAAGGGAAGGATCATAGGAATAGGTAAAGTTGGTTATGATTCGTCATTAATTATAGATGATGTTTTACTGGTTGATGATTCAAAGTACAACTTACTGAGTATAAGCCAATTGTGTGATAAAGGTTACAAACTAAGTTATAAGCCAACTATGTGATAAAGGTTACAAAGTGTCTTTTGAACATGACAAGTGCATAGTTGAACATAAAACTGATAATAAGATACTATTCACTGCTGAGCGTCATGAAAACGTCTATACCACTAGTTTTGATAAGTTAACCTCACAGAATGTGACATACTTCTCTGCTATGAATGAAATTAGTTGGATTTGGTATTGGAGACTAGGACACGCAAATATAGACTTAATATCTAAACTAGTTAAAAGAGACTTAGTCAAGGGATTGCCTAAGACAAAATTCGTCAAAGCTAAAATTTGTCAGGCTTGTCAACTAGGAAAACAAGCAAGAACAAGCTTTAAGAAGAAGAAAGAAATTTCCACTACGAGGCCACTTCAAATGCTACACTTAGACCTATTTGGTCCAAACCCAATTCAGAATTTAGGAGGAAAAACGTATGCATTCGTCATAGTTGATCATTTTTCAAGATACACATGGGTACTATTCTTAGGTCACAAAGATGAAGCATGTGAACAATTCATAAACCCGTGCAAGAAAATCCAAAATGAAAGGGGATATACTATCACTAAAATTCGAAGTGATAGGGGTAGAGAATTTAAAAATCAAGGCATGGAAGACTACTGTAATTCATTAGGAATTGCTCATAATTGTTTGGCTCCTAGAACACCACAAAAAAATGGAGTAGTTGAAAGGAAGAATAGGTCTATACAAGAAATGGCCAGAACTATGCTTAACGAACATAAATTACCTAAGTATTTGGGCCGAGGCGGTGAATACCGCCTGCTATGTTCTAATTAGAGTTTTGATTATACCATCACTTATTAAGACTCCGTACGAATTATGGAATGACCATAGACCAAACATATCATATTTTCATGTCTTTGGCTGTAAATGTTTTGTGCTTAGAGACAACGAACATCTAGGAAAATTTGATGTGAAATCAGATAAAGGTATATTCCTAGGGTATGCCTTAGAAAGTAAAGCCTATAGAGTTTATAACCAACGAACATTAACATTTATTGAATTTATTCATGTAGTGTTCGATGAGTCAAATCCCTTCTCCAAAAGAACTGATGAAGATAAAATTGAGATAAATAAGGAATTTGAGAAAATATCCATTGAGAATGATTCAGAAAAGAAAAATGAAATTACGGAACCATCCACTAAAACTATTCAAATTGAAAATGAGGTTAATGTACCACCTAGAGAATGGAAGTACATAAAGAATCATCCCACTGATCAAATAATAGGTGAACCATTACGTGGAGTAGCCACTCAACCCTCACATAGGAATATGATTAGTTATTTTGCATTTCTATCTCAAGAAGAACCTAAGATTAAGAGTGAAGCAATTGAGGATGAATCGTGGGTATTGTCCATGCAAGAAGAGTTAAACCAATTTAAGAGAAACCAAGTGTGGACATTAGTTCCTAAACCTGAAGATAAGTCAATCATTGGAACAAAATGGATATATAAGAACAAGAAAGATGAACATAGGATAGTTGTGAGAAATAAGGCAAGACTAGTAGCTCAGGGATATAACCAGGAAGAAGGTATAGATTTTGAACCTGTAGCTAGAATGGAAGCCATTCGAATGCTTTTAGCCTATGCAGCTTTTAAAGATTTTAAACTATATCAAATGGATGTCAAAAGTGCATTTTTAAATGGCTACATAAGTGAAGAAGTATATGTAGAACAACCCCTAGGATTTGAAAACCATAAGAATCCAGATCACGTGTATAAACTGACAAAAGCCTTGTACGATTTAAAGCAAGCTTCTAGAGCTTGGTATGAAAGGCTAGGCGGTTTTCTACTAGAAAATGGATTTATCAGAGGAAAGATAGATACAACTCTGTTCATAAAGTCTAAGAAAGATGACATTCTCCTAGTGCAAGTATATGTAGATGATATCATATTTGGAGCTACAAATAAAGAATTGTGTAATGAATTTGCTAGTACTGTGCAAAACGAATTTGAGATGACCATGATTGGTGAACTAAATTTCTTCCTAGGACTTCAGATCAAACAAGAGAAACATGGAATATTTATAAATCAATTGAAGTATATTAGAGATCTACTTAAAAATTTTAATATGGAAGATGGAAAAATACTAGGTATACCTATGAACGCTTCATTGAAATTAGACAAAAATGAACAAGGTATACCAGTAGATGTCAAGATTTATCGTGGAATGATTGGTAGCTTATTATATCTAACTAATTGTAGACCTAATATAATGTTTAGCGTATGTTTGTGCGCAAGATTTCAGGCGGCACCAAAAGAGTGACATTTGTTAGCTTTCAAACGAATACTTAGATACTTGATAGGAACCGTTGAACTTGGGTTATGGTATCCTAAGTATACATTTTTTTGAGATTATCAGTTATTCAAATGCTGATTTTGTGGGTAGCAAAGTGGATAGGAAGAGCACAAGTGGTACTTGTCATATCTTAGGACATTTGGTTGTCTCTTAGTTTTCCAAGAAGCAGAATTCAGTAGCTTTTTCCATAGCTGGGGTTGAATACATAGCGGCAGGTAGTTATTGTGCTCAAACGCTATACATGAAGCAACAATTGACTGATTTTGGATTAAGTTATGAAACAATTCCTATAAGATGCGACAATACGAGTGCAATAAACATCTCAAAGAATCCCATATTACATTCACGAACTAAGCATATAGAAATACGACATCATTTTCTTCGTGATCATGTGCAAAAAGGGGATGTGACACTTTAGCTTGTATGCACGGATGAACAATGGGCAAACATATTCACAAAATCACTCGCGGAGGATAGGTTTATCCAAATTAGGAGTGAATTAGGCCTGAAGCATAGTCGAGAGGTTGCCTAGAATTATATTAGATGAAATAATTCAGGGGGAGCAATGTCACTTGATATTCACAATTTGTTAAAACATTTCACTTTCGACTCATTTGTTCTCATTTGATATCACATTAATCAACATTAGTATCCTCACATAATCTTTGACATTTGGCACACTATTTATGTTCACAATGCAATTTACATTCCACAACACAAATTTATGAATTAGCAAGGGGGATGGTTGATGTCAAAAGAGGGAGAAGTAAATTTTTTTTTTTTTTTTTTTCAAATCTGATGGTTAAATAAGTTCAACACTTTAAGAATTAAAATGGGAGAAAAATATAAGACTATGTCCACTCATGTATTAATATTATACACCTTTTTTTTTTTTTATGTCAAAAGGGGGAGAAGAGTATGTCTTTAGGCAAAAATAAGAATTTCGCTTTAGGCAAAAAAAATGGGCAAAAATGGTTGACAACAGTAGTTGTGTAAAGGGGGAGAAGAATCAGGTTATGAGAAAAATCAGGCTATAAGAGAAGAATCAGGCTAAACAACTTGTGTAAGAACATGAGCATATTTCATCATATTTCATTTGGAATCAGAACATGAGCATATTTCATCATGTTTCATTTGGAATCAGAACATGAGCATATGTCACTTACTGAATATTTGATGCATTATTTGAGGGGGAGCCTTGTTAGGCGCAACCCATTTATTATATATTTTTTGCTCGTGTATTTGTCATCATAAAAAAAGGGGAGATTGTTGACTCTATGAATTCAATCCTGTTTTGATAATGACAAATCACTTGGTATTTGATTTGTGCATTGAGATTGTGAACAAGAACAATATTAAGCATGCATGGAAGTATACATACACAACTTGGCAAGATCCATGGAACTCAAAGAGTACAAGAACGAAGATGCAAGTGAAAAGTTCAAGAGTGTCATGGGAATGGGTACTTAGAACTCATGTATTTACATTTTCATATGATTTAATTTGAGGCTCAAATCATAAACTAGAATGACCTTAGGACTCATGCATTTCATGGACATCATAAGGGGACATTCATGGATATAGAAGTATTTTTAAAACCTTAAAAATTTTTTTTATAAAAGAGCCAAGAAAGAGAGCAAAGTAGTTTTTCACACTATAAAGAAAAATTTCAGGAAATAGGAACTTCAAACGACCGAAGTCAACAACCAGTCGCTTGAAGTTGTCGCTTTAGAAAACTGAAGTTAACCTCAATCGTCTGAAGAATTTCTTTAGAAGACTGAAGATTAAGTTCAGTTGCCTGAAGAATTTATGGTGAAACACAGAACTTGGCAGAAGCACCTCAGAAGACTGAACTCAGACTTCTATCATCTGAACTTGACTCTTTAGTCGTGTGAACCCCAAACTTCAGTCGTCTGACCCTGTATCTAGGTTAATTTTTCAAAGCTCTAAAGAACTTTAGTCACTTGGGCCCTTAACCTCAGTCGCCTGAACTTGCGGGAAAGTTAAAAAATTTAATTTTTAATGAAAGAACACACGAGCTATTTCTTTGATCAAATGGTTAGGATTGATTCTAAGGGTAAGGCACCTATTTATACATCATTTAAACCCTAGTGCTAAAGCTAAGACTTTTGAAAGAGAAGAGAAAAATCCTTTTGAAGAGATTGAACGTTTAGCACAACTTTGAACACACTGCTGAAACCTTTACCTGGGATTTCAACGTTCTTAAATCAAATCTGAGCTAAGGCTATCTCGTTTGTCAAAAAATAATCTAGCCATCATTGCGGAATCATTTTGGTATTGAGGTTTGGTAAATCGATCCACCCGTTGATATTTCTTTTCGTAGAGTTCTTCATATAAAATGATTTGTTTGATTGATATATATTTTTCTTAAAGAACTTCTCATTCCAAAATCTATTGTTGAAATAAGCTGAGTGATTGATAGTGAGTATTCTTTCATATAGATTATTTAGATAATCTCATTACTTGATAAAGGGTGTTGGCCTTACAAGGTTTAAAATCTTGTTATCTTGTTTTGATGCTAACAAACAAGTGGAATTTAACATATTTGTGTGAGTAATGTTGTCTCAGGGTGCATATATAAGAAAGCAAAGTCAAAGTGCTCACAAGGATCAAATGAAGCTTAAAAGAGTCAAAGCATGGATTTAAAGATCAAAGCATGGATTTAAAGATGATATATTAAACCTTGAAGAATATGAGGACATGAATGAGTTGTTGAAAGTCAAGGAATAATAAAGTCAAAAGAGCCAAAGAAAGGCAAAGTGAGAAAGTTCAAAGAATATGAAAGCTTGAAGACCAAGAAAGAGCCAAAGCAAGCATGAAGGCTTAAGCGTTTAGAATGTTAATGTCTTAGAAGTCTCATGTAAGTGCTTTAATGTTTAAAATATCATTTGAAATATTATGAAACTCTTAGGTTAACTTCTTAGACCTAGATGACTTTTAAAATACTTGGAAAATATTTTTATAAGGTCAAAAATTATTTTATAAAGGTTAGAATCATTTTTGGAATGAAAAGCACCAAAAAGAGTTTTTCCAAATGTTGTCAGTTTTTATACATTCTCATTGAGGTGCATTTGTCTCTATCTAAAATGCCTTATTTTAAAAAGTATTCAACATGAAAGTTGTAGTATTTTCTCTTATCTTGCTTTTGAAACAAAGAATACCTAAGTTGGAGTTATACAGAAAACGTTATGAGGAAAATACTAAAATGGGGTCACAGCTGTCAGCCAACTGAACACTGTTCACGGGAGGAACTTCAGCTGACTGAACAACAGACAGAGGTACTTCAGACGACCAAAGTGTAACTTCAGATGTCTAAAGAATAACTTTAGATGACTGAAGATTAAGTTCAGTCATCTAAAGATTTTTTACTGAATTTTGTTTTTTGAGGCAGAACCACCTCAGATGACTGAACTCGAGACTTTAGTCATCTGAACACTATTAACGGGCAAAAATTTCAAAAAATTTATTTTTTAAATATTATTTGCTTGGGCTCCAAACTTTCTAAAAACTTGGGAAACAATCCAAGGAAACTTTAGTAACATGGAAACAAGTCTAATTGCCTATAAATACATGGTTTTCCAAATCAAAACTCAACCAAGAATTGAAAAATCTGTTTTGAGAAGTTGAAAGCACTCTTGTTTTTCCAAAGCTCTCTTGTTCACTCATTGCAAATCTTTTTTGTTGAGATATTCTAAAGTGCTAATCCTTCCTTCTCTGAATTCCTACTGCTAATCATCATCTAAGAAGGATATTGGTGAATTCTACACTTAAGCTTCATTCTATTTCATATTGATATTTTACATTGAAGCATATCGTGCTAAACTTGTACTAATTTGCTCTTTATGAGAGTATATTTGTACGCATATTATATCTTGTTTCTTGTCATTCTTTGACATGCCAAGAATTGTTTGGATAATTGGTTAAGCAAGGGGATATTGCTTAGAGAGGCGGACTCTAGCCTTAAGGAGTGACCGAACGAGGGGACATCGTTTGGAGAGGCGGGCTTTAGCCTAGTGAAGGAGTGTTTGAGCATGGGGTATCACTTGTAAAGGTTTTGTTCCACCCGTCAACGGAACAGGTTTAGTGAATCCTTTGGTGGTTTGCCAAAGGCGAGGACGTAGGCTGGGTATAAGCCAAACCTCGTAAAAATCTCTGTCTCACTTTCTCTTTCATAATTCTTTATTTTTAGTACATATTTAAATTGCGTGGATGGTTTAAATTTGAAAATTATATAAACTACGTATATTTGGAAATCAAGTAAACCTTAAAGTTTGATTTTGATTTGGGTTGCGAAAATCGAAAGGGAGTACGTTGGTTGAACCATTCTTTGCCGAAACCATACAGGAGTACATTACTTGGCTAAACATCCCAAAGATAAATTAACTTAAGAGTTTATTTGAATTCTGAAGTTTGGAAAGAGTAATTGGATTTTATATTGAACATCATATTGAAGAAGAAGTTTCAAATATACAAGGCTTTGTTTAAACTCATATTTACTATAGGGTTGAACACAACATAAAATTTGAAAGTTACATATACTAATCTTGAATGCTTTCATCAATCTTATAGTGCTGAAGTAAATTTATATTTGGCAATCAAACTGGTTGTGTTGGTTTGGAAATTGTGATAAATTCTTTGAGTGTTCTTACTTTCAAAGTGTGGTTGAAGATTGAATATTTTGTGTTTAATTGTGTTGTTGATTGATTGTTCTTATTTGATTGACAAAATAAATAAACAAGTCAAAGAATTGGTTAAATCACAAAAGAAGTTAAGGATTTTAAAAGAACTAAAGAGAAAGTTTTAAAAGCCAATTCAAACCCCCTCTTGGGAAGCTATTCCTAATTTCAAAGGGCTTCGTCATTGGTTAAATAGTTTGATTCAAGTGTGTATTCAATTAAAGGATCTATATTTTAGATATATTAGATCATCAGTCAATTCATCACACATCACCAACCCAAAGACATGCATCCCCTAAGTAAAATTCCAAAAACTCCCTAACACACAAGACCTTGACTATATGCACAACAGCAAGAATAACTTTTTTTAATTAGACAAAGCTAGCCTACAGTGTACCGTGTGTGTGTGTGTGTTAGTGTGTGTGCAGGTCTGTGCGAGTGGTGTGGTGTGTGTTAGTGGTGTGTGCACTATGTGCATGAATGAGTACTGTGTGTGCAGTGGTGTATAAGTGTGTGCCAGTTAACAACCAGAACAGTAAAATCAATGGAAGAACAAGAATGCAACACCATGAACGAAAGAGAGGAAACCGAATCCAATCGGAAACAAAAATTGAATGAACAATAATGATGAAAGGGGCTACCAAACACAATAAAAAAAAGAAAAAAAACCAACTTAAACATAGTAAACCTTCAACCAGAAGCTAATCCTTCATCAAGTTCTGATCTACTTTCGGAAGGAACCCGAAAACATGAACTCCCACTAAAAATGAATTGGAATTTGAGGAGATCCAACCGGAAAAAGATATCTCCATCAACGAACTGAAACTGGAGAAACAAATGAATCATCCACCCCTTATATTTGGAATTTTTTCTGCTGCGGCAATGAAGAAGAAGTTGGGGGTGGCTTCACTAATGTTGCAACGATTCTATGAGTCTGATTCAGAGTGATTTTGCAAGTTGGTTCGGCTACTAGCTTTGGGGATGTGAAGGAGATGAGTAAGATGGGTGAGCGTGAGAGTGAGAGAGATAATAGAGAGTGGCAGAATGGCTGTTGAATGCACCCAATGATGAAAGCGATGATGGCTAGAGACGACACCGAGGGGAACAGTGGTGGCGATGATGATGTGTGAGTTTCTGGTGTGTGATTTAGGAGGTGGAGAGGTGGCTAGGTGGCGGAGGTGAGGTCTATGAAGCAGGGCAACTACGATAGTGGGGTGGTGGTGACGATGACTAAAAATTCGGACGTGCTGTTGCTCGAGTTGGGAGCTACGTGAAGGATGGTTGTTGTTGACTCTATGAGTCCAATCTTGTTTTGATAATGAAAAATCACTTGGTATTTGATCTATGCATTAAGAGTGTGAGCAAGAACATTACTTAGCATGCACAAAAGGTGATGAAGTCATGGTAGCGACGAAGATTAAAGCATATATATATAATGCGACATAATCTATCAAACTAAAAGAGTAGAAGAATGAAGATGTAAGTGTCAAGTTCAAGATTGTCGTGTGAATGGGTATTTAGAATTGATGTATGTGCATATTTTATATGATATAGCTAGAAACTCAAATTATATACACATGCATCTCATGAAAACCTTCTAGGGTTAAATATGGATTTAGAGAACTTATTTTTAAACCCTAGAAAATGTTTTATAAGAGGTTAAAGCAAGAGAGCTCAAATGATTTTGAAAAACTAAATTGAAAATTCTGAAGTGGGTCTGCCCAGACGACTGAGGATTACCCTTAGAAGTCTGAAGATTCAACTTTAGACGACTAAAGGTTTTCTTTAGACATCTGAAGAATTTCCTCAAAAGACTGAAAATTAGTTTAGTCATCTGAAGATCTAATTTTGAAACATAGAACAGGAAGAACACGTTCAAACGTTTGAACCTTCAGTTCATTCCTCTGGGCTGAGACTTCAGAAGACTGAACGCATAGTTCAGTCGACTAACCCTGTATCAAAACTATGACTTTCAGAGCTTTAATGAACTTTAGTCGTCTAAACCCGAGAGCTCAGTCGTATGAACTTGAAGAAACTTTAAAAATTTGGTTTTTAGCGAGAGAACATGCGAGTCATTTAATTAGTCAAGTTGATCCAATGGTCAAGACTTAACCTAGGGCTGAGAACACTTATAAAATCAACCTCTAAACCCTAGTGCCTCACTTTTTGCATATGATTGAGGAGCCTTGAACATTCTTGCACATCTCTTAAGATTTTTGAATACTATTGCTAAGAATCATTGCCTGCACTGCAAAGAACACACATTCAATTGGGCATTCGCATATTTAAGATTTGAGCAAATACATGCGCAACCTCTGCTAAATCTAGGTTTGATCTTGAGGTTTGGAAATTATTTTATTGAGCTTTCAATTTTTTATTACTCGATCATCTTCTTCATCACTCGTTTAGTGAAAAATATTTTTGGGAGCAAGAAACTTATTTTCCCATAGTTATTTATTTGAAAAATATTTTGGGAATAGTATTCTAAAGTTTGATTCATTGTGATTTTCAAAGTTATATTTTTATTCAAAGAGATCTATCTTATTGGCGCACAAAGTATTTGAAAAATATTGTTTGTTAAATCTTTGAAAACCTCAAAGTCATACATTTATTCAAAGGTTTGATCTTATGAATTATTTGATAGCAAAAATTTAGATCTTCATAATATTCAAGACAAATTTTTTAATAGGATCACATTTGGTATTCTTGCATCTAGTAAGTTGAACTAAAACCCTAAGTTCTCCAAAGCATCTACTTATATAATTATTTTGGGAGATTTAATCAAAGGGAAATTTTGTGAAGCATATCATTCATATAACGATTACATTGTTACATACATATTGAGCTTCATGTTTTATCATACGAATATGTGTTAGGATTTCAGTTGTACTCACTAGCTTGTGTAGAAGCAATATTGACTTTTTGAAGAATTCAAATTCTATATTATAATCACGGTTCGGGTTGTAAACTGGATAGGAAGGAAGTTGTGCCTCTTGTAAGCAGCGGAGTAGGAGGAAGTTGTGTCTCTTGTAAGCAGCGGATTGTAAGGGAAGCTCCGTCCCAGTTAAAGGAGTAGGTTAGTGGAATCCTTGAGTGGGTTGTTCAAGGCGAGGATGTTGGCCGGGTTGACTGAACCTCGTAAAATTGTGTTTGCCTTCTCTTTACCCTTATCTTTTTAATTTCTGCTTGCATTTCATTATCGGCTTTCGCATGTTTGTATGTTGATTTACATTATACGTACTTGGTAATTCATTGGGTAAAATAAAATTTATTGAGATAATAATTTGAATTAATTTCAAGTCCTTACAATTAATTTGTTAAATATTGAAATAGGGATTAGGTTGTAAAATAAACTTAAAGATTTTTAAAATTCCTAATTTACCCCCTTCTTGGGATTAAACCTGAATTAACATTTGGTATCAGAGTGGGTTTACATAGGCTTAACTGTTCATTTTTTAAAAAGATCGCATGTCACACATCGGTGTAACTCTATTCTGTTGGCCTTACAAGACTTAACATCTTATTTTGATGCTAACAAACAAGTAGAACTTAACATGCTGTGTTAAGTGATGTATTTTCAAGACTCAAGGATAGAGCGTTAAAGAATTCATGAAAGCTTGTACTTCAAAGAAGGAATTCAATATGAAGCTAAAAGCATGGATTCAAAAATGGATTCAAAGATAAAAGCTTAAGGATCATGAGAGCATAAGGATTAAAGAGAACTTGATGAAAGCTCAGAGAAAGATGAAGCAAACATAAAGACCTCAAGGAATTCAAGAATTGAAAATTCGAAAGAGTCTATAGGAAATTTCATGTAAGTACTTCAAAATAATTTTGATATGGATACATGAAGCTCTTAGGTTAATTTATTGGACCTAGATACCTTTTTACATACTTGGAAAATATTTTTATAAGGTCAAAAATTGTTTCAAAAAGGTTATAATCATTTTTGGAATGAAAAGCACCAAAAAGAGGATTTTCCAAATGCTGTTAATTTTTCTACATCCATATTGTACAACATGAAAGTTGTAGTATTTTCTCTTAGCTTTCATTTGACACCAGGATCATCAAATTTGGAGTTACACAGAAAATGTTATGACCAAACAACAGAAGGGTACTCGAAGCTGACAGCAACCAGTAGATTGCCTAAACCAGGACAGGCGCTTGGGTGGTCAAGCTAGGTGACTGGCTATGTCTTGGCAGGCAACTGCCACCCTATTGCCCCTGTTGCTCCTTTAAAAATAACATGGCAAGCGACCGCCACAAACAAAATTTTAAAAAGACCTCGACGGAAACATTTTTTAAATGGTTTGCTTGGGGCTCAAACTTTGTGAAAACTTGGGGAATACTCCAACTCACTTGGGGACCAAGTTACATACATTTTAAAGTCTATAGATAAGCCTCAAAGATCACTGAATCAACACACCAAGAATTCAAATTCAGAAAAAATTCAAAATCTCTCTCAATTGCTCTCAACATTTAAAGGCTCTTTCACTCTCATCTTGTCTACGAAATTTGCTGAGGTCTTACTGATTCAATCACCAATCTTGTGCTACAAATTCTAAATCTTTCAATCATTGAAAGAATTAATCGATGATATACTTCATTGAGCTTCAAGTTAAATTTCATATTATTATTTACTTTGAAGCATATTAGTTTCTAAATTGTTGTACTAATCAGCTCTTTGTGTAAGCAAGTTCTTGTACACATCTATTTGATTTATTTCTTGTAAATTGACGATTCCAAGTATTGTTTGGATTGTTGGCAAAGCAAGGGGATATTGCTTAGAGAGGGGGACTCTAGCCTAGCTAAGGAGTGACTGAATGAGGGGACATCATTTGGAGAAGGCGGGCTCTAGCCTTAACCAAGGAGTATTGTAAAGGTTTGTTCTACCCGTTAAAGGAATAGTTTTAGTGAATCCTTTGGTGGTTTGCCAAAGGTGAGGATGTAGGTTGGGTATAAGATGAACCTCGTAAAAATCCCCGTCTCACTCTTTCTTTCCCTTACTCTTTATTTTCAGCAAATTTAAATTGCATGGATGGTTTAAATTGAAAATCATATATACTACGCATATTTGGGAATCAAGTAAACTTAAAGTTTAATTTTAATTTGGCTTGCGAAAACAGAAAGGGAGTACTTTGGTTACACCATATCTTGCGGAAACCATACGGGAGTGCATTACTTGGTTAATATCCCAAAGATAAATTAATTAAGAGTTTAGTTGAGTTCCAAATTTTGGGAAGAGTGTAGATATTGTGTTACATTGCACATCATATTGAAGAAGCAAATCCATCAATACAGGGCTTTATATCAACAAGTACAAGATTTCATATATACAGGGCTTATATAAACAAACAAGCCATTTTAAGCTTTTATATTACCAAAGTGGTGTATATGTTAATTTTGGTTTAGTTTTTTAATTTTTAATTTGTGATTGATTGATTGGCTTGGGTATTTAGTTGAATGATTGATTACTTGTTTGGTTAAACTATAGTATTGTTCCCATGAAAGTATTTGAAAAGGTAAATGTTCCTAAGGTTGAAGATGAATATACAGAGGAAGATTGGAAATCTGTGCAAATAAATGCTACTGCAATGAATTTGTTATTCTGTGCACTAGATGTAAATGAATTTAGTAGGGTGATAGCCTATAACACTTCTAAAAAGATTTGGGAAAAATTAGAAGTCACATATGAAGGTACTAAGGAAGTAAGAGATAGTAGGATAGACATGCTCACTAGTGAATATAAGGCATTTAAAATGACTGCTAATGAATCTATTTAATCCATGCACACTAGATTCACACACATCATGAATTATTTAAATTCTCTTGGTAAATATTACCCTACCTATGAGTTGATCAGGAAAATACTTAGGGGACTACCTCCAGTTTGGGAAGCTAAAGCTACTGCAATAGCAGAAGGGAGAAATCTGAAGGAGATGTTTGTTGATGAACTAATTGGATCGCTCATCACCTATGAGCTTACAATAAATGAGAGGAAGAATGAGCAAATTAAAGCAAAGAAAGCTACAGCGCTTAAGGCATCATCTTACTGCTCCAGTGAGGGAAGTGATTCAGAATTGGATGAAAACATGACACTTATCACTAAGAAATTTGGAGAGTTCATGAGAAAGTACAAGAAATACACCAGAAAATTCAAGGGCTCAAAGCAGAAAAGGGATAGTCAAGTAGAATGAAGCAAAAAGATAATCCTCCCATATGTTATAACTGTAGAGAATTTGGACATATCAAGCCAGATTGTCCCTAGCTGAAGAAAGTGTCTTAGAAGAAGAAGAAGAAGGCTCTAAAGGTGGGTTGGGACACTCATAGTACCAGTAGTTCAGAATCTGAATCCAATGATGACGAGATTGCAAATATATATCTGATGGCTCACGATGATCACGAGGTACAATCTTTTTGCTCTGCTTCATCTTACTATTCAAGTGATTCAGAAAATGAAAATAGCATGCTTTCTTATGATGAATTGCATAAGGAATATCTGTATACCCTTAAAATGCTTGAGAAAATAAATAATAAAAATTCTGGTTCGAAATTAAAATTGAAAGAATTTTCGAAGTTAGTTGAAAGTCAAAATGAATCTCATGCATCTCTCATGAAAGACAAGGATTTGAAAATTGAGGAGTTAGAAAAGAATTTGAAAGATAAATCTAAGATTATTATAAATTTATAGAAGGTCAAAATAATTTTGAAAAGCTCCTAGGAGCTTAAAGAAATTCCCTAAAGAAGGAAGGTCTTCGTTTCAATGGGAAGGAGAATCTAAAACAGAGACATCTTTAAATGGGATATTTTGTAAGAGAGTCAAAATCGTATGTTCCAACTAAAGACTATCATAGAAATATTATATGTTTTAAATGTAAAAGGTTGGTTCACATAAAATTTGACTATCCTTTCAAAAATAAAGAGGTCAAAATTAAGAAAGTCTAAAAAGTCAAAGGAGAATCTAGTACTAACCCCCATGGATCCAAGAAAATCTGGGTACCAAAAGTAGTTATTTGATTATGTCTTGTTGATGTGTTTGAGATTGTCCTTCTCAAAGGACAAGGGGTATATGGATAGTAGATGCTCGTGGCATATGACATGAGATAAAGCTGAATTCACATCTATCATATCCAAAGATGAAGGATTCATTACATTTGGAGATAACTCTAAAGGTAAAATCATTGGAGTTGGTCAGGTTGGTAAGGAGCCTTCACTTGTCATTGATAACGTGTTATTAGTTGATGGATTGAAACATAACTTATTAAGTATAAGTCAACTATGTTATAAAGGTTATAAAGTCTCATTTGAATATGACAAATGCATTGTAGAGAACAAATTTGAAAATAAAATATTGTTTACTACAGATTGTCATGAAAATGTCTACACCACTAGCCTTGACAATCTTGCTTCTTAACACGTTACTTGTTTTTCCGCTATAAAGAAGATTAGTTGGATTTGGCATAGGAGACTAGGACACGCAAACATGGACTTGTTATCTAAGACTAAATTCGTGAAAGATAAAATCTGTGATGCATGCCAACTAGGAAAACAAGCAATAACTAGCTTTAAGAAGAAGAAAGTAGTCTCTACTACTAGGCCACTTCAAATGCTACGCTTAGATTTATTTGGTCCTAACTCAACTTAGAGTTTAGGAGGATTATTCAAGGTATACATGGGTACTATTTTTAGGTCACAAATATGAAGCATGTGAACAATTCATAAATCTATGTAAGAAAATTTAAAATGAAAAGGGTTATACTATCACTAAAATCCGAAGTGAAAGGGGTAGAGAATTTAAAAATCAAGGCATGGAAGATTACTGAAATTAAGTAGGAATAACTCATAATTTTTTGGCTCCTAGAACACCATAGAAGAATGGTGTAGTTGAAAGAAAGAATAGGTCTATACAAGAAATGGCCATAACTATGCTTATGAACATAAACTACCTAAGTACTTCTAGGCCAAGGCAGTAAATACTGGCTGCTATGTTCCAAATAGAGTTTTGGTTCCATCTCTAAATAAGACTCCTTAAGAATTATTGAATGGCCATATACCAAACATATCATATTTTCATGTCTTTGGCTGTAAATGTTTTGTGCTTAGAGTCAATGAACATTTAGGAAAGTTTGATGTGAAATCAGATGAAGGTATCTTTCTAGGGTATGCCTTAGATAGTAAATCCTACAGAGTATATAATAAATGAACATTAACCATTATAGAATCCATTCATCTAGTATTCAATGAGTCAAATCGCTTCTCTAAAAGAACTGATGAAGATGAAATTGAGATAAATAAGGAATTTGAAAAACTATCTATTGAAAATGATTCAGAAAAGAGAAATGAAATTAAGGAACCATCTGCTAAAACTAATCAAATTGAAAATGAGGTTAATGAACTACCTCGAGATGGAAGTACATAAAGATTCATCCCATTGATAAAATAATTGGTGAACCATTACGTGGAGTAGCCACACGATCCTCACTTAGGAATATGATTAGTCATTTTGCCTTTTTGTCTCAAGAAGAACCTATGAATGTGAGTGAAGCAATTGAGGATGAATCTTGGGTGATGTCCATGCAAGAAGAGTTAAACTAGTTTGAGAGAAATAAAGTATGGACATTAGTTCCTATACCTGAGGATAAGACAATTATTGGAAAAAAATGGATATTTAAGAACAAGAAAGATGAACATGGGATAGTTTTTGGAAATAAGGCAAGACTAATAGCTCAGGGATATAACCAGGAAGAAGGAATAGATTTTGAAGAAACCTTTGTACCTGTAGTTAGAATGGAAGCCATTCGAATAATATTAGCCTATGTTGCTTTTAAGTGTTTCAAGCTGTATTAAATGGATGTCAAAAGTGCATTTTTAAATGACTACATAAGTGAAGAGGTATATGTAGAACATCCCCCAGGTTTTTAAAACCATAAGTATCCAAAACATGTTTATAGACTAACTAACGCCTTGTAAGGTTTAAAGCAAGCTCCTAGAGCTTGGTATGAAAGACTAAGCAACTTTCTTCTGAACAATGGATTTATCAGAGGAAGTATAGACACAACACTTTTCATAAAGTCTACGAAATATGACATGCTCCTAGTTCAAGTATACGTAGATGATATCACATTTGGGGCAACAAATAAAGACTTGTGCAATGAGTTTGCAAGCACTATGCAAAATGAATTTGAGATGACCATGATGGGTGAACTAAATTTCTTCTTAGGACTTTAGATTAAACAAGTGAAACATTGAATTTTTATAAATCAATTAAAGTACATTAGAGATCTGCTAAAAAAGTTTAATATGGAAGATGGAAAAATACTAGGGATACCTATGAGCTCTTCCTTGAAATTAAACAAAGATGAACAAGGTTCACCAGTAGATGTCAAGCTCTATCGTGGAATAATCGGTAGCTTACTATATTTGACTACCAGCAGACCTGACATAACGTTCAACATATGTTTGTGCGCAAGATTTTAGGCTGCACCAAAAGAGTCACATTTGTTAGCTATCAAATGAATACTTAGATCCTTGTTAGGAACTGATGGTTTTGGTGTATTCTTGAGAGGGGGAGGGGGTGAATTGGGTATTTAAAATTTATTCCTCCTAGGTTAAACCAGATTAGCAGTATTACGCAACATAGGATCTGTCTATGCAATTATAAATTCAATCAACACATGTACAACATATAATGAATCAAGCATACAACATACGTGTGCTGAAAATGAAAGTGCAGAAAATAAATTGCGGTAATATAAAGTACACGCACGATATGTTATCGGGGTTCAACCAACTTTGCCTATGTCCCCGCCTTTAGCTCGCAAGCTCGAGGATTCCACTAATGCTCACTTAACGGGTGGAGCGGCACTAGTTACAACTAAGTCAATTAAAGGGGTTGACCTCAACCAACACGCCTTACCAGGATGGCGCACCTAACTTTCCTAACCGGGTCTAAGCCAATCTGGGACTATTCAACAAGGCTAGTCTCCCTCTTCAGGCTTGTGCCTGTAATACAAAAAATTTGAAATACAATATTTACGTACAAGGAAATGCTTCTTACACAAGCTGATATGTACCAATAGAATCAACACACTACCAAATGATAAGATATATGATAAGCTCAATGTAGTCTTAGTGTCTACTCTCAAAGATTTATGCAAATATTGCAATCAGTATGTGAGAGTGTAAAAGATATGATCTTTATGTCAAATAATGATTTTAATCACAATGCACAAACAAAGATCCTAGGCACACTTTAAATATCTCAACAAATATTTTTATCAGAATATAAACCTCAAGAGATATTCAGATTTAGGTTGTAAAATGATTGGATCTTTGTGTTCAAAATGATAAAATCAATCAAAGAATATTGCTACAAAGATCTTTTAGCACATGGACAAATATCTCAACAAATATTTCTTAAAGTAAACCACACGAGATATTTGAAGATGATTTAAAAAGTATTTTTAACAATCAAAATACAATATGATCTCCTTGAGATATTGCAATAATAATACAACTCTTAGAAGCTCAAGTGAAGTTTTCTTAGGGAAGACTTATTGATAAGGTCTCCTAAGAAAAACTTAAGGTCTTGCTCTCAAATAAAATAATATCAATCAATCACAAATTAGAGAGAGCAAACCTTTAAGGTAAGAACACTCAATTCACACTTACAAACAGATTTTTGGCAATATGACAAGGTAAGTATGAGTGTAGGATGCTTGGAAGTAAGTATGAGAGATTTTGGATTTCAAAGAATTTTCACTAATCAAGTTTCCTAATAAAAAATACTAATCTTTTCAAATGAGGGGGTATATATAGACTACTCCATGATTATAACCGTACATGATACATAGGGAATTTTTAGTATTGTTTTAAACCATTTTAACCCAATTAATCCTGTTTAAAAATTTAACTGCGGTAAAAATAATATGGCAACCCGAGAGCACTGGTCGACCGAACTTAAGGCTCGGTTGACACAGTGACAAAGTTCGGTTAACCGGGAAAAATTTAAACTGAAAGTTCGGTCGACCAAACTAGGGTTCCCAAAGGCGATTTTTCATTTCTGTGCAGTTTGGTCAATTGTGTGGATTTGAACTGAGTGGTTCGGTCGACAGGACGGTTAGCCAAACACTCGTGAGAATTTGGTCGACCAGGTGGTCGGCTTAAGCAATAGGTGTGGTCGACCGTATGGTCAAATGTTTGACCTAGAGAGAGTTCGGTCGACCGGGGTACTTGAACTGGGTAGGGTTTGGTCGACTGTGCTATGGTCAAACTGTTGACCTGGTGACTAGTTCGGTTGACCGATGAATTTTCATTGTGAAGGTACAGTCGATCGAAAATGCATTTTTAATGCATTTCGGTTCTATTTCCTTATGCAATCACCCTAACCATATAAACACATTATGTTTATGCATGTATGAGTGTCTCAGGGTCATTTTAGGTCTTTTTGAGGACACCCAAAAAATTCGGCATCGATCGACCATGCCCTACAGTCATTTGGTTTCCCTATGGTCATTTGAGCTAATCTACCCTATCATGCAGGTAAAGCATTGATTATTATAGACCATTTTCCATAATTACTATTATAGACCCAAATTGAATAATAATTAATTAAAACACAAAATCATATTTAGGGTCTTTATGCTCTTCTTCATATGCCATCAAAGTATCTACGAATATAGACCTGCACACAAACTTGATAGCCATCAATTACCAGTATTTGTCATTATCAAAACCGGGATATAACCCATAGGATCAACAGGAACTATTAAACTGGGGTTATGGTATCGTAAGTATACATCTTTTGAGATTATCAGTTATTCAGATGCTGATGTTGCTGGTAGCAAAGTGGATAGGAAGAGCACAAGTGGCACATGTCATTTCTTAGGACATTCTTTAGTCTCTTGGTTTTCCAAGAAGTAGAATTTAGTTACTCTTTCCATAGCTGAGGCAGAATAAGTAGCGGTAGGAAGTTGTTGTGCTCAAACGCTACACATGAAGCAACAACTGACGGATTTTGGATTAAGCTATGACACAATTCCTATAAGATACAACAATATGAGTACAATAAATATCTCAAAGAATCCTATATTACATTCACGAACTAAACATATAGAAATTAGACATCATTTTCTTTGTGATCATATGCAAAAAGGAGAAGTGATACTTGAGTTTGTATGCACAGATGAACAATGGGCAGACATATTCACGAAACCACTTGCAGAGGATAGGTTTATCCAAATTAGATGTGAAATAAGCCTGATGGATAGCCGAGAAGTTGCCTAGAATTATATTAGATGACGTAATTCAGGGGGAGCAACATCACTTAATATTCACAATTGGTTAAAAATTTCAAATTCGGCTTATTTGTTCCAATTTGATTTCACATATGTTCACATTTGGTATTAGACCCATATCAAGATGAGTGCATGTTAACTGACACATGTTAATCCTTACATAACTTTTAAAATTTAGTGATTGTTTTTGATTATCCATGCCTATGAAATTTGACACATTGTGTATGTTCACATTGCAATTTAATTCAACAACACAATTTTTTTTTTTTTTTGCATTAACGAGGGGGAGAAGTAAATTGAATTAACACAGGGAGACATATTTCACAGTACAATTTTTGAAATCTAAAGGTTGCATATTTTTTTTTCTTAAAATTGATATTTAATTATGTCCGAACATTTGTGTTATATACCTTTTTGTTGATGTCAAAAGGGGGAGAAGAAACAATATAAGGTTATAACAAAAATAGTTAGAAAAATTGGAAAATTATCTTAAGTTTTTTTTTTTACATTGTGTTGAATTTTTTTTTGTGCATTATTTGAGGGGCAACCCATTTTAAATTTTTGCTCGTGTATTTGTCATTATCAAAAAGGGGGAGATTGTTGACTCTATGAGTCCACTCCTATTTTGATAATGACAAATCACTTAGTATTTGATATGTGCATTGATAATATGAGCAAGAACATTACTTAGCATGCACGGAAGGTGATGAAGTCATGGAAGCCATGAGGATATATATATAAAAGCCAATACAATCTGTGGAACTAAAAGAGTAGAAGAATGAAGATGCAAGTGTCAAGTTCAAGATCGTCATTTGAATGGGTATTTAGAATTGATGTATGTGCATATTTTATATGATATAGGTAGAAGCTCAAAATATATACATATTCATCTTATGAAAACCTTCTAGGGTTAAATATGGATTTAGAGAACTTATTTTTAAACCCTGGAAAATGTTTAATAAGAGGTTAAAGTAAGAGAGCTCAAATGATTTTGAAAAACTAAATTGAAAATTCTGAAGTGGGTCTGGCCAGACGACTGAGGATTACCCTCAGAAGTCTGGAGATTCAACTTTGAAAGACTGAAGTTTTTCTTCAGATGTCTGAAGAATTTCCTCAAAAGATTAAAGAATTAGTTCATTCATCTGAAAAATTAATTTTGAAACACAAAATAGGCAAAACACCTTCAGATGTTTGAACCTTCAGTTCTCTAAGCTAAGACTTTAGAAGACTAAACCCATAGTTCAGTCGTCTGACCCTGTATTGAGACTATGACTTTTAGAGCTCTAGGGAACTTCAGTCGTCTACAATCGAGAGCTTAGTCATCTGAACTTGTAAAAACTTTAAAAATCTGGTTTTTAGCGAGAGAACATGCGAGTCATTTAATTAATCAAGTTGATCCAATGGTCAAGACTTAACCTAGGGTCATGAACACTTATAAAATCAACCTCTAAACCCTAGTGCCCCACTTTTTGTATATGATTGAGGAGCCTTGAACATTCTTGCACGTCTCTTGAGATTTTTGAATACTATTGCTAAGAATCATTGTCTGCACTGCAAAGAACACACATTAGCTTGGGTATTCGCATATTCAAGATTTGAGCAAATACATGCACAACCTCTACTAAATCTAGGTTTGATCTTGAGGTTTGGAAATTATTTTATTAAGCTTTCCATTTTTTATTAATCGATCATCTTCTTGATCATTTATTTAGTGAAAAATCTTTTTGGGAGCAAGAAACTTATTTTCCCATAGTTATATTTGAAAAATATTGTTTATTAAATCTTTGAAATACTCAAAGTCATACATTTATTCAAAGGTTTGATCTTGCAAATTATTTGATAGCAAGAACTTAGATCTTCATAATATTCAAGAAAAGTTTTTAATAAGATCACGTTTGGTATTCTTGCATCTAGTTAGTTGAACTAAAACCCTAAGTTTTCCAAAGCATCTACTTATATAATTATTTTGGGAGATTTGATCATAGGAAATTTTGTGAAGCATATGATTCATATAACGATTACATTGTTACATACATACTGAGCATCAAGTTTTATCATATGAATATGTGTTAGGATTTTAATTGTACTCACTAACTTGTGTAGAAGCAATATTGAGTTTTTGCAGAATTCTAATTCTATATTGTAATCACGGTTCGAGTTGTGAACCGGGTGAGGAGGAAGTTGTGCCTCTTGTAAGCAGTGGAGTAGGAGGAAGTTGTGCCTCTTGTAAGTAGCAGATTGTAAGGGAAGCTCCGTACTGGTTAAAAGGAGTAAGGATTTAGTGGAATCGTTGAGTGGGTTGCTCAAGGCGAGGACATAGGTCGGGTTGGCCGAACCTCATAAAGTCGATTTTGCAATTAATTTGTTAAATATTGAAATAGGGATTAAGTGGTAAAATAAACTTAAAGATATTTAAAATACCCAATTCACCCCCCTCTTGGGATTACACCTAAATTAACAGTTGTGGTATGTGCAGGCGAGGGGGTGTGAAATGGGAGACGTCTACTGAAGCAGTCAAAGCCGAAGTTGAAGTAAAAGATTCTTCGGCAAAGGTCCAATATTCCGGTGACACGACGGGAGTATTAAACTTCCGATGGAATTTCAAAATTGCACAACCAAATCGGCGAGGACAACATGGTGGCTCAGTTCGGTCTCAAGACTTGAAATGGTGGAGAATATGCTAGACGAGTTCGTTGTTGGCTATAGCTTCATAATTTGGGGAGTGAGAAGGCTACTAGGTTCATAGAAAGGGAAAAAGAGAAGGAGGGAGATCGGGAGAGGGATGGTGGTCGTGAGATGGAGTTGAGGCTGTGAAGTGCTTAGCTCGTGGGAAGGTGAGCAAAGAGTGAGAGTGACAGCTAGGGGTGATCGGTGTGACGCTGGTTCGCCAGAGATGGGAGAGTAGGGGCTGCGATGTCGGAACTAAAGAAGATCGGTGGAGGGGCGAATGAGATCGGGAGTGAAGCCGATGATGACTGGGGTACATTTTTTTTTTTTCAGGTGGAGCGATTAGAGGGTTCAGACGTGAAGGAGGTGTGAGGATGGTGGTTGCTACAACAACGAGGCTGGGAGTCTGATGCTATGTGGCTGGAGATGGTGATTGTGGAGGGAATCGTGAGACTGTGTTGGAGCCTGGGAGATGAGAACGGAGAGCCCATAAGAGTAATGGTGGGCAGAGGACTGAAGAATGGTGAGGGAGTGCTGGGAGAACCGTGAAGATGGTGGCTATGGTGGGAGATGAAGAGGCAGTAAGAATGGAGATGATGAGAGAGAGACGAGAGAGTGAGAGGCCCGAATCGAAAGTGGAAGGCTGGAGGGTGACAGATGAATAGCACTGATGGAATGAAAAGTGAACAGGGAAGATCTCCCCCATCTACGTGTGTGCGTGTGTAGGCTTTTTATAGGCCTTCTTTGGTGCTAGTTTATTTTGCATGTACCCTTGGTTTCCCTTGGGTGTAACCATTACTTGTACATTATTTTTCTCTTATTTTTGTATTCCTTTTGTTTTTTCACTTTGTTTTTTCTTTTAGTGTTTTTCTTTTTTGTTTTTTGGTGTGACAATAATAATAATAATAATAATAATAATAATAATAATAATAATAATAATAATAATAATAGTAACAGTAACAATAATAAAAATAGTAATAACCTAATAATAATACGAATAGTACTAACAGTAATAATAATACTAGAAATAATAATAATAATAACAACAACAACAACAACAACAATAATAATAATAATAATGATAATAACAATAATAATAAATAATAATGACGCTTTTTAAATATTTGACCCGGACAAAATGGGGTGTCTACAACTGCCTCTCTTTATAGGTTTGTTGTTTAAGATGACGAAAGACTATCTTTTAACAAAAAATCTATATAGATAAAAGATGTTGATTTCGGACTAGGCCAAATATAAAAAAAGTGGCCAAAATGACTCATGAAAATGACTTGCATCGGGTTTGAGAACTCGAGTGCGGAAGCACATAATGATGATTTGCACTGGGTTTGAGAACCCTAATGCCAAAGCAAATGAAAATGACTTGCATTGGGTTTGAGAACCCGAGCATCAAAGCATATGAGGGTGACTTGCTTTGAACATAAGAATTCAGGATGAAGTACACAGGGATGGCTTGCTGCAAATGTGATAATTCAAGCCACGACAAATACGATGATCTGAGCCAAAACAACTCCATGATTATTTAGGTGTGAAATCCTGAGTTTGGAAAACCGGTTACTCCACTGGGGAAGTCCAATCAAGTGTAGGCTCTTGAGATCTCGAATGCTGAAGCATATGAGGATGACTTGCACCGGGTTTAAAAACCTAAGTGCCAAAGCCTATGAAAATGACTTGCACCGGGTTTGAGAACCTGGGTGCTGAAGTACATGAAAAGGACTTGCACTGGGTTTGAGAATTTGGGTGCCGAAGTACATGAAAATGACTTGCACTGGGTTTAAGAAACCGAGTGCCAAAGCACATGAAAATGACTTGCACTGGGTTTGAGAACCCGAGCGCCGAAGCATATGGTGATGTTGCTTGGACCTGGGTTAGTTGCCCCAATTTCTAGGTAAACAAATCAATTTGTTCCCAGGCGAATTGCCCTAGTTTTAAGGTAGATAAATCGATTTGTACTCAGGTTTAGTGGCCCAAGATAATAGCAAACAAGAATTGCACACACTAGTATGAAAAAGGATGTACAAAAGCCTACCTTGCTAGACAAGCATGATTATATGGTGCATGTATGCTGCTATATGTATGCATGCTGGGATGCATGGACGCATGTTGCATGTTACATGATGTATAATGCAAGTTTTTTTTTTTTGCAAACCGAAATGTCGAAGTACAACTGGATGACTTGCATTATGTTTGAGAAACTAAGCGGCGAACCACATAATGAAGATGAATTGCACAAGGTTTGAGAACCCGAGTGCCGAAATACATGGTGATGACTTGCACCAGGTTTGAGAACCTTGGTGCTAGAGTACATGATAATGACTTGTACCACCGAGTTTGAGAACCTAGGTGCTGAAGTACATAGTGATGAATTGCATCGAATTTGAGAACCTGGGTGGCAAAGTACATGGTGATGACTTGCACTGGGTTTGAGAACCTAGGTGCCGAAGTACATGGTGATGACTTGCACCGGGTTTGAGAACCTGGGTGCTAAAGTACATAATAATGACTTGCACTGGGTTTGAGAACCTGGGTGCCAAAGTACATGGAGATGACTTGCACCTGGTTTGAGAACCTGGGTGCCAAAGTACATGGTAATGACTTGCACCAAGTTTGAGAACTTGGGTGCCAAAGTATTTGGTGGTGACTTGCATCGGATTTGAGAACCTAGGTGTCGAAGTACATGGTGATGTCTTGCACCGAGTTTGAGAACCTGGGTGCCCAAGTACTTGGTGATGACTTGCACTGGATTTGAGAACTTTGGTGCCAAAGTACATGATGATGACTTGCATCGGGTTTGAGAACTTTGGTGCTAAAGTACATGGTGATGACTTGCACCGAGTTTAGGAACTTGGGTGCCGAAGTACATAGTGATGACTTGCATCGGTTTTAAGAACCTGGGTGTTGAATTGTAAAGACCTAAAAATTATAATAATTAAATAATAGAGAGAAGGAAAATTTTAAAAAGACAAAGCAGGGTTCATCGACGAATGCCTTGGTTTTGCCAACGAACGCTTTGTAGGATTTGTGGACAAAGTTCAGTGTCTTTTCAAGGAAGATATACCAAGAGAGAGTGTTTCGGACCCCTTGGTTCATCAACGAGCTCTTTACCTTCATCAATGAACTCTCTTCTCTGGTTCGTTGGCGAGTACATGTGGTTTGTCGATGAAGCCACATATCAAGCCACCTATAAATACACTGAAATAGGAATTCAGCGTGAAAAATCACTTTCTCTCTTATTTTTCTCTCTCTACCCTTGGTTTCTCCTCCTTCTCTTTACAAATCCGGCCTCGTTTCTCCCTGATTCAACGATCAGAAGGTGCCACAATGATCCTGGGGAGATTCTCTACAACTTAACCGGAGCAGAATTTTGGTTTGAGGAGTTCAGGCACCATCCCAAAATCAAGGTAAGTAGGCTGTTTAAGGGTTTAGTAGTTATCAGGCTTTTCTAAACCTAGATTTTGGGTTAGATGGAAATTTACTGGTGTTTGTGTTGATTAAATTAGGGTGTTGTGAGTGCAGGGTTTGGGTTTCCAAACACCTCAGGCATGGGTTGAGGATCCCAGCAGGTATTTTCCTAGGAATTCAGGTAATATTGATAAATAATTAGTAGTTCAGAAATTTTATGAATAAAAGATAAATGTGAGCCTGGGGAAAAGGTAGATATGGTTATTATTTTGAGATGGGTTAGTCAAATTAGGAAATGTATATTATTACAGAATTTAGTGTTTGGCACGACTGGTGTAGGAATACAATTGGAGTTAGATCTCCCTAGCTAGTTAGGTAAAGGAAATATGCTATACTAGTAAATTCTAAATTTTTTTAGTAAATTATAATATTTGATTATGAGGTACAGAGTATAAATTATATAGTTATACAAATTTTAGTATATGAGTTCTATCTATTAATTGTGTGGCTTGAGTGAGTATTTGTTCAGTACAGTATTTATGCATTTTTCAGAATATCATGATCTACAGTATTTATGCATAGATATATGTTTTATTGGATTTATGGAATTATGATTTACAGTATATACACAGACAGATATTTTATAGCATTCTCAGAATACCATGATTCCCAAAATTACAAAACCATCACACTCAGATATTACAGTTTATTCAGTATAGATATTACAGATCATATGGATAAGTTACCATAGATATTTTAGCTTAGATTATTCAGTATATTCAAATCAGTTTTTTAGCGTTATGGTTATTTTGGAATCATGATGAAACAGTAAGATATATATAGAGAATAATATTATATAGTATAAGACCTTGATGAATTAGATCAGTATCAGAGCATAGTACTGTAGCTATTTCAGTTTAGAGTGCAACCATATGTCTCAGATAGAGTGTGGAACCGCTGATTGTGCCACAACAGTGTAGAGTGCTCTCTGGTGTCCAGACCAGGTGGAACAGGCCTTTTGTGATATAGGCATGTTTATGTATACAGTTAGACTAGCACTGGTAAGCCAATAAGTGTTTAGTTATGCCTACGGGCCGCACAACTAGTCATGTGGGGTAAATCATGACATATAGTTTTCGAGGGAAGTTTTCATAGTTATTTATATGTATATAGATGTATAGAATAACAACAGATATAATATAATACAAGAAGTATGAATAAATAGAAACCTCAGATATTGTAGTTGTATTTTAAGCCACATAGGTGTGAGTTACACTATATATTATTTTACATGCTATCTCAATTTTAGTTATTTATCAGTACAATATTCATGTAAACTTACTTGCCCCACACTGCCAATAGCATATTTTTTCTTATTGAGAGGTATCTCATCCCGGTAATTTAGCATATTTCAGGTGATATAATTAGACGAGCAAATCAAGCTCGGAGGTAGAGGGGATAGTTATACTACCCTATCAGAAGGGTAAGTGGTTTTGGGGAAATGTATTTATTAGTATTTTATAAGGGATCTGGTGGAGGATTTTTGGGTAGATATGTGTGTATTAATGTTTGAGAAGGTACTAAATTCTAGTATTGCAAATATGGGTGT
Organism: Malania oleifera; assembly: GCF_029873635.1. Taxonomy (NCBI): domain Eukaryota; kingdom Viridiplantae; phylum Streptophyta; class Magnoliopsida; order Santalales; family Ximeniaceae; genus Malania; species Malania oleifera. Next base: position 99,978,202 of record NC_080418.1, on the reverse strand, counting down.
ATGACTTCATGTTTTTTGTTGCATAGGAATGTTATCTTGTGAACATGAATTTCCTTAGTGCCCACCTAGGGCCTGAGATGTTATAATAGTTAATACAGGGGCATCAGAGTAATTTTAATTATTTATTTTTTAAAAAAATGGTATGAATTTTCATGTCATTACATTTTGGTATTAGAGCCTAGGTTGCTAGGTTTTGTAGACTCTAGAGTACAATGGAAAATAATGCCAGAATACAGGAATGGATTTTGGAGAAAGAAATTTGGATAAAATAGAATTTCAATGAGTTAATGCTAAGAATTAGGATGAGAATTTAGGGTTTTGTTCTACAGTATCGAAGTAGGAACTTTGGAGGTGGTTTCTATGATTTTCTTGGGGTGATGATTTCAAGAAAACCATAGTAAACTATCGTTGGTTTCTATTTACATATGGTAGGATCAGACCTTAAATTAGTAATAGGAGGTATGAGGGTATCCTACTTAGATTAATGTAAGAATAACATTGAGAGGTTCAGATTCTCAAAATAGTTTAGTGTTGTTACAGGATGGACCCTGAGGGTAGCAGTGCCCATGCCAGTAGTGATGATGGTGCAAGCCCCTCTGGTGTGAGAAGCAATGATTCAGATGCTGTTCTGCGTAGTGTGGCTCAGCAGGTTATGGTTGAGATTGCACGGAACTTCAGGGAGCAGGGAGGCCCTACTGTAGCCCAGGGTTGTACGATAGAAAAGTTCACAAAGATGAATCATCTAGCATTTTCAAAAGGAGCTTACCCCATTGTTGTAGAGAATTGGATGTAGGAGATTGGGAAAATACTGACAGTGCTCCATTGCTTCGATGAGCAGAGGGTCCTCTATGCCATGTACTTGTTGACAGGCGAGGCCGAGAAATGGTGGACAACTACGAGATTATTGGAGGAGCAGAGGCCCATAGCAGTGGCTATGACTTGGAGCATGTTCAGGGAGGTATTCTTTGATAGATATTTTCTTGCCACTGTTAGAGAGGCTAAGATAGTGGCGTTTTTGAATTTGTCCCTAGGAAATCTTATAGTTCAGCAATATGCAGCGAAGTTCATTGAGTTGTCACACTTTGCCCCCTATGTCATTCCAGATAAAGTTAAGAAGGTGAGGATGTTTGAGAGGGGCTTGAGGTGAGAAATATATAAACAAGTAGTAGTTCTGAAGATGCAGGATTTCTCTACACTAGTTGACAAAGCCATAGTAGCAGAGGAGAGCAAACAAAACAATGTGGGAGTACTGAGCCAAAGGAAGAGGCCCATGGCTCTAGGTTTTAAGGCGGGTTCCAGTTCGGGCTCATGGAGAGGAGATCAGTACGGAGGAGGCCAGAGGCAGATGATGGGACACAGTGGTTTTCAGGGTGGGTAGACTTATCCTATTTGCCCTAGATGTGGGCGGAGGCATTCGGGAGAATGTAGAGTGGGAGAGAATGTCTGCTATCGGTGCGAGAGATTCAACCATATGGCACTATAATGAGCCCGAACTGGAATGAGTAGAGGAACACAACTCCAGCGAGGGTTTATGCACTGACAAAAGGAGACGCTGAGGCTACCGAAGACGTTGTTACAGGTACACTTACTGCTTTACCATATAAAATTTTTGTTTTACTTGAATCAGGTGCCAACTCATTCCTTTGTATCGTCGGGACATATTAGAATATCGGGGCTGGAGGCGCAGTTGTTAGATATTGAATTATTAGTTGTCATGCCGACTGGGTGAGTAGTGAGGTGTAGGAGACTACTTAAAAATTATCCAGTAAGTATTTAGGAAAAAGTGTTACCAGCCGACCTGGTAGTATTTGATATGCAGGGGTTTGATGTGATATTGGGTATGGACTGGTTGGTAGCTAACTACGCCAGCATTGAATGCCATAAAAAATAAGTGATCTTCAGACCTCCAGGTGAGCAGGAATTTAGATTTGTGGAATCACGTTTGCATGCCTCACCACAATTAGTATCGGCTATTCAGGCAAGGAGGTTGCTTCAGGGTGGTTGCCAGGGGTATGTTGCGTATATGAAGGAGATGCCAAAAGAAGAATTGAAACAAACTGATATTCTAGTAGTTAGGGAATTTTCAGATGTTTTTCTAGAGGAGTTACTTGGTTTACCACCAAACTGAGAGATTGAATTTGCTATGGATTTACTACAAGGATCAACACCAATATCTAAAGCGCCTTATTGAATGATTCCAGCTGAACTAAAAGAATTGAAATATCAGTTGCAGGAGTTGTTGGATAAAGGGTTTATTAGACCTAGTGTGTCACCTTGGGGAGCACCAGTCCTATTTTTAAAGAAGAAAGACCGAACTATGAGGATGTGCATTGATTGTAGAGAAATAAATAAATAGTTAAGAATAAATATCCTCTTCTCAGAATTGATGATTTATTTGATCAGCTCTAGGGGACTTAGGTCTACTCTAAGATTGACTTGTGATCAGGATATCACCAAGTGAAAGTTAAAGCAAATGATGTTTTAAAAATAGCTTTTCAAACCAGGTATAGGCATTATGAGTTCTTGGTGATGCCGTTCGGGTTAACTAATGCACCGACAGTGTTTACAAATCTAATGAATCGGGTGCTCCATCAGTACTTATGCCTGTTTGCTGTGGTATTTATTGATGATATAGTGGCCTACTCAAGAAGTTCTGAGGAGCACGAGAATCATCTGAGGCTGGTATTACGGGTATTGAGGAAAAAGAAAATGTTCGCTAAATTTAAGAAATGTGAATTCTAGTTGAGGCAGGTTACTTTTCTCGGGCATGTAATTTCAGGGGATAGCATATCAGTAGATCCAAGCAAGATAGAAGCAATGGTAAGTTGGGTGAGATCAGGGAACGTTCATAAGGTCAGTAGTTTCCTAGGATTGGCAAGGTACTACAAGAGTTTTGTGGAGGGTTTTTCCAGATTATCAAGTTTACTGACATGACTCACAAGGAAAAATGTGAGATTTGAATGGATCAACAAGCATGAGCAGAGCTTCCAAGAGTTAAAGCAACGGTTGGTCACTGCACTGGTATTATCTACTCCATCAGAAGAGGATGGATTTGTTATATATAGTGACGCATCATTGAGGGGACTCAGGTGTGTGTTGATGTAGCACGGGAGAGTTATTGCATACGCATCTTAGTAGCTTAAAGAATATGAAAGGAACTACCCGGTGCATGATTTAGAGCTAGCTATAGTGGTGTATTCTCTAAAGATCTAGAGGCATTATCTTTATGGTGGGAGATGTCAGATCTTCACTGACCATAAAGGTTTAAAATTCTTCTTCACTCAAAAAGAATTGAATATAAGGTAAATAAGATGGTTAGAACTTATTAAAGACTATGATTGTACTATTAGCTACCACCTAGGAAAATCAAACGTGATGGTTGATGCACTAAGCCAAAAATCGGTGGGTGCAACATTTTCAGCAATAAAGGTTCATTATTTGATTCATATGGATTTGGAGAGGTTTGATGTGGAGTTAATAGAGGGTAATTCCCATGCATTCATCGTCAGCTTACTATTACAGCCTACCCTGCAGGAGAAAATTAAAGCTGCTCAGAGAAATGACGCAGAATTGGTAGAGCTGATAGATAAAGTGTAGGACTATCAGGGCGAGGAGTTTGGTATATCAGATGATGGAGCTTTATGGATTCATACCATATTGTGCATCCTTGAAAATACTGAGATTAGGAGGGCTATATTACAAGAAGGACACATATCCCTTTATATAGTGCATCCTGGCAGCACTAAAATGTATCGGGACCTTTGAGAATATTTCTAGTGGAACAGTATAGAGAGGGAGATAGCTAAATTTGTGGAGTAGTGTTTGATGTGCTAGCAAGTGAAGACTGAGCACTAGAGATCGGTAGGACAGCTACAACCACTCCACATACCCAAGTGGAAGTGGGACCATATATCCATGGATTTTGTTATAGGGTTACCACAAGCGCTGCATGGTCAGAATGCCATTTGGGTGATTGTAGACTGGTTGACGAAGATTGCCCACTTCCTACCTATTAAAGTTAGTTATTCTATGAATGGACTAATAGAATTATACATTCAAGAGATAGTTCGATCTTATGACGTGCCAGTATCTATAGTTTCAGATTGAGACCCACAATTTACATCATGATCTTGGAGGAGTTCCTAGGAAGCTTTGGGATCTTAGTTATCATTCAGCACAACCCTTTCATCCTCAGATTGATGGGCATACAGAGAGAACGATCTAGATACTTAAGGATATGTTATGAGCATGTGTGCTAGATTTTGGAGGTAGTTGGATTTAGTATTTACCACTGGTAGAGTTCGCGTATAATAACAGCTACTAGGCTAGCATCGGGATGGCGCCAAACGAGGCATTATATGGTAGAAGGTGTTGTTCTCCACTATACTGGGATGAAGTTCGATTTATTAAAGACCTTAGTAGTGCAACTCAAAGTCGGCAAAAAAGCTATGTAGATACTCGCTGTCAAAAATTGGAGTTTGATGTGGGAGATCAGGTATTTTTTAGGGCGGCACCACTGAGAGAAGAAATGAGGTTTGGGAAGAAGGGTAAGCTGAACCCTAGGTTTATTGGCCCATTTGAGATACTTGAGAGAGTGGGGCCAGTCGCCTACAGGCTAGCATTACCACCAGCACTATCTAGGATACATGACGTATTTCATGTTTCCATGCTGAGGAAATACGTCCTAGATCCCTCCCACGTGATCAGCTATGAGGAGATAGAGCTTAGAGATATATTAGCATATGAGGAAACACAAGTACTGATTCTAGATAGAAAGGAACAAGAGTTGCGTACCAAGAAAATACCATTAGTAAAAGTCCTGTGGAGGAATCATGCAGTTCAGAGGCTTCGTGAGAGCTAGAGGAAGATATATAACAAGAAATACCCACATATGTTTAGTGGGAACTGGTATTAGATAGGATAGAAACATCTATAGCTCAGATAAAGTAAGTTTTGTTTGATATCATTTATATAGTACATAGTAATTGATATATAAGTTGTATTTTAGGTTATAGGATAGATAGTGTTTTGGTTTTGGGACAATTTTATTTTATGAGTATATTTATAATCTCTCAGAATCCTAATTGTAACCACGGTATTCCTCTGCCACAAGTGAGGATAATTGATAAAATAAGTAGAAAATTTTCCTTAGAGGATGGTGTATAACATAGATAACAAATTTTGAGGATGAAATTTTATGAGGGGAGAATGTAAAGACCAAAAAATTATAATAATTAAATAATAGAGAGAAGGAAAATTTTTGAAGGACAAAGTAGGGTTCGTCCACGAATGCGCTGGTTTCGTCGACGAACTCTCTGTAGGATTTGTGGACGAAGTTCAGTGTCTCGTCGATGAAGAGATGCCGATAATTGGTGTTTCAGACCCATTGGTTCATCAATGAGGTCGACGAACTCCCTTCTTTGGTTTGTCGACAGGCACACGTGGCTTGTCGATGAAGCCACGTGTCAAGCCAACTATAAATATGCTGAAATCGGGATTCAAAGTGAAAAGTCACTTTCTCGTTTATTTCTCTCTCTCTACCCTCGGTTTATCCTGCTTTTTTCTACAAATTTGTCCCTATTTCTCCCCAGTTTGATGATGAGAAGCTACCACAATGATCTTGGGGAGATTCTCTACAACTTAGTCAGAGCAGAATTTTGGTTTGATGAGTTCAGACGCCATCCCAAAATCAGGGTAAGTAGGTTGTTTAAGGGTTTAGTAGTTATCAGGCTTTTCTGAACCCAGACTTTGGGTTAGATGGAAATATACTGGTTTTTGGGTTGATTAAATTAGGGTATTGTGATTGCAGGGTTTGGGTTTGCAATCACCTCAGACATTGATTGAGGATCCTAGCAGGTGTTTTCCCAGGAATTCAGGTAATTGACTCACTCGAAAAATGAGCAGCTCAAAAGTTATCCCAAGTATAGGAGTTCTGTTATGTAATATTTAGCCCAAAGGCCTGATCGACTCCTTAGGAAATGTAGTTTAATCTCAAATTTTACGTAATTCTAATAAAAAAATAAGAAACAAAAGGGCACTGAACACAGTTCAAATTCGAGTTTTCTGGATTGTTTGAGATTTCTTTTGACTAATTAAAATAATGTGCAATTTAAAATCTAAGTCCTAACATGCACTAATTTAACACTGAGAAATGGGAATCCTAAATTTAACATTCCGAACCAAAGCCTGAAGATGAAAACTATACGACGCAACGAAAGCAGGCAATAAAGAAAACTTAATCAAATACAAGCTCAAATTAAATTTCAATGCAATCAATAACGCAACCCAAAATTAACTCTTTTAACAATTCAAATAGAAACACGATAAAAATTTTTCAAACCTTAATTAATTAAATAAAAAATCAAATTAAGATTCGAACTTTAACAACTAAATGATAAACTTAAACACAAAAAAAAAAATCAGATTTTAATTAAACCGACTTTAAATTAAATAAATCACAAAGAGATTTAATTCCGAAAAGAAATAACTCAATCAAATACTAACTCAAGTAATAATATTAATTGAGAAGTGAAAGAAAAAAAGACACAAATAAACCTTAATAATAACTCCCAAACACAATTTTAAAACTAGAACTTTAATTAAAATTTTACTAGAAAAAATACAATTATTCAATTAATGAAAAGTAATAACAAAATAAAACTAAAGAAGAGAGAAGAGATAAAAGAAAAAGGAAGAGATAGAGAAAAAGAAAGAAAGCAAAGATGTGTGTGTGGCTCGGGTATGGCAACTACAGAGAGCTCAGATGAAACTTGAAGGAAGAACAACAAAGCAGCAGCATCCGTGGAGTTTCAGGTTACTGGAAGCAACTAAAAATGGAAGGAAGAACAAAGTAGCTGGCAACAACTATAGGTGGCTCTCTAGTTCAGCAGGGAGGCTCGGGCCTTGGATGGAGTTGTTCTCGAGTGGCTGGCCATGATAGAGAGGAGAAGCAGTCAGCAGGAACACTGGAAGAGCACAATGAACTCTTTGGTTGGCAGCACCAGCAGCAAGGGGGCACTCAGGTTCGGACCTTTTTAAACAGCAGCTAGCAGGTTGCTCGGCTGGGAGGTTTCACCGTAGTAGGGAGAAGAGTAGGGAATATAAGGAAAGTAAGGGAGAGAGAGAGAGAGAGAGAGGAAAAGGAGAAGGGGAAGGAAAATAGAAAAAAAGGGAGGAGAAGAGAAGTTGCAGAGAGAACTGAGAAGGGAGAGAAGAGAAAGGGAGGCTGGGGCTGTTGTGTGGCTGAGAGCAAAGGAAAAAAAAGGAGAAAGGGAAAAGAGTTGGGAAAGAAGAAAGAAAGGAAGGAGAATGAGATGAGGGAGTTGCGTCCAAAGAAGAGAAAGAAAAAAAAAATAATATATAGAGGGAGAGGGGGGAGTGCCCTACGCCAACCCAGTAAGGGATCTGTACCCGGTTATTGTGCTTCTATTTTTCTTCTTTATTTTGTTTCCTAGAAAATGAGGGAAATGTTAACCATCTTAGAGCTTGTATCACTCAATGCTTAAAACACAGAAGTTATAATTAATCTTCTCATCTTTCTCTAGAATTTCAAATCATCTCAATTGAAGCTCAAACAGAGAAATTATGTGCAAATTACGAAGCGATGCCGGTTTTAGCTCCCTATAATTGCCATGTGATAAAAAAATACCAAAAATTCATAAATTGCTCAATAAAACCCAAATATTATAAATAGGACACCATGCTAAAATATGGAGAGTAATTAGGTATTTAATTAAAAATATAAGCTTCAATGAATGAATTAAACTACCCAATTACGCAATTTAAGCGCGTAATCACACCCCCAACTAACGTTTTTCTAGTTTCTAGCAAATAATGTGAATGAATTCCAGGGCAATATCCACAGATAATAACTCCAACAAAAATGAATGAATGCACATGCGACACAACCACACTGTGTCACAATTCTCACACCAGCTCATTCATATTCAATACACACAACTCCGAAGCATGTAACTCATGCAAGTTTCATCATTATATAGGAATTAAGAATAGTATACTCACATAAAGTTAACCAGCGATACAGTTCAGAGTTAATGTGGTTATATAAATTCGAGTATAAACAGGTGAAATTTCAAGGAATGTGTGATGTGTGTGGCTCATTACACCTAGGATACCAGTGGACACCTATAGAACAGTCGTTTTGACTCGGCCTAACTGGTATACCCTAAAAAACACTTAAAATGGATAGGTTGACTCATCATATGTGAAGAGGAGTGTAGCGATCAAACATCCCATATATTGCATGGAACAAATGCTAAATGTATGGAGTGGACTAGTCTAAAAAGGATCTAGCCTATTTATGAAGTGTCGAGTCCTTCACCCTAACATCTTCTCACCTACTCGCCATGTCCAACCCAGACCACCCTAAATCAACTTATTCACATACCTAGAATGAATGTATCTGAAACATTAAGCGGTTGAAAAGTCTTCATATGTGGAGAACATGTGTCGCGTCCATGACTTTTTATGCATTTCTATGGAGCAGGTATTAATCTTTCATTTCATGTGCATTTCTAATTTTCTTATTCTTTCTTATGCTCTTCTTCCATTTTTTTTTCTTTTCTCAGTCAATTAGGACAATCATTATACTTCTTTTGTTGTCTTCATACCACCAATAGGAATTAAAGCTCGAATAGTAGTCCATGAATTAAGTCTATTTCTAGGTTGGTTCAGCCTTCACATCTTGAGTAGGCTACAAGACCTAGGTTTCTATCTCCCCACTTGATGCCACCTCTAGGCTAGCAAGTCAAAAATAGATACTAGTGTACAAAAAGTATCTAGAAAAAAAAAAAGGGAAAGTTTATTTTCAATGACTTTGAGTTGACGTCAAAAACTCAAAAGAACGATAAATGGCTCAACAAAACCTCACAAGGTGTCATTGTCGCCACGGGCACTCTCTCAGTGCTCGTAAGGAACCCTAAGTGCTACAAGTCACGTAAACGTGTATTTTCAGTCTCATGAGATACCATGTAAATACAAGAGTTATGTATCCAAATTAATATGAATGTACTACCAATCAATTCTTCATGGAGTTACATCATCATATAAAGAGAAACTACACATAAATGACTCAAGTGTGTAATTCTTAGGTTATATGCAAGTATGTGAAGGGTATAAGTCAGTGTTAATCATGGCATAAGTCAATGTAATTCCTCAATACTCTTTCTTTCTTTTCTCATTTTTTTTTCAAATTAATATAAAACCCAGCAAGTATACGTGCATAGTGTCACATGCAAATTCTCACCCCCCAACTAAAGTGGAACATTGTCCTCAATGTGAAAGCATAGGGGAAATAGAAAAACTATGCACGAGTGAACAAATTAATAGAAAATCACTACCAACTAATGCAATAGAAAAGGAAAAGCAAGATGCAAATAAGAAAAAATAAAATGAAAAGAAAAGAAAAAAAAATGAAAAAGAAAAAAAGTAAGATAGAAAGGTCAGAGGACTCTCCTAGGGTCTTGCAGAAGGAAGACCTCTTCATGTGGATCAAATGGAGTCATTAAGGGCTTTCGATGCTATCCTCTTATTGTGAAGCAATTACCACTCTTTCGATCTACAATCTCTACCACACTATGAGAATGAACTTTTTCAACAATGTATGGGCCACCCCATCGGGGCTTCAGTTTTCCAGGAAAGACATGCAATTTCAAGTCATAGAGAAGCACTTACTGAGAAGGGAAAAGTTGTTTGTCTTTGATTTTCTTGTCATGCAACAACTTCATCCACTCCTTGGCTTAGTGGGAATTTTTGTAAGCTTCCCTCCTAGATTCTTCAAGCTCACATACCTGTAATTTCCTTAAACCTTTTGCATCATCAAGTGAAAAGTTAATCTATTTTATAGCCTATAAAGCATGATGTTGAATTTTAACAGGTAAATGACATGCCTTACCATAAACTAACTTGTAGGGAGACATCCCTAAGTTTGTCTTGAAAGCTGTTCAGTAGGCCCAAAGTGCATCAACAAGTTTTTTTGATCAGTCATTTCAATTAGGACGCACGGTTTTCTCAAGTATGATTTTGATCTCTCTACTGGCCAACTTAGCTTGACCACTAGTCTAAGGGTGGTATGGAGAAGAGACCTTATGGGCCACTCCATATTTTTGCATGTGTTTTTAAAAAGGTTTGTTACAAAAATGCAACCCTCCATCACTAATGATCACCTTGGGCATTCCAAATCGTGCAAATAACTCCTTGAAAAAACGGATGACAACCCTGTGGTCATTAGTTCTACAAGGTATAGTTTTCACCCATTTTGAAACATAGTCCACAACAACTAAAATGTAAGAATGCCCAAAAGAGTTTGGGAATGGTCCCATAAAGTCAATGCCCTAACAGTAAAAAATTTTAAGAGTCAAAATGGGACACATAGATCATTTTTTTCTATAATTTTCCTTTATTCCTGACAAGTCTCATTGGTTTTACAAAAATTCTCAACATCCTTGAACATAGTAGGCCAGTAGAGTCTACTTCGCAAAATTTTTGAAACGGTTTTCTTTGCAGCAAATTGACTTCCACATGCTCCACTATGACAAAAATGCATCACAGAAGTGAATTCATCATCAGACACACATCTACGAACCAACTAGTCAAAGCAGGATTTAAACATATATGGATTGTCAAAATAATAATATCGTACCTCGGCAAGGAACTTACGCTTATCCTGAGTTAACCAATGTTCTGGAATTTGGTCGGTGACAAGGTAATTCACAATATTGGCAAACCATAGAGCGCATGACATTGCAAAAAGACGTTCATCCAGAAAGTCATCATATAAGGGAGAGGGAGATACAGACACATCAGGTAGCTGCAAACGAGAGAGATGGTAAGCTACAACATTTTCCATACCCTTTTTATCTCAAATAGTGATGTCAAATTTCTGGAGAAGTAGAATCCATCTAATCAACCTGAGTTTAGCATTTGTCTTTGCTAACAAATATTTCAGAGTAGAGTGATTAGTGCAAATAATAACAGGCGATCCAATGACATAAGAACGAAATTTTTCTAAGGCAAATACAATAGCTAACAATTCCTTCTCAGTGATGGTATAATTTTTCTGAGCATCATTCAAAGTTCGACTCGCATAATAAATGACAGAAGGCTTGTTATCAATTCTTTGACCCAGAATGGCTCCAAGGGCGTAGTCACTAGCATCAGTCATGATTTCAAATGGCAAGTCCCACCGAGGAGGTTGTATGATGGGTGCAATAGTCAAATGTTTCTTTAGCATTTGAAAAGAATATTGACATTCATCAGTCCATAAGAATTCAGTCTTATTCTGCAATAAAGTACATAATGGTTTAGCAATATTACTAAAACCCTGAATAAAATGCCTATAGAAGCCAACATGACCAAGGAAAGAACGGATATCCCTAACTGTCTTAGGGATAGGTAACTAGGAAATCAACTCTACCTTGGCCCTGTCAACCTTTATACCACGCTCAAAAACCAAATGACCAAGCACTAAACCACTACTTACTATAAATTGACATTTTTCCTAATTTAAAAGCAAATTATTTTCCTCACATCTTTTCAAAATAGCAGTCAAAATTTTCAAACAAATATCAAAAGGCTTACCAAACACTGAAAAGTCATTCATAAAAAATTCACATATATCATCTAACATATCAGAGAAAATATTCATCATGCAGCGCCGGAAAGTAGTAGGTGCATTACATAGACCGAATGGCATTTTGTGAAAGCCGAAAGTACTGAAGGGACAAGTGAAGGTAGTATTATCTTCATCCTCAAGTTCTATAGAAATTTGATAATAACCAGAAAATCCATCAAAGAAACAGTAAAAAGAATAATTACCAGCTATTTTTTCGAGTATTTGATCTAGAAAAGGTGACGAGAAGTGATCTTTTTGGCTAAACAAATTTTATTTACAATAGTCAGTGCACATTCTCCAACCCATTAATTTCATAGATTGGATCAACTCTCCATTGGCATTTTTAATGACAATCAAACTAGATTTTTTTGGAACTACCTGTGTTGGGCTTACCCATTTGCTGTCGGAGATCGGATAGATGATGTCAGAAGCTAATAATTTCAGCACTTCGTTCTTTACTACCTCCTTTATGGTTGGATTCAGCCTCCATTGTGCATCATGAATTGGATTAGCGTCTCCTTCCAAGAAGATGTTATGAGTACAAATCGAAGGATCGATACCCTTGATGTCTGCAATGGTTTATCCTATCGCTTCGCGATGCTTCCTTAGTACTTGCAATAACTCAGTTTTTTGTTTAAGAGTAAGGTGGGAAGAAATTACCACATAAAATATGCGTTCTTCTAGACCCAAAAAAATATATTTCATTTATTTAGGCAATGGTTTTCGTTCGAGTGTTGGAATTTCTTCTTCTGATGACTTCATAATTTCGGGCAGGTCAATAGCCTTAAATGTTGGCTTAAGCCAACTACTCGTGTAACTTGCATCCAACAAGTAAGGGGAACCATCTATCCCTAAAAATTGCCCCTCTGATCCTGGCAATTTTTCATCAAATACCTCAAGCTGTTCAGAAGAGTCATTTTCTAACGCGCCATCAACATCAAGTACTAACAATAGCTCAGAAATATCCAAATTATCTATTACATCAGCTGCATGTATTTCTATGTCATCGCACCCACTTGACATCTTGTGAGCATTGAACACATTCATTTCCAATGTCATGTTTCCAAACATGAGCTTAAGTACTCCGCTTTGACAATTAATCAGGGTAATAGAAGGAGCAAGGAATGGTCGGCCAAGAATAACTGGGGCCTGATATGTGGTGGAGACAAGCTGCTGCATGTCTAGAACAACGAAGTCCATGGGATAGTAAAATTTGTCAACTTGAACCAATACATCCTTGCGGAGTTTTTACAAATCTGTCTGCCAACTGTAGCATTATAGTAGTTTGCTTCAACTCACCTAAACCCAGCTGCTCATTTATCGAATATGGGAGCAAGTTCACACTACTCCCTAAATCAAGTAAAGCTCTCCCAATATGAGATTCACCAATCATGACAGAAATAGTGGGAGAACCAGGATTTTTGAGTTTCTATGGAGTCTGACTCATTATCAACGCACTAACTTGCTTAGTCAAGAAAGAATTTTTCTTCATATTTAGTTTCCTTTTTTACTGTGCATAGGTCTTTCAGAAATTTTGCATGTGGGGACTTGTTGTATGGCATCCAAAAGTGGAATGTTGATCTTCACCTATTTGAATATTTCTTGGATCTCAGTGTGATACTTATTTTTCTAACCAAATGTCAACCGTTGAGGATAGAGTATCACAAGTTGATCTTCCTTAACAGTCTCATCCTCCTTATCATCTAACTTCTTTGAACTTGAGTTTGCTTCATCTGATTTTATTTTTCCTTTATTTGTCTCAGCTGTCACTTCAGGTGTTGGAGTAACTATTTGTCGATCAGTAGGTAGTTCAGGACGGGAAACTTCATTTCCGATTATCAAGGTAATAACTGCCTTAGCTGACTCAAAAGCATCCCCTATACATTGTGCACCGGTTGCTGTTGATGTTAATATACATGGGGATTAGGCTGAGGCTATGCTGGAAATTTCCTTTTTTTCAAGGTATTTAGTTGTGTACTTATCTTATTCATGGTGTCTCTCAGTTCACTGAAGGCTTGATTACTTTGATTGTTGGTCATGATGTGGAGCTGCATGAATTGCTGAAACATGTTTGCCATCTGCGCCATGCTATCATCAGTAGATTTCTTTGCTGGAATAGGAGCTAAATTTGGTTGAAATACCAGAGGTGCGTAGATCTGAGAAATCTATTGCCGCTGATATTGTGGTTGAGGAGCTGCAACTGGATGATATATTGGCTGCAGAGGTGGTGCATAAGATTAAGGAGTTTGCTGATATTGTGAGGATGATGAACCAGACAGATCATTCCTTCGTGAGAGGTTCAGGTGATTCCTCTATCCAGGATTACAAGCATTCGAGAACGGTTGATTCTGAGATTTGTTGACCCAATTCGCTGATTGTACCTATTCAGATATACTCTCACGCAAAACTAGTAGTAAACGACAATCTCTAATTTTGCGGTCTAAGGTCTCACAGATAGAGCAGTCTTATGCTTTCACTTTTTCTAATTCCATAACCTCTAGTTTCTTAGATAGCGCAGCAACAAGAGCTTGTTGACTAGTTTCCTCTTTGACCTCGTGTCTGCCTCCACCATTGATCATTTTGAGAGGTTGTGGTGCTATTGGTGTCCATTCATGTCATGTGTTCCATTGTTGAGCACTCTTAGCTAAATAATCAAAGAATGATAGAGCCTTATTCAGTTCCTTACTGAAGAACTCCTCGTTGTACATAGCCTGGACAAACTATTTAAATGTAGGGGTTAAAGCAATATAAAAATAATTCACTAACCTCCATGATTTGAATCCGTGGTGTGGACATATATTAATCAGGTCCTTGAATCTCTCCTAGCAAGCTTGGAACGTCTCGTCATCTCTCTGCATGAACTGAATGATTTGCTCCTGTAGGTATTGAGTTCTCTAAAAAGGAAAGAAATTATGTAAGAACTCATGTTGCATTTCAGCCCAACTAGTAATAGAGTTAGGTCATAGAGAATTAAACCATATTTTTGCCTTATCTTTCAAAGAAAAGGGAAACAAGTGAAGTTTGATATACTCATTAGTTCCATCCCTATTAATGAAAGTGGTGTAGACCAACTCAAAATCTGTGAAGTGTTGTTATGGACTCTTAGAATCCATTTCGTGAAACTGGGGTATCACATATAACATGCCATGCTTAATGTTGAAGTTCAGTGCATCTTGTGGTAACGCAATACAGGAAGGTGTGTATGTGTATGTAGTCTGTAGAAAATCCTGAAGTGTATGTGGTGCAAGTGCAGCCATAACTTCCTCAAAGAATTGTTTAAATAGATTGCCCAAAGCAATTTCAGAATCACTCATAAAAGTAACAAGAGAATAGTCATATCAGGAAGGTGTGGATGTGCGTGTAGGCTATAGAAAATCCTAAAATGTACAGCAACCATAACTTCCTCAAAGAATTTTTTAAACAGATTGCTCAAATCAATTTCAGCATCACTCGTAAAAGTAACAAGAGAATAGTCAGATTTTGTACTCTGTGTATCACTACTAGTGCTAAGTGAAATTTTAAATAGTCTATTCGAATTATCTCAGACTCACGACATCAAACATCAATGCAATAGCATAAATTCACCAACACGGCAGCAAACAAGCATTATCAATTTTTTCTTTTTCAAAATTTTCAAATTTTTATTATTTTATTATTTATTATTTATTTGATAAAAAATAAAAAATAATTGGAAAAACGCAAAATTTGAAACTAAAACTGGCAATCCCTGGCAACAGCATCAAAAACTTGACTCACTCAAAAAATGAGCATCTCGAAAGCTATCCCAAGTATGGAAGTTCTGTCGTGTTATATTTAGCCCAATGGTCAGATCGTCTCCTTAGGGAATGCAGTTTAATCTCAAATTTTATGTAATTCCAATAAGAAAATAAGAAACAAAAAGACACTGAACACAGTTCAGATTCGGGTTTTCTAGATGGTTTGAGATTTCTTTTGACCAATTAAAATAACATGCAATTTAAAATCTAAGTCCTAACATGCACTAATTTAACACTGAGAAATGGAAATCCTATATTTAACATTCTGAACCGAAGCCTGAAGATCAAAACTATACTGCACAACTAAGGCATGAAATAAAGAAAACTCAATCAAACACAAGCTCAAATTAAATTTCAATGCAATCAATAATGCAACCCAAACTTAACTCTTTTAACAATTCAACTCTGAACGGAAACACAATAAAAAAATTTTCAACTTTAATTAATTAAATAAAAAATCAAACTAAGATTCGAACTTTAACAACTAAATGACAAACTTAAAAAAAAAAAAGAAAAAAAAGAGAGATTTTAATTAAACTGACTTTAAATTAAATAAATCACAACAAGATTTAAATCCTAAAAGAAACAACTCAATCAAATACTAACTCAAGTAATAATATTAATTAAGAAGTGAAAGAAAAAAAACACAAATAAACCTTAAACCTTAATAATAACTCCCAAACACAATTTAAAAACTAGAACTTTAATTTAAATTTTACTAGAAAAAAATACAATTATTCAATTGATCAAAAGTAATAAAAAAATAGAACCAAAGAAAAGAGAAGAGATAAGAGAAAAAGGAAGAGAAAGAGAAAAAGAAAGAGAGCAAAGCTGTGTGTGTGGCTAGGGTATGGCAGCTACAGAGAGCTTGAATAACTTGAAGGAAGAACAGTGGAGCAGCGACAGCCGTGGAGTTTTGGGTTGCTGGCAGCTGTTGAAACTGAAAGGAAGAATAGAGCTGCTGGCAGAAACTATGGGTGGCTCTTTAGTTTAGTAGGGAGGCTCGGGCTTTGGATGGAGTTGTTCTCGAGTGGCCGGCCATGTTGGAGAGGAGCAGCAGTCAGCAGGAACACTGGAAGAGCCCAATAGCCTCTTCAGTTGGCAGCACCAACAGCAAGAGGGCACTCAAGTTCGAACCTCTTTCAATAATAGCTAGCAGGTTGCTCGGAGGGGAGGTTTCACCACAACAAGGAGAAGAGTAGGGAAGATAAGGGAAGTAAGGGGGGAGGGGGGAGAGAGAGAGAGAGAGAGAGGAAAAGGAGAATGAAGAGAGAAAGTGAAAACTAAGGTGTAGTACTAAAAGGGGGGTGAATTGGATTTACAAATTTTCTTTTAATTCTTTTCAAGAATCCTTAACTTCTTTTTATTCTTTTAATGAATTCTTCACTTCTTGTTGATTTATTCAAATAATAAATACATAAAAACAAAATTCAATCCACAACCAACAAAGTACTTAATCAATCAATCAACCAATCATCCACAATATTCAAACTTAAATAGAAGATTCAGCTTGTATTTGTTTGCAACCTTGTAGTTAATGAATTTGCTTTCTTAAAATGAGGTGCAATATAAAATCCAATACTCATTCCAAAAGCTTAGACGTTAAATAAACTTTCAGTTTAAAGAGTCTTTGAGTGTTTCACCAATCAACGTACTCCCTTACGGTTTCTACAAAGAATGGATCAACCAACGTATTCTTTTTCGATTTTCGCAATCCCAAAAGCAAATTAAGCTTAAGTTTACTTAATATCAAATTTGCATAGTGTTTATGATTAAGGAATTTAAAACATCCACGTAGTTCGTATATGCTGTAAGTAAAGAAAATAAGTGAAAGAGAGAGTGAGATCACGATTTTTACGGCGTTCGACTTATAACCAGCCTATGTCCTTGCCTTTGGCAAACCACCAAAGGATTTACTAAAACCAGTTCCTTTGCTGGGTGGAACAACACCGTTTACACACTCCTTTGATTAGGCTAGAGCATGCCTCTCCAAACGATATACCCTCGTTCGGTCACTCCTTCAATTAGGCTAGATCATCACCTCTTTAAGTGATATCCCCTTGCTTAGCCAATGATACAAACACCTCGAATCGTCCAAGAACTAAAAAAGATATGAAGTAATAATTGCGTACAAAAGCACTCTCGAAACAATGTAGATTAGTACAAATTCAGCTCTAGGTACTCAACAATATATATACCAATTAGAAATAGAATTGAAGCTCAAGTGTAGAATTCAGCAAGAGTTCCTTTTTTATTGAGAAAACTTAGTATGAGAACCTTAGATAGTTGTTTCAGTAGCAATTCAGATGTTTTCCCTCAGCAAGAGTATGAGCAATATGAAACTTCGAGAGAAATTAAAAGATTTGATGCAAGTATGTTGTAAGATTGCTTATTAATTGAATTCTTGGGATTAAAGGAGTATTTATAGGCATTTTAGGATTAGTTTCCTTGTTCCCCAAGTGACTTGGAGTGTCCACAAGTTTTTATAACATTCATAATTGAAAAACAAATTTTTGAAATTTTTCCGTTGGAGTTTAAAAAATTAAATCCCGCGGAGTTAGTCGGCTAGATAGGCGACTGGGTAGTATATTTCCACAAGGTCAGTCAGCTGGACAGGTGGCTGACCCCCTTTTGTCTGCCAGAAATTAAAATCAAGAAATTATCAGTTGGCTAGCTCGACACAATTCAAAATGGGTCAGTCGGTTGGGCACTGTCAATCGGCTGAGTGTTTTTAGTTCATTGTGTCTGTCAGCTGGGCAGTTAACTTAGCTGTTGTTTTTCTGTTAGTCGGATCAGTAAACCTAGAGTATTTTTGGTCAGTCAGCTGACTAGTCCTCTTTCTAGTTTTTCATTTTTGGTTTTCAATTTTAGTTTTCCTCTTTTCCTTTGGTCTTTAATAAAACGTTTTCTGGGGTTTTAATCTGTTGACCTTATAGGTCACGCTCGGTTTTGATTATGACAAATACTTATTATATATCTAATGGGTGTTTGAGATTATGTGCACGAACCAAAATTGTTAAGATCATAACGCATATGGAGAGAGTGAAGCCTGAAGATCAAATTCCTATAGAAGACCCACTTTCTTATGTTGTAATATATTTCATATATGTAAAGGGTCTGTAGTAGTAAATTAAGTCTTTGGTTTGTAATAAGCACACACATCACATGCATGGTTAAATACGTAAGCTCAAAATGAAAATAACCTTAGAGAGTCGACTGACACCAAATTTTTTCGGTGTCTTTAGAAGGACTCAGAAATGACCCTAGGACACTCACCCTTGCATTTATTTGTGATAGACACTTGAATAGGGTGTTTGTGAATCAAAACAGGACTGAAATGCACACTTTGTGCACCTTCGGTCGACTGACGTAGGTAGTTCATTTTGCCCCGATCGACCGAACAGGTCTAGGTCAACGGTTGACCATGTCTCGGTCGACAGAACCATTATAGTTCAAATCCCCTGGTCGACTGAAACCTCCTGAGGTCAACAATTTGACCACCTGGTCGACCAAGCCAAAATTGCATACCAACTACCTGGTCGACGGAGGGTCATTGGGAGAAGTCCCAACTGTCTGGTTGACCAAATCACTCAGTTGAAAATGTCTCGATTGACCGAACCTTGGTAAAATTAAAAAATCACCTCAGACATGCACTTTCGGTCAACCGAGTCCCAAGTTCAAAAATGTCCCGGTCGATCGAACCACATAAACTACGGTCGATCGAAAAGATTTCTAGTCGACTAGACCTCTCGGGTTGCCCTGATTTTTACCGTGGTTAAAATATTTTAAATAGGGTTAAATTTGCTAAAATGTCATTAAACTTTCCTAATAATTTCCAATAGGTCCCTAACGGTTATATTTCATAGGGTGCCTATAAATACCCCTTTATTTGGGAAATTAGCTACAAGATTAGGGAAAAAAAGTGAAAAATCATTCTCAAGCCAAAAATCTCTCTATTGTTCACACACTCTAAAAAAACCACTCAATCTTACTTTCTACATCTCTCCAGATCCTTTGTAAGTGTATTGAGTGTTTTGTGCAAAGAGGTTTGCACTCCCATTCGTGTTTGAGTGATTTGATTTTACGAGTGCAAAACCTAAGTTCTCTTAGGGGGCTTTGCTAGTAAGCCTATCCTAAGAAAACTTGTATTGAACTTTCGAGTGTTGCATTTTCGTTTAAATAACTTAGGAAGTTTTGTATTTGTTTTGAGTTGCAAAATGTTTTCTAAACTTACTAAAATATCTTGTGTGATTTATAAAATATATACTTGTGAAGAGATATTTGTCTTTGTGATATCAATCTTTGTGCAATTTTTATTCACTCACATATTATTTGCTGAACACAAAGATTACTTATCTTTTGCAAACCGAGCATATATGCTATATTCGTGATTAAGACATTCTACTTATTGACATACTCAAGACTCATTTGACATCTTGTGTGAACACATTTGTTTGAATTATTTGAGATACACAGATTGTTCGTTGATATTCTCACATACGCATTACACTGATAGAAAATATCTTTGAGAGTTGAACTATTTAGACCACACTAAGCTTACATGTTAAATCATTTGTGGTGTATATGATTGAACGCATTTGGGTACATATCTGCTTTACTTGAAAGCACTTTTATCTGTACCATTTGATTGTAAATTTGAGTGATTCTAGGCGTGGCTTGAGGGGGCGGTAATCTAGCGCGGTAAGGATTGGTGTAAAGGTTGAGATTAGCCTTGTGCTAATTGACCTGGTTTGTATAGGTACCACTCCACCCATTTAAGTGAGAAAGTTACAGTGGTAATCCTTGTGCTTGTTAGCCAAGGCGGGGACGTAGACAATTGGCCGAACCTCGATAACATTTTTGTGTGTCACTCTTACTTTACTGCTTTCTAGTGCATGTGTGATTGATTAAATTGATTTATTTACTTTCTGGTATACGTTTACATTACCTGCCAGTAGATTGTCTATAGGATTGTGAATATACTGGTGTTAGGAGATTAACCTAGGGTTTAAAGTTTTAAAATACCAATTCATCCCCCTCCCCTTTTGGGATCATGGTAAAGCTAACACACTCCACATCGCCGAGTGGAAACCATATATCCATAAGTCCATGTATTTCCCTAAAAAGCTTCAACAATATTTCAAAAGATATTTAAATATTAAAGAACTTACATAAAGACTTCTAAGCCATTTGTCATTCTTAAACACTTAAGACTTCATGCTTTGATCTACTACTTGTCTTCAAGCTTTAAGATACTTTAAGCTTTTCATCAAGTTCTCTTTAATATCCATGCTTTGCTTGATCATCTTTCCTTTGAATATAAGCTTTCAAAGATCCTTGTGAACACTTGACCTTCCTTTCTCAAGGTTGAGTCCTAAAATGTCATCA
This sequence comes from Malania oleifera, assembly GCF_029873635.1. Classification (NCBI taxonomy): domain Eukaryota; kingdom Viridiplantae; phylum Streptophyta; class Magnoliopsida; order Santalales; family Ximeniaceae; genus Malania; species Malania oleifera. The sequence goes on along the minus strand of NC_080418.1, from coordinate 99,957,406 downwards.
CTTAACCAAATATGTTAAGTTCCATTTGTTTGTTAGCATCAAAATAGGATGTTAAGCCTTGTAAGGCCAACAAAAAGAAAGGGAAGGAGAAGAGAAGTTGCAGAGAAAACCGAAAAGGGAGAGAAGAGAAAGGGAGGCTAGGGCTGCTGTGTAGCCGAGAGCAAGGGAAAAAAACAAAAGGGAGAAAGGGAAGAGAGTTGGGAAAGAAGGGATAAAGGAAGGAGAATGAGAAAAGGGAGCTACGGCCAAAGAAGATAAAGAAAAAAAAAATATAGTGGGAGAGGGGGGAATGCCTACACTTACCCAGTAAGGGATCCAGACCCGGCTGCATTGCCATGTCACATCAAGGTAAGTTTTATATATATATATATATTTTTTCTTTTGCTTCTCCTTTTATTCGTTAATTTGTTTCCAAGTGAACAAGGGTGATTTTGACCATCTTAGAGCCCATATCGCTTGAAACTTAAAACACAGATTTTGTAAATAATCATCTCATCTTTTTCCAAAATTTTGAATCGTCTCAATCGGAGCTTGGACGAAAACATTATTCATGAATTACGAAGCAGTGCCGGTTTTAGCTCCCGATAATTGCCCTATAATAAAAAAATATAAAAAATTCATAAATTACTCAATAAAATCCAAATATTATAAATAGAACACCGTGCTAAAATATTAAAAGTAATTAGGTGTTTAATTAAAAATATAAGCCTCAATGCATAAATTAAACCACCTAATTACGCAGTTTAAGCGCGTAATCAATAATATTGATAAATAATTAATAGTTCAGAAATTTTATGAATAAAAGATAAATGTGAGCCTGGGGAAAAGGCATATATGTTTATTATTTTGAGATGGGTTAATTGAATTGGGAAATGTATATTATTATAGGATTCGGTGTTTGGCGCGGCAGGCATAGGAATATAATTGGAGTCAGATCTCCTAGCCAATTAGGTAAAGGAAATATGCTATACTAGTAAATTCAGAAATTTTATTAGTAAATTATAGTATTTGATTATGAGATACATAGTGTAAATTATACAGTAATACAAATTTCAGTATATGAGTTCTATTTATTAATTGTGTGACTTGAGTTAGTATTTGTTCAGTACAATATTTATACAGTTTTTAGAATATCATGATCTACAATATTTATGCACAGATATATGTTTTATTAGATTTATAGAATCATGATTTACAGTATATACACAGATAGATATTTTATAGCATTCTCAGAACACCATGATTCCTAGAATTACAAGACCATAACACTCAGATACTACAGTTTATTCAGTACAGATATTACTAATCATACAAATAAGATATTACAGATTTTTTAGCTCAGATAATTCAGTGTATTCGGATTAGTTTTTCAGTGTTATAGTTATTTTGGAATCATGATGAAACAGTAAGACATATATATAGAGAATAATATTATACAGTATCAGACCCTGATGAATCAGATCTGTATTAAAGCATGGTACCGTAACTATTTCAGTTCAGTGTGCAGCCATACGTCTCAGATATAGTATGGAATAGCCGATTGTGCCATAGTAGTGTAGAGTGCTCTATGGCATCCAAACTAGGTGGAGCGGGCTTTTCATGTTACAGGCGTGTTTATGCGTACAATTAGACTTGTACTCATATAGCATATTTTGTCTTATGGAGAGTTGTCTCATCCCAGTAATTTATCATATTTTAGGTGATCTTGCTAGACGTGCAGATCAGGCTCGGAGGTAGAATGCCCTATCAAAAGGGTAAGTGGTTTTGGGGAGATGTATTTATCAGTAGTTTATAGGGGATTTGGTGGAGGATTTCTATGTAGATATGTATGTATTAATGTTTGAGAAGGTACTAAATTTTGGTATTGTAAATATGGGTGTATGAATTTGTGTTTTCTGCTTCATAGGAATGCTATCTTGTGAACAGGAATTTCCTCAGTACCCACCTGAGGTCTGAGATGTTATAGTAGATAATATAGGGGTATCCGAGTCATTTTAAATTATTTTTTTTTTTAAAAATGGTATGAATTTTTTAGGTCATTATATTTTGGTATTAGAGCCTACGTTGCTAGGTTCTGTAGACTCGAGAGTATAACAGAAAAAAATGCCAAAATATAGGAATGGATTTTGGAGAAAGATAGAAATTTGGATAGAGCAGAATTTCAGTGAGTTAGTGTTGGGAATAGAGATAAGAATTTAGGGTTTTGTTCTGCAGTTGGGAAGTAGAAACTTCGAGGTGGTTTCTGTGATTTTCCTAGGGTAATGATTTCAGTAAAATCGTAGTAATTTATCATCAACTTTTATTTCCATATGGTAGGACCAGACCTTAAATTAGTAATAGGACGTATGAGGGTATCTTAGTTAGATTAATGTAAGAATAACATTGTGAGGTTCAGATTCTCATAATAATTTGGTGTTGTTATAGGATGGACCATGGGGGTAGCAGTGCCCATGCCAGTGGTAATGATGGTGCAGGCCCCTCTAGTGTGGGTAGCGGTGATTCAGACGCTGTTCTACGTAGTGTGGCTTAGGAGGTTATGACTAATATTGCATGGAGCTCTGGGGAGTAGGGAGGCCTGATTGCAGCCTAGGGGTGTTCGATAGAAAAGTTCATGAAAAGGAATCCTCCTACATTTTTAGGAGGAGCTGACCCCGCAGTTGTAGAGAACTTGATGCATGAGATTGAGAAAATACCAATGGTGCTCCACTGCACCAATGAGCAAAGGGTTCCCTATGCCACGTACAAGTTGACAGGCGAGACCAAGAGATGGTGGATGGCTACGAGATTATTAGAGGAGCAGAGGCCCATACTAGTGGCTATAACTTGGAGCTAGTTCAGGGAGGTATTCTTTGACCGATATTTTCCTTCCACTGTCAGAGAGGCTAAGGTAGTGGAGTTTCTGAATTTGTCCTAGGGAAATCTTATAGTTCAGCAGTATGTAGCAAGGTTCATTGAGCTGTCAAGCTTTGCCCCCTTTGTCATTCTAGAAGAAGTTAAGAAGGCGAGGATGTTTGAGAGGGTCTTGAGGCATGAGATATATGAACAAGTAGCAGTTCTAAAGATGCAAGATTTCTCTGAGCTAGTTGATAGAGCCACAGTAGTAGAGGAGAGCGAACAGGATGATGTGGGAGTATCGTGTCAGAGGAAGAGGCCCACGCCTCCGAGGAGGCTAGAGGCAGATGACAAAATAGAGTGGTTTTCAGGGTGGGTAGACTTATCCTATCTGCCTTAGATGTGGTCGGAGGCTTCTGGGAGAATGTAGAGTGGGAGAGAATTTCTGCTATCGGTTTGGGAGATTCGGCCATATGACATGATCATGTTAGGGGCCGCCGACCCACGCACTAGCTTACAGACCATTCTAGGCTGGTTATCAGGCGCAGAAGTTTGTAAAGGAACACAGCTTCGGTGAGGGTTTATGCACTGATGCTAGGAGACGCCGAGGCTATCAAAGACATTCTTATAGGTACACTTACTGCTTTACCATATAAAGTTGTTGTTTTGTTTGACTTAGGTGCTATCCATTCATTTGTATCATCGGGATATGTTAAAATATTTGGGGTGGAGGTGCAGTTGTTAGATATTGAATTGTTAGTTGTCATGCTGACTGGGTCAGTAGTGATGTGTAGGGTAGTACTTAAAAATTATCCAGTAAGTATTCAAGAAAAAGTGTTACCAGTCGACCTAGTAGTATTAGATATGCATGGGTTTGATATGAAATTGGGTATGGAGTGGCTGGCAGCTAACTACGCTGGTATTGACTGCCATAAAAAAGAAGTGATCTCCATACCTCCAAGTGAGCAGGAATTCAAATTCGTGGGATCACGTGTGCACGCCTCACCACAATTAGTATCGGCTATTCAAGCAAGGAGGCTGCGTCAAGGTGGTTGTTAGGGGTATGGTGCGTATATAAAGAAGATGCCAAAAGAAGAATTGAAACAGATTGATATTCCAGTAGTCAAGGAATTTTTAGATGTTTTTTTAGAGGAGTTATTTGGTTTACCACCAAACTGAGAGATTGAATTTGTTGTGGATTTACTACCAGGATTAGCACCAATATCTAAAGTGCCCTACAGAATGGCTCTGAATGAATTAAAAAAAATTAAAAGATCAGTTGTAGGAGTTGTTTGATAAAGGGTTTATTGGACCTAGCGTGTCGCCTTAGGGAGCACCAATCCTGTTTGTAAAGAAGAAAGATAGGACTATGAGGATGTGCATTGATTATAGAGAAATAAATAAAGTAATAGTTAAGAATAAATATCCTCTTCCCAAAATTGATGATTTATTTTATCAGTTTCGGGTGACTCAGGTCTACTCCAAGATTGACCTGCAATCAGGATATCACTAGGTGAAAGTTAAAGCAAAAGATGTTTTAAAAATAGCTTTCCAAACCAGGCATGGGCATTATGAGTTCTTGGTGATGCCGTTCTGATTGACTAATGCACCAGCAGTGTTTATGGATCCAGTGAATCAGGTGTTCCATCAGTACTTAGATAAGTTTGTTATGGTATTTATTGATGATATACTGGTCTACTTGAGAAGTTTTGAGGGACACGAGAATCCTCTGAGACTGGTATTACAAGTATTGAGGGAAAATAATATGTTTGCAAAATTTAGGAAATGTGAATTCTAGTTGAGGCAGGTTACTTTTCTTGGGCATGTAATTTCAGGGGATGGCATATCAGTAGACCCGAGCAAGATAGAAGTAGTGGTGAGTTGGGTCCAGGGAACGTTCAGGAGGTCAGGAGTTTCTTAGTTTTGGTAGGGTACTACAAACGTTTTGTGGATGGTTTGTCCAGATTATCAGGTCCACTGACACGACTCACGAGGAAAAATATGAGATTTGAATGGACCAAGGAGTGTGAGTAGAGCTTTTAGGAGCTGAAGCAGTGGTTTGTCACTGCACCGGTATTATCTATTCCATTAAAAGAGGAAATTTTTATATATAGTGACACATCATTGAGGGGAATCGGGTGTGTGTTGATGCAACATGGGAGATTTATTGCATATGCATCTCATCAGTTTAAAGAATATGAAAAGAACTACCCAGTGCATGATTTAGAGTTAGCTGTAGTGGTGTATGCTTTAAAGATCTGGAGGCATTATCTTTATGGTGGGAGATGTGAAATCTTCACTGATCATAAAAGTTTGAAATATTTCTTCACTAAAAAATAATTGAATATAAGGAAAAGAAGATGGTTAGAACTTATTAAAGCATATGATTGTACTATTAGCTACTACCCAAGAAAAGCAAACGTGGTGGCTGATGCACTGAGCCGGAAATCAATGAGTGCAGCATGGTCAGGGGTGGAGGTTCAGCATTCGATTCAGATGGATCTGGAGAGGTTCAACATGGAGTTAATAGAGGGTGATTCCCACGCATTAATCGCCAACTTAGTATTATAGCCTACTCTGTAGGACGGTCAGGGGGAGGAGTTCAGTATATCAAATGATGGAGCTCTACGGTTTGGTACTAGATTGTGCACCCCTACAGATGCTGACATTAGGAGGGCTATCTTAGGAAAGGTGCATAGATCCATTTATACAGTGCATCCTAGCAGTATTAAAATGTATTGAGACCTTTGGGAATCTTTTTGGTGCAGCGGTATGAAGAGGGAGATAGCTGAATTTTTGGAATAGTGTTTGACGTGCCAGCAAGTGAAGGCTAAGCACCAGAGGCCGACAGAATAACTACAACCACTCCACATTGCCGAGTGGAAATGGGACCATATATCCATGGATTTTTTTATAGGGTTATCGCCAGCGCTGCATGGTCAGAACGCCATTTGGGTGATTGTAGACTAGCTGACGAAGACTACCTACTTCCAACCTATTAAAGTTAGTTATTCTATGAACATAGTGGCCGAATTATACATTTAGGAGATAGTTTGATCTCATGGTGTGCTAGTATCTATAGTTTCAATCCGAGACCCACAATTTACATCACGATTTTGGAGGAGTTCCTAGGAAGCTTTGGGGTCTTAGTTATCATTTAGCATAGCCTTTCATCCTCAGATTGATGGGTAGACAAAAAGGACGATCGAGATAGTTGAGGATATAACGCGAGCATGTGTTCTGGATTTCGGGGGTAGTTGGACCTAGTATTTTTCGTTGGTAGAGTTCACGTATAATAACAGCTACTAGGCCAGCATCGAGATTGTACCATACGAGGCATTATATGGTAGAAGGTGTCGTTCTCCACTATATTGGGATGAAATAGGTGAAAGGAAAATTTTGTGACCAGAGTTTGTGCAACAAGCGTATGATAAAGTCTAACTTATTAAAGAACGTATTAGTGTAGCTTAGAGTTAGCAGAAAAGCTGTGCAAATACTTGTCGTTGAAAATTGGAGTTTGATGTGGAAGATTAGGTATTTTTTAGGGTAGCACCGCTGAGAGGAGCTAAGAGGTTTGGGAAGAAGGGTAAGCTAAACCTTAAGTTTATTGGCCCATTTGAGATGCTTGAGATAGTGGGGCCTATTGCCTACAGGCTAGCATTACCACCAACACTCTAGGATACATGATGTATTTCATGTTTCCATTTTGAGTAACTACGTCCTAGATCCTTCCCAGGTGATCAGCTATAAAGAGATAGAGCTTAGAGATACATTAGCATATGAGGAAACACAAGTGCTGATTCTAGATAGAAAGGAACAAGAGTTGCGTACCAAGAAAATATCATTAGTAAAAGTCATGTGGAGGAATCATGCAGTGAAGGAAGTTTTGTGGGAGCTAAAGGAAGAGATACAATAGAAATACCCACATCTATTCAGTAGGGACTGGAATTAGATAGAAAAGAAACATTTATAGCTTAGATAAAGTACGTTTTGTTTGATATCATTTATATAGTACCGAGTAATTGATATATAAGTTGTAGTTTTGGTTATAGGATATATAGTATTTTGGTTTTGGGAGAATTTTATTTTATGAGTATATTTGTAATCTTTTAGAATCCTAATTGTAACCACTGTATTCCTCAACCACAAGTGAGGGTAATTAATAAAATAAGTAGAAATGTTTCCTTAAAGGATGGTGTATAGCACAAATAGCAAATTTTGAGGATGAAATTTTATAAGGAGGGGAGAATGTAAATACCCAAAAATTCTAATAATCAAATAATAGAGAGAAGGAAAATTTCGAAAGGACAAAGCAGGGTTCGTCGACGAACGCCCGCCCTAGTTTTGTCGACGAACTCCTAGTAGGATTCGTGGATGAAGTTCGATGTCTTGTCTATGAGGAGATGCCGAGAGGGGGTGTTTTAGACCCATTGGTTTGTCGATGAGCTCTTCACCTTCATCGATGAACTCCCATCTTTGCTTCGTCGATGAACACACATGGCTTGTCGACGAAGCAACATGTCAAGCCGCCTATAAATATGCTGAAATCGGGATTCAGCACGAAAAACCACTTTCTCCCTTATTTTTCTCTCTCTACCCTTGGTTTCTCCTCCTTCTCTCTACAAATTCGGCACCATTTCTTCCCGGTTCGACAATTAGAAGCTGCCATAATGGTCCTGGGGAGATTCTTTATAACTTAGTCAGAGTAGAATTTTGGTTTAAGGAGTTCAGGCACCATCCCAAAATCAGTGTAAGTAGGTTTTTTAAGGGTTTAGTAGTTATTAGGATTTTTTGAACCTAGATTTTGGGTTAGATGGAAATATACTGGTGTTTAAGTTGATTAAATTAGGGTGTTGTGATTACAGAGTTTGGGTTTCCAAACACCTCAAGCATGGGTTGAGGATCCTAGCAGGTGTTTTCCCAGGAGTTCAGGTAATATTGATAAATAATTAATAGTTTAGAAATTTTATGAATAAAGCATAAACGTAAGCGTGGGGAAAAGGCAGATTTGGTTATTATTTTGAGATGGGTTTATTGAATTACGAAATGTATATTATTATAGGATTTTGTGTTTGGTGCGGCGAGCGTAGGAATATAATTGGAGTTAGATCTCCTAACCAATTAGGTAAGGGAAATATGCTATGCTAGTAAATTTAGAAATTTTATCAGTAAATTATAGTATTTGATTATGAGATACAGAGTACAAATTAAACAGTAATACAAATTTTAGTATATAAGTTTTATTTATTAATTGTGTGGCTTGAGTTAGTATTTGTTCAGTACAATATTTATACAGTTTTCAGAATATCATGATCTATAGTATTTATGCACATATATATGTTTTATTAGATTTATGGAATTATGATTTACAGTATATACATAGATAGATATTTTACAGCATTCTCAGAATACCATGATTCCCAAAATTACAAAACCATCACACTCAGATATTATAGTTTATTCAGTACAGATATTACAAATCATAAAAATAAGATATTATAGAAATTTTGGGTTAGATAATTCAGTATATTCATATCAGTTTTTCAGTGTTATGGTTATTTTGGAATCATGATGAAAAAGAAAGATCTATATAGAGAATAATATTATACAGTATTAGACCGTAATAAATCATATCAGTATCAGAGCAGGGTACCATAACTATTTCAGTTTAGAGTGGAACCATACGTCTCAGATAGAGTGTGGAAAAGCCGATTGTGCCACACTAGTGTAGAGTGCTCTCTGGCATCCAGACCAGGTGGAGTGGGCCTTTCAGGCTACAGGCATGTTTATGCATACAGTTAGAGTATCACAGGTAGGCTAACCAGTGTTTAGTCTTGCCTACGGGTTGCACAACCAGTCATGTGGGGTAAATCATGACATATAGTTTTCTAGGGAAGTTTTCATAGTTATTTATATGTATTCACATTTATAGAATAACAACAAACATAATATGATACTAGAAGTATGAATAAATTGAAAGCTTGGATATTACTATTGTATTTTAAGCTACATAGGTGTGAGTTACACTGTATAATATTTTACATGCTATCTCAGTTTCTGTTATTTATCAGTATAATATTCATGTAAACTCAGTTGTCACACACTGGTTATAGCATATTTCATCTCACTGAGAGTTGTCTCATCCCAATATATTAACATATTCGAGGTGATCCAGCTAGATGAGCAAATAAGGCTTGGAGCTAGAAGGGATAGTTATACTGCCTTGTAAGAAGGGTATATGGTTTTGGGGAGATGTTTTTACCAGTAGTTTATAGGGGATCTGGTGGAGGATTTTTAGGTAGATATGTATGTCTTAATGTTTGAGAAGGTACTAAATTATGGTATTGTAAATATGGGTGTATGACTTCATGTTTTCTGCTGCATAGGAATGTTATCTCGTGAATAGGAATTTCCTCAGTGCCCACCTAGGGCCTAAGATGTTATGATAGATAATACAGGGGTATCTGAGTAATTTTAAATATTTTTTTTAAAAAAATTGTATGAATTTTCAGGTCGTTACACGAAGTACAACTTCCAAATAAATGATTCCATTTGTTCCTAGGGCCAGTCGCCCCAGTTATGAAGTAGATGAATCAATTTTTTCCTGGGCTCATCTGCCCTAATTTCCAGGTAAATCAATGTGTGGCCGAGGTCAGCTGCATGTTGATGTGATGTGTTTGGACTTGTTTTCTTTTCTATGCAATGCATGAGATGTATGATGATGCACGAATCTTCCTTCTCAGTGCGCCTGTGATCACCAACCCAAACTTTGACCTCAACTATATTTTTACATTCCAATCTTTAAAAGAAAGCACTTGAATGGATTCAACTAAAGCTCAACACAGGATCTGCATTAGTTTGCGACTAATCGTATCCTTTTTCAAATTTCACTCTATCATGTAAGCACTAGAAACTGGCTTGAAAGGAGCTCAACACGAAATCTGCTCCAATGAGTGATCTTAGCCATTCTTTCAATTTTTACTCTGACATAAGGGCAACTGAACTGGCTTTACTGAGGCTCAACATGAAATATGCCCCAGTTGCATTTATCTGCCATTTAACTTCCACTCTAATAGGAAGGCATCTAAATTGGCTTAAATGAAACTTAACACGAAATCTGGCTTAGTTATATTTATTCCTCACTGGTCTTGGACATGTTTTCAACGTCCACTTTGACATGAAGGCATCTAAATGGGTTCCATTGAAACTTATGAAATTTGCCTCGATGCATTTATCTACCACTGACCTTGGCCACGTTTTCAACTTCCACTCTGACATGAGGGCACCTGAACTGGCTCTGTTGGAACTCATCATGGAATCTACCCTAGTTAAATACATCCCTATAACTTGACATGACATTTGCCCTAGTTGACGCATTTGTGGCCCATCTTGCATTTTCCCAATAAGGGTCTTCTTTAGATTATGACCTTAATGTCTTAACATCAATTTGAAATTTAAATGAATAAACATGCAATTAGATAACTCAATCTCATTAGGGATATGAATGGAGTGCTAAAACTTGCTTGCTTTTACTTGCCCTTCTGTGCTCGTTCAACGAGAAACAACTTTACCAGTACTTTGTAGCTTTTCTACTGGCTTAGGAAATCATATCAATGAGCAAACATCTTTTTTTTTTTTCCTTTTTCTTTTTATATCTGACTCTTAAGCATAACTCGTCCACTACATCACTATATAGAGATGCTTTCTTGCTTATTTTGAGCTTTATGTCTTCAATTAGAACTAGTGTTTCATTAAGTCGTCTGATCAATATGCCAATCTTTGGGTGGACTTTTAGACACGGGACGAAATGTGGGCTTAGGGTCTAGGTTTCAAGAAGAACAAGAAAGCTAAGGCTCAAAACCCATTCCCCTAAATGGCATTTTCTGCCCCAGTTTATGCTGAGACATTTGCTAAATACTGACCGAACTTGTCACTTGAACAAGCTGCCTACGTACCTTTTTAGGATTAGGTCATTTCGTAGTTCAGACTCAACATTGAGTCTAACAATTCATTAGAGACAACAATGTAAGTACCAATTAGGTCAGGACTTTCATTTGGACTATAACGTAGGCTATGAGATAAAGGTCAGAGAAGAAAGGGATTCAATAGGGTTCAAATCTTGTTAATATCACAAAGAGTAATTTTTTTTTTTTTTTATCAAGGATCACACTTGAAGCATGTCCCTTCCTTTTCTTCTTATTTCTCTTTCATTTCTTTTCCTTTTTTCACGTCTTCTTTTTACTGCACTTTTTGTTTTTCTTTTTATGAAGGAAACTTAGCATCATTTTCAATTAGACCTCTATTTGGGACCGATCTTTTTAAAACTGCCCTAGTGTAGGATGTTATCATTTGATGGGTTTAATCAAGAAATCAAATTTTTTTTAGGCTCAAAAGGGCTTGCAAGGGATTTCTTGTTTGGTTTTCTTTTGGGTAGCAGAAAAAATGGCTTGTGGTCCCTTTGGTAGTGACCATTGCCTCAAATGACTTGTAAAATTTTAGAAGACCCAAACCCAAGTTAATTTTATGGTGCATTGTCTTTTAAGAAAAAGTTTGTATATTTTTAGGTTTAACTGGGTTGGCAAGGGGTAAATAACCATTTTTTTTTTCCAGGAAAACTGGTCGACCAAGAATGACAACCCTTTATTTTATCAAATATAACCATCATACTTTTAAGAAACTGATCATGATTTAGAATATGAAGACATAAGACTTTGTTCATTAATTTCGTCAAGCCAATGCAAAGCTTGATAGGTAGTTTCGATCTACTTTTCCCAAAACTCTTCATTATCAACAAGGCTCCTCAACCAAATATTGTAATGGGGTCCTTACTAAACTCCGACTTAGAGGCATTTCCTTCATTTTTCTTTTCTTTTTTTTAAATAGATTCACAAAATCAACTATCTATTGGCTCCAAGTCCTTTGTTCTAGTAAAATTATTTCATGTGTCAAAGCACAAAGTGCAAGCTAACATGGATAAAATTTGGCACAAGGTGATGTGATGAGACTGAAATGCATTTTATTTAATTCAAATTCAAAATGATTAAAACAAAAAGGACTCATAGAAACATCCCTCTAAGCGCATGATTCATTTCCCAACATTGTTTCTAATCAGTCCTTTGATCCGATGGTGTGAAGACCTGAATCTGAAAAATAAAGAAATAAATGAGAAAAGAAGGAAAGGGAAAATAAAAAGGGGTTCAGCAGGCTTCGTCAACAAGTTCGCTGTGTTTGTCGATGAAGGTCCTTCAGTGGCTCTTTGCCGAATTTCAAAACAACGTCAATGAGGACATCTAGAATGATAGAAAATATTAGGCTTAGAGTTTGTCAACAAGCCCTTCATTCTTCTACGATTGACCTTTAGTAGTTCATCGACGAAGGCACCATTCGTTGACAAATTTGACCGGGTCAAGGGGTGTATAAATGAAAATTTTGTTTGCTTCTTCATTAAGAAACATAATTTCTCTCTCTTTCTCTCTCTCTCTCTCTCTCTCTCTCTCTCTCTCTCTCTCTCTCTCTCTCTCTCTCTCTCTCTCTTTTCTCTCTCTCTCTATGATTTCTTGCTGCTCATTGACAGATCCGATGATCGGAAGTTACTACGAGGGTCTAGGGGAGATTCTCTACAAGTCTAGTAGAACTGATCTTTGATCTGAGCTTTTCGGGTGTTACTTTAAAATCAGGATAAGTAGGTTATTTATAAGGCTTTATGGTTGTTGTGAACTATAGGAAGGCCTAGGAAATGATTAATGGTTGCTAACCTAGAGTTTCTGTTGATTATTTGGGAAAATTGTAGTTTCAAGATTTTGAACTGCAAACGCCATAGGGCATGGAGTTTGGGGTTTCCAATGGGCTTTCTTGCAAGCTAGGTAAGAGGATTTTTCTTACTTCAGTTACTTTTGAAATATGAACCGATTAAACTTTATTTTATGGTTTTGGGAAAATTAGGGTTTTGGGGTATGGTCTCCATTTTTCTTTTAACTTACATATTCTTATTATAATGCTTGAAACCTTGTTTTATGCAAATTGTAGTTTTACAAACCATTTATTATGTTATAGCATATTTAATCAAATGAGTGTGGCATGAGATGATAAATGTGAATGAACTGAGTTGGTGAAATATTGGTATGAAATATAGGAACTGGAGTTCCAAATTGTTTTCAGGAGATGTGGAAAATGAGATGTCAGTTTAAGACTGAGGGTTGTGAATGCCTGGTAATGCCGATGAATGAATGAGTATGTAAAAAATAATGGAGTTGCTTAAATGTTTTATGGAATGAAAATAGGTTACTGTACTTTCGTTAAAATTGTATATATGATGTATGAACCACCTGAAGAACTAGTTACTATGGGAGCATGGTACCGTCGCTATGGGGTGATATAGTGCTACCACACCTTATTGGTAAGGGTGGGTATCTGAAAATTCGATTGGCGGTTCGCTTTGGTGTTTGAACCAAGGTGAGGTTGACTAAAGCGGACTTGTAACATTGAAGTGATTAGACTAGTGGGCTGCTAGAGCTAGATTGGGTCTACAGACTGCATAACCCATACCATAGGGGAAGTAAATGGTGTTCCAGGGCAGGGAGGAGTTCGATATGCATATACATGATTTAAAAACAAAATGGGTGAAGTTACAACTTTGAGTACCGAGCAGAGGGATTTTACAGTGTATGGGCTTGTATCCTACCCCAACCTTAGGAACTCTTGCTTGTAATGAGCCGCACTATCTTTTGTTGGAATTATATACATATAACTTATATTACAGGGTTGAGAATGTTTTGAATGCATAATTCATTTAAGTTAAACTTACTATTATTTTTTGTTGGAATAAACTCATATGATCACACACTGATATAATCTGATCCACCATACTGATAAGTGTCTCACTCCAATATACAAATCTTGTTTCAGGTCTTGTAGGAAATCAGACCTAGCATTATATTGGGTTCTAGAGCGTTGTGTTTTGTGAGTTTTGTAAGTACTGGACTATGGTCAGATTATCTTTTTGGGGTTGTAATAGAAACATTGGAAGTATTTATGTAATAGTATTGACTTAGAACTTTGGTATGGTATTTTGAGAATGAAACTTTTCTGCTACTTTATTGTATGTTGTTTATGGAAAGGGCAACCGTGAACCCTTCAGGGTTGGACCCTCTTATTTATGGTATCAGAGGGTATTTATCTTTTATGTTATGTTTTCTTGCACTCCAGGCCCATGTGGTGGGTTAGGGCATTATAGTTGGTATTAGAGCTAATCGAGTTGTTAGGTCTTGTAGACTTGGTTAGATGAGATTAGGAGGTTATACCAGAGTATAGGAAGATAGGAATGGGTAGAATAGGAATGTTGAGTTTTTTTAGATCAATCGACGGGTTCAGAAAATTATGCAATTCATTGACGGTTTTGTTTCTGAGTGGAGGGGCAGAACTTGAGTTAGAATTAGAGTATTCATCTGGTAGAGTATGTAATTGTAGCAAATATGTAAGGTACTAAGATTTTAAGCAATTTTCTCAATTGTCTCTTTAGGATAAAGTCCAAGGATAATATTGCTAACGCTGGAGGTAGTAATAGCAAGGGAGTTGCCTATGAGGGTGGCAGTGACTCTAGAGTAGCGTTTTGGGACTTCGCCCAACAGTTTATGGTGGAGGTAATGCGGAATGCTAGGAGGCAGGACCATCCCACGGCTGAGCTGGGAGGTTTTATTGATCATTTTGCCCGATTGAAGCCTCTTAACTTTGCAGAGAGTACAAAGCCGATCTAAGCAGAGAATTGGATTTGGGAGATCAAGAAGATCTTGGTTGTTCTATGTTGCACAGATGAGCAGGAAGTGCTCTATGTGACGTTCAAGTTGACTGGAGAAGTCGAGAGATGGTGGGAATCTGTGAAACTACTTAAGGCATAGAGATTAGTGCCAGTGGTGATGACATGGGACCGTTTCAGAGAGGTGTTCTTTGAGCGGTACTTTCCAACCATAGTCAGGAATGCGAAGATGGAGGAGTTTATGATCCGGACTCAGGGGCAGCTGACGATGGAGCAATACGCCGCCAGATTCATGGAGTTTTCTTGCTTTGCTTCGTTTATGGTACTGGATGAGGCGAGGAAAGCATGGAAGTTTGAGAGGGGTCTGAAGAGGGAGATCCGGAAGCAAACGACGATACTGCAGATTTAGGAGTTTGCTACACTGGTGGATAAGGCCACCATAGCAGAGGAGAGCCTGTAGGAGGATACAGAGGTTCATATTCCAAAGAAGAGGCTAACACCTTTCAGTTTATATTCAGGTGCAAAAAAGGGTTCTTGGAGGAAGTATGGGCGTGGCAGAGGCTAGCATCAGGATATGGGTGCTAGGGCATTTCAGGGTACCACATCACACCTTGTTTGCCTTAGGTGTGGCAAGTGGCATTCGGGAGAATGCAGGGACGGACCAAGAAACTACTACTGGTGTGGTTAGCTCGGACATAAGATGCGAGAGTATCAAATTTTCCACCTCCACAGCAGTAGTATCGGGGCGATAGCAAGGACCCATGTGGAAACTACTAGAGGGGTATGACTCAGGCAAGGGTATATTCTTTAACTCTTGGCGATGTTAAGCACGCCGGTGACGTGGTGACAGGTACTATTTCCATTCTTTTAAATAGTGCTACTGTATTATTAGATTCAAGTGCAACACATTCCTTCATTTCTCGAGAATTCATTAACTTGTGTGGGGTAGAACCACAGCCATTTGATGTTAAGTTAGAGTTGGTCACACCGAAAGGGGCAGGGATAGTGTTACAAAGTAATCCAAGACTGTTCAATAGAGATTCAGGGGAGAAGGATACCTGTTAGTTTGGTTTTATTTGATGTGCATGGCTTTGATCTTATTTTGGGTATGGATTGGTTAGTGGCCAGTTATGCTAGTATTGACTGCCATAGGAAGGAGATAGTGTTCCAACCTCTTGGTGAGCCGGAGTTTATATTTGATATCCCTATGGTGGGGGAGTTCTCAGATGTTTTTCCAGAGGACTTGCCGAGATTGCCTCCTGATTGTAAGGTGGAGTTCACTATGGAGCTGACTCCAGGCACGACATCGATTTCAAAAGCTTCATATCATATGACTTCAACAAAACTGAGGGAATTGAAGGAGCAGCTATAGGAGCTACTAGATAAGGGTTACATCTGACCGAGTGTTTTACCTTAGGGAGCACCGGTGTTAAACGTAAAGAGGAAGGATGGGTCAATGAGGATGTGCATCGACTATGGAGAGATTAATAAGGTGACAGTGAAAAATAAATACCTGTTACCCAGAATTAATGATCTGTTTGACCAGCTATAGGGCACACAGTTCTTCTCTAATATTGATCTAGGATCTAGGTATCATTAGTTGAAGGTGAAATCGGAAGACGTACCGAAGACTACATTTCAGACTAGGTATGGCCACTATGAATTTCTGGTTATGCCTTTCGAATATACTAATGCTCCTGCAGCATTTATGGACTTGATGAATAGGGTGTTCCATGAGTATCTGGACCAATTCGTGGTGGTTTTCATTGACGACATCCTAGTTTATTTAAGGAGTCCAGAAGAGCATGCACTTTGAGGTTGGTACTTCAGGTGCTCAAGGAGAAGAAGCAATCTACGAAGTTTAATAAATGCGAGTTCTAGTTAGAGCATGTGGCATTCCTGGGGCATGTAGTGTCCAAGGAAGGGGTATTAATGAACCCGAGTAAGATAGAAGTGGTAGTGCACTAGACGAGACCAAAGAATGTTCAAAAGGTTAGGAGTTTTCTGGGTCTTGCATGATACTACCGATGGTTCATAGTAGGGTTTTCTAGACTATTAAATCCATTGACGCAAATCACAAGGAAGAACGTAAAGTTTGAATGGACTGATGAGTGTGAGCAGAGTTTCTAAGAATTGAAACAACGATTGGTTACTGTACTAATTCTGACTATTCCCTCAGGGGATGGGGGATTTGTAATCTTCAGTGATGCATCTAAGAAGGGTCTTGGGTGTGTTCTAATGCAATAGGGAAAGGTAATTTCTTATGCTTCACATCAACTCAAGGAGTACGAGAAGAACTACCTGAAACACGATATGGAACTAGCAGCAGTAGTGTATGCATTGAAAATCTGAAGGGACTACATGTACGGTGAAAGGTGTGAGATTTTTACGGATCATAAAATTCTTAAGTACTTTTTCACCCAGAAGAAGCTAAACATGAGGTAGAGGAGATGGTTGGAGTTGATAAAGGACTACGATTGTACCATTAGTTACCACCCAAGAAAAGCTAAAGTGGTAGCTGATGCTCAGAGTCGGAAGTCAGTGGACGCGTTAGTTTTAGCAGTGGGTGTTCAACATCAGATTGGTATGGACTTGGAAAGGTTAGGTGTGGAGTTAGTGGAAGGAAATCATTAGGATTTCATTGCTAGCTTGGTGGTGCAGCCAACCTTATGGCAGAGGATCAGAACAACTCATACAAAAGATTCAGAGCTGGTAAAGGTTATATAGGGAGTGCAAAATGGGTTGAAATCGGATTTCAACATCTCAGATGATGGGATGTTGAGAGTCCATACCAGGATCTACATATTGAATGAATCCAAGATCAAATGAGTCATTCTAGAGGAGGCACATCGTTCGCTCTACATAGTATATCAAGGAAGAACGAAGATGTATAGGGATTTGTGGGAATCTTTCTAGTGGTCTAATATGAAAAGAGAGATCACCCATTCGTAGAGTAGTGATGGATATGCCAGCAGGTGAAGGGCGAGCACTAGAGGCTAGCAGGACTGTTGCAACCACTTCTTATCCCTAAATATAAGTGAAAGCACAATTCCATGGACTCTATCACGGGTTTGCCATCAGCACTTCACGGGTAGAATGCGATCTGGGTTGTGGTTGACAGATTGATGAAGACAAACCATTTCATCCTAATTAAAGTCATTGTTCCATGGATAGGCTAGCAAAGCTATATGTTCAAGAGATTGTTAGATTGCATAAGGTACCAATGTCTATTGTTTCATATAAGGACCCAAGGTTTACTTCCTGATTCTGAAAAAGTCTTTAGGAAGTGTTAGGATCTCAACTCACATTTAGTACAATGTTTCACTCAAAGACAGATGGTTAGTCAGAGAGGACCATCCAGTTCTTAAAGGATATGTTACGGGCATGTGTACTAGATTTTGGTTGTAGTTGGATCAGATATTTGCCATTAGTTTAGTTTGCGTACAACAACAGTTATCGGACTAGCAACAGGATAGCACCGTATGAAGCACTGTATGGTCAAAGATTCCGATCTCCGTTATATTGGGATGAGGTCGGTGAGCGGTAGATTTTAGGGCCAGAGTTTGTCTAGCAAACCGCTGAGAAGATCTAGGTTATCAAGGAGAGAATGTCAGAGTTGGTAGAAGAGTTATGCTGATACTCGATGATGGGAGCTAGAGTTTGAGATAGGTGATGCCATATTTTTTAAGATTGCTCAGATGAAAGGGGTAATGAAATTCAAGAAAAAGGGAAAGCTAAGCCCTAGGTATGTTGGGCCATTCGAAATCTTAAAAAGAGTTGGTTCGGTGGCGTACATAATAGCATTACCCCCATCACTGTCTAGGATCTGTGACGTGTTCCATGTATCCATGCTTAGGAGATATATCCTGGATCCTTCGCATGTGATTAGTTTCGAGTCTTTGGAGCTTAGAGACACCTTAACATATGAGGACATACTAGTTCAGATCCTAGATCATAGAGGGCAGAAGTTACGTATGAAAATAATTTCATTAGTAAAGGTACTGTGGCATAATCACGCAGTGGAGAAAGCTTCATGGGAGTTAGAGTCAGAGATACGTCAGAAGTATCCACAATTATTCAGAGATGCTCACAGTTAAATAGGTGAGTAGAGCAGTAAGTAAATGTCAGTTTATATGTATAGTGTTTAGAGTAGGTTTGATTATAGCTTGGTGTATGTTTGGTCTTCGAGAGAGTTTTGTATGGATATTGTAATCTCCTGAGACAATGTATGTAACCATGGTATTCCTCTACCATAAGTGAGGGTAGGTAATAAATTTGGGACGGGGCTGTTATGTGGGTGGCTACTGACTCTTTAGTAAATATGGATTATGAGATAAAGAGGTAATCGACATTAGTTAGCAAATTTCGAGGAAAAAATATTTATAAGGGGGGAAGATTATAGAGACCTGAATCTAAAAAATAAATAAATAAATAAGAAAAGAAGGAAAGGGAAAATGAAAAAAGGTTTCAGTAGGCTTTGTAGACGAGTCCCCTGTGTTTGTCGATGAAGGTCTTTCAGTGGCTCGTCGTTGAATTTTAGAGCATCATTGACGAGGTGATCCAAAATGATCGAAAAAATCAGGTATAGAGTTTATTGGCGAAGCCCTTCATTTATTGACGAACGACCTTCAGTAGTTTGTCAACGAAGGTGCCATTCATTGACGAATTTGATCAGGTCAAAGGGTCTACAAATAGAAATTATCTTCTAAGAAGCATAATTTCTCTCTCTCTCTCTCTCTCTTTCTCTTTCTCTCTCTCTCTCTCTCTCTCTCTCTCTCTCCCTCTCTCTCTAACTCACGCCCACACTATCTCTCTCCTTCTCTCTACAATTTCTTGCCGCTCGTTGACAGATTTGATGATCGAAAGTTACTACGAGGGTCTAGGGGAG
Organism: Malania oleifera; assembly: GCF_029873635.1. NCBI lineage: Eukaryota > Viridiplantae > Streptophyta > Magnoliopsida > Santalales > Ximeniaceae > Malania > Malania oleifera. The sequence goes on along the minus strand of NC_080418.1, from coordinate 99,937,934 downwards.
ATTATCTATAAGTTTAGCAAAACAGATCTTTGATCTAAGCTTTTTGGGCGTTACTCTAAAATCAGGGTAAGTAGGTTATTTTAAGGCTTTATGATTGTTGTGAACTATAGGAAGGCATAGGAAATGATTAATGGCTGCTAATCTAGAGTTTGTGTTGATTATTTGGGAAAATTGTGGTTTTAGGATTTTGAACTGCAAACGTTGTAAAGCGTGGAGTTTGGGTTTTCCAGTGGGATTTCTTGTAAGCCAGGTAAGAGGATTCATCTTACATCAGTTACTTTTGAAATTTGAACCGATTAAACTATATTTCATGGTTTCGGGAAAATTAGGGTTTTGGGGTATGGTCTCCATTTTTCTTTAAAATTATATATGCTTATTATATTAAAAGTTGGAGATGCTTGATACCTTGTTTTATATAAATTGTTGTTTTACAAACCATTTATTATGTTATAGCATATTTAATCAAATGAGTGTGGCATGAGATGATAAATGTGAATGAACTGAGTTGGTGAAATATTGGTATGAAATATAGGAACTGGAGTTCCAAATTGTTTTCAGGAGATGTGGAAAATGAGATGTCGGTTTAAGACCGAGGGTTGTGAATGCCTGGTAATGCCGATGAATGAATGAGTATGTAAAAAATAATGGAGTTGCTTAAATGTTTTATGGAATGAAAATAGGTTACTGTACTTTCGTTAAAATTGTATATATGATGTATGAACCACCTGATGAACTAGTTACTATAGAGCATAGTACCGTTGCTAGAGCGTGATACAGCGCAACCACACATTATTGGTAAGGGTGGGTATCTGAAAATTCGATTGGCAACTAGCTCTAGTGTTTGATCAAGGGTGGGGTTGACCAAAATGGACTTGTAACATTGAAGTTATTAGATTGGTGGGCCGCCAGAGCTAGATCGGGTCTACAGACTGCACAACCCGTACCATAGGGGAAGTAATTGTGTTCATGTGGTGTTCCAAGGTAGGGAGGAGTTTGATATGCATATACATGATTTAAAAACGAAATGGACGAAGTTACAGCTTTGAGTACTTAGCAAAGAGATTTTACAGTGTATGGGCATGTATCCTACCCTAATCTCGGGAACTCTCGCTTGTAATGAGCCACACTATCTTTTATAGGAAATATATACATATCTTCTATATTACAGGGTTGAGAATGTTTTGAATGCGTAATTTATTTCAGTTAAACTTACTATTACTTTCTGTATGAATAAACTCATATGGTCACACACTGATGTAATTTGATCCACCTTACTAAGAAGTTTCGTACCCCAATATACAAATCTTGTTTCAGGTCTTGCAGGAATCCAGACCTAGCATTATAGTGAGTTCTGCAGCGTAGTGTTTTTTGAGTTCTGTAAGTACTCGTGTAAGTACTGGACTATGGCCAGGTTGTCTTTTTATGGTTGTAATAGAAACATTGGAAGTATTTATGTAATAGTATTGACTGAGAACTCTGGTATGGTATTTTGAGAATGAAACTTTTCTGTTGCTTTATTGTATGTTGTTTATGGAAAGGGCAACCGTGAACCCTTTAGGGTTGGACCCTCTTATTTATGGTATCAGAGAGTATTTATGTTTTATGTTATGTTTTATAGCACTCTAGACCCACATGGCGAGTCAAGGCCTTATAGATGGCTTTAACTATACCCCCCACTATGATTAGACAACTGATTCCCCTGTATACGTGGCTCTTTTCTATTAAATACCAACCATACAACGTCTCTCAATGAATATACTTTGTGCTTAAATGCCCAGCAGTAGTTGATGGTGTGACCGAGGGAGTTGGAGTGATATGCACATTGAGCCTCTAGGTTGTACCAATGTGGAGTAGAGGTTGGAACATAATCCCTTGGAATGGTTGAGATCATTGTTTCTTCAAGCAACTATGTGAGAAACTCAACATATGGCACCGAGATGGAGTCAATTTTTCGAAAACTCCTTTGGATGCTTCTAGCCTGTGCCCAAATATTCGGCTAGGCAGGCGTAGGCTCGATCTGGGGCCTTGTGACTACATGTTCTATTTGATCAATGGTGGGTCCAAAAAAAAAATTTTTCCTAGGCCTGTGGTTTTGTATTTTCTAATAATAACGCTCTTGAGCCATCTGAACTTCTTCATCTCTTTTTTTACTAGTCCATTTCTTGCCTGGACCTGAGTCTGTCAGCGCCTTTGGCCAAGCTGGCCTTGATGTCAGCCTCGATCTTTCCTCCAGCTACCATGATGTCCATGAAATCGTGGGGAGTTGCTCCCAAGAGATGCCTACGATAGGGGTCTTTCAGCGTTCTCACAAACAAAGAAATTGCTTCTTGATCACCTACTGGGGGGTCCACTTGGATTCCCACATCTTTTCACCTATAGGCATATTCTCTAAAGGTCTCTATGAGCCACTTTCCCATCTCTAGTAGGGTCATTCGGTTTGACACCATTTCCATAATAGGATGGTATTGAGCTACGAAAGCGCTGGCCGGATCTCCCTATGCACGAATCCGCACCCTATCTTGGTGGATATACCATCTGGCTGCTGTACTGGTTAGACTGCTCTAGAAGCAGTGCATCATCAGTTTTTCATTGTCGAAGTAGGCCGCCATTGCTTGGAAATACAACTGGAGATGAGTTCGTGGACACCGGATCCCATTGAATTTTTCAAAGTTTGGAATCTTGAATTTTGGTTGTGTGACCACTTTTGGTACTAGACAGAGGTCCGTTAGATTAACAGAACCTAATGAATTAGATCCTTCAATAGCTCTCAATTGTTTTTCAAGCATGTCACAGAGACGCTTAGTTGCGATTCTACTTGCCCCCGTATCTGTTATCACTATCGGGGGCTCTACGACTACTGGGATTCCTAACATAGGTGCAGTAGGAATGAATGAAGCAATATTCGGTGGAGGGTATTTTGTGACGATTGGAGATTATGCCGATGTTTTCCCATGGACAAAGGTGAACCCTGGAGTATGAACGGGATCCATATTGTTTTTATCATTTGGCAGCTAAACTTTCTTCCCCTTATTAAGTAACAAATCTAGTATCCTGTTCACTTTGCTACTCAGTTCTTCCCATCTCTGCTCTATGCCTAGGACCCTGCCTTCTAATTGTTCTGCCATGATCTTTGCTTTACTTCTGGTGTTGTAAGGGTGGGCTCAATGTTTGAATTCTAGATTTTGATTTGGCTTGATCTTATAGGAAGATGGAATGTGATTACTGGCCTATTGGAGAAGGAATCTCGTGCATGGATTATGCATGGATGCATGTAATACAACCTAATTAATCATTTGGCCAGAGTTTCGGTAAAAACCCTATCCGTTAACAATCTCGGGGATGATCCATTTTCCCTTGGGGAGGGTACTTTGGAAGATAAAATTTGACTTTTTCACAAATGAATTAGGTTCTTTTCGAAATATTGGCCAAGTGATAGGGATGCCTAAGTGGATGCAGAATGTACAACACAACCCATAACATTTTCCAGACATATGTATGACATACATAGATTACCACCTATGGAGAAGGATGTGGCTTCTGTCCCGACCTTGGGGGTGGTATGTACAGGATTCTTTGAGCCTCTATCCTAGGTGAAGGATTCGGGATACAACATGTGTGGTTAGGCTCTAATCCCTACAGACAAAATGTCCTAGATTAAGACTCCGTCCTCCCTTACTCTACCATATAGGGACTGACACTATTACACTCCTTTCTAATCCTAGTAGGGAAAGCCTGGGTATAGACCTGTGAAAGTGTGTGAAATCATCTTCTTAGCCTAGACCCTTTATCCCACACGCACAAAGTCAAAAATAGATCAAGTAATTTGGATTAATTCTACAAATTAATTGAAGGATCTGTTTCTAAAAATAAAGGATTTGCATGCTTGATATATTTCCAATCCAAACAACCGGCTTAGGACCCATATGAGAAGAAATTGGCTTAGAGAATCCAATTATAATGAGCCACAACTAGGGATGGGAAGTTTGTGTAGGAAGGAAAGCGTGGTGGCCTAGGCCATGGCCCTACAAATAGGGGGCCTTTGTAGGGTAGACAAGACAAAGAAGGGGAAAAATCAAGGAGAAAAGAAAAAAGAAAAGAGTTGAGAGACAACATAATAGTGAGAGTTGGGGTAAGAGACCCTAGTGGAGAGAAGGGGTAATATCATAATCTTCCTCATAAAAAGTCCAGAGCCAAAGGACCCACAGCCAGGAGGGTTTTCTCAACCCAAATTTAAAGAAGTTAAAGCCTAAGAACCCACGACCAAAGGGGTTCCCCACAATCAAAGAGGGCAAAAGAAAAGGACCATGCGTACATACCAGAAACTAGAAAGGGTAGACATCAAGAAAAGAAGACCCGAAGGATAATGAAGACGTAAGGTAAATTAGGTTTATTATTTTCTTTGCTTCCATTTGTGATATGCATGCTTAGCAGGGACCAAAGAATGCATTTCCCATGCAACTCATGCCACCCCATACCAAAGCCCAAGTTTCCCTCAAAAGACCCTTATCATTGACCTAAATCTCAGGATACACTGCATAGAGCCCCCAAGCCCATGATTAAAACAAAAGCCTTTGAGTCCCAAGTTTTTAAAACCCAAAAGACTAGGCTTATTTTTTAAAACCTAGGGGCTCGAGTCCATGTTTTTAATGCCCAAAATACAAGGCCCATTTTTTAAAACCTAAGGGCTTGGCCCCATGTTTTTAAAAAACCCAAAACTAGGCCCATTTTTTTTAGATGCAAGGGCCCAGGCCCAAGTTTTTAAAACCCAAAAGACCATGCCTATTTTTTTTAAAATACAAAACCCTAGGCCTAATTTTTGAAAAACCCAAACCTCAAGCCCATTTTCAAAAACCCTAGGTCCAATTTTTAAACTTAAAAACCTCGGGCCCGATTTTTAAAATCCTAAGGCTCAATTTTTTAAACCCATGTTTTTTTCAAACCAGAAACTCATGCCCAATTTTCAAAGCTCCCAAGTCGACCCAACTCAGTGGGTTGACCTAGAACCCAACTAGAATCCCAAATTCATTGAGTTGGTGAGTTAACTAACCCCGAGTCAACCCTAACTTCCACTCAATGGGTTGAATCCTCTGAGTCAACCCAAACTCATTGAGCTTAGTGAATCGATCCACCTACAAACTTAGACCCAGACACAAAATCATGTCGAGGGGATATGTTCATTTCATTCGCAAGAAAAACAACAACAAAACATAAAAATAAAAAAAAATCAAAAAATAGAAAGAGTAGAGAGAGAGAGAGAGAGAGAGAGAGAGAGAGAGAGAGAGAGAGAGAGACAGGAAGACAGAAATAGATAGATAGATATATATATATATATATATATATAGAGAGAGAGAGAGAGAGAGAGAGAGAGAGAGAGGAGAGAGAGAAGAAATTCAGGAGAAATGAGAGATAAGGAAAAAAATTACTTTTATATAGGGGATAGTAAGCCACATGTCACAACTGCATGGTGACATATGACACATTCTGAATCAAGCATTTTAGGGATATCGTGGCTGCATCTGGGCCATCCGATCTGTGTTTTCTCTAGACAATCCAAATCATGCTACGTCAGTGATCCATGTCTTTTGGTTCGAGCCACCTGCAGGGTGACATACGACATGGTGATATTAGCATGATGTCACCTTTTGGCAAAGAATTAAAAATAAAAATAAAAAAAATAAAAAGATATCTAAAATAAGTGGGACGCGTGCATGTCATCATTGTTCGGTGACACGTTTCGCATTCTCAACCGTCAGATTTGTATTTCTTTGAACGGTCTAGATTGCGCCATGTTAGTTATCTCTATCTTTTTGTTTGAACTAGTTAGGAGCTAACACATTGTAAGATGACGTCAACATGACGTCACTTTTTTTGAAAAAAGGGAAAAAAGGAATAAAAAATCCCTGCCACGTGTCAGCACTCGGGGTTGACATGTGGCCCCTACTTCCTGAACCGATTGAACCAATTTAGACCAGCTGAATAGGTTTATTTACTTTTTATTTATTTATTTATTTATTAAATTTTTAATTGAGAAAAATAATAAAAATTATTAAAAATAGGAAAAAATCATAAAAATTAGGAAAATTAGGGAAAATATTATGAAGTTAGAAAAATAGAAAAAAAAATATTTTTAGGTTGTTTTGAGCCAAAATAAATGAGGAAAAGTCTTTAAAATATTTATAAAATTTTAGAAAAATGTTGAAAATTTACAAAAAAAAAAAAAAAAATTCTGCAATGATTTTGAAAAATTTGGGGATGTTTTAAAAGATTCTTTAGCTTATAATTTGAAAATTTTCCCTAGTTTTTGCTTGCTTGTGTCCCTAAGATTTGAAAAAGGGTAATTAGGTATTTTAGATCTCACCTGTATTAGCTGTGAAGGGGGTTTATCTAACGAGGCCCCCTTATTTGAAGGTCTTATTAGACATTCCTAAATCGCACCAAGATTTTTAATCTACTTTTAATTTTATTTATTTATTCATTTAGTTAGTTATTTATTTATTTTTAAGAAGTTAATTAAAGGATATTAAATTTAATTGGAGATAATTCATAATTAATTAGATATTGTTCATAGAACGGGTGTGCAGGGGGTGCGAATACCTTCCTCTCGCATCACTGAAATCTCGATCCCAAATCTGGTAAAAGCATATTGAGAGTACTGAATCTTTGACTTAGGTTTAGTCTAGTGACCAATAAATTGAGTAGTAATTAGGTGTTCTAACCACACCTAGGTAAATAATAGGTTAGTGATGACTCCAAATTTAAAATCATATTTAAAATCATACTTTATCACCTCGTGGTCTCGGGATCCGTCTATGGGATGTCGCAATAGCTTGGCGACTCCACTGGAAATAGTTAGAGAGTCGAGCTATCAATTAATTAGGATTTATCCAAAATTTGAATTTAATGAGTCTTTTAATTACTCAATGATATTTGGTAAATATTGTTTGTATAATTGTGAATATTTGATTGTATATATGATTAAATAAGCATGTGCAAAGATGGATGACATGTAGGGTTTATAAGAATAAGCTAAATATATGAACTCACACACTCTCATGAGCCTCCTACTCGGGATTTACCTTTTAGGATTAGATAGGGGTGTAGTATCGTTAGCTCTCATAAGACAAAGTCTTTGGGGGTGCGTAAACCACTCTGCTCAGTTTGTATTTTGTTCAAGCCCATTGGGTAATGATAGGGGATATGTTGGGAACCTTTTTTCCACTAAGGGATAGAGCTTGAACCACACTCACTCATCTATAGTTTTCCCTCCCTTAAGATAGAGCCTCGATGAAAACCTTAAGTGATTCATCAACCTGGGGATGGGAGAGGGGCGTCATCCTTCTTCATGACTTGGTTTGATCTTTGTTATTCTTAGATGATGTCCTTGATAATTTGTCTCATATTCATTGCATGCATGTTAGGTATGTCACTACATTGCCAATATTCATAGATAGCCCGAAATTACGCCATAGATGGTTCAGTAGTGGTACATAAGGAGGAGGAAGCCACTGTCCAGTTATATTCTGAATTCTAGAAGAGCCGTTATGGGGATAGTTTGAATAAGGAGCTAGATATAGTGCCACTAGCATAGGTTAAGCTGGATACTAGAATTAACTCTCTAAAAGAATTGAAGCATATATGGGTCCGCTGGACAGTTGAAAGATGCCTTAAATTCTCTTGACTATATGGTCATATTGGGTTTTTGTTGCACATTGTAGTGAACTTTGAAGTGATAAATGTCTTGGTAGAGTTTTGGAACCCCTCTTATCATTGCTTTACTTTTGAAGGGGTAGACATGACTCGCACCATTGAAAAATATATGTCTCTTTCACACCTGTTGAAGACTTGTTCACCTTACGGAGCATATGGACACAATCCTGCTGTAACTTCCAGAAGGGATTTATGTAGGGTAATCGAGGTCAAAGCTCAGAAGATAAAAAGACATATCATAATAGAAGCTAAGGGAATCACCAAGGAAAGTTTGAAGACTCTGATACAAAGGGAAGAGAAAGAGGAGACTCATATGAACATGCTAGCCCAATTGCCATCTATGTATTAGTAATTTTTCCTAGAGAAATAGGAGTCTTTGACCAAGGAACAACCTCTTTCCTAGCTCAGGTTCAGAATAGGGTTATCTTGGTATCCGACATCCTGGAAGAAACATTTTAATTCTTTAATCGTTGTATAATCAAAAGAAAAGGCCAACTAAGACGTTTTATTCCGATGCTCTACGTCTAGTTCTTGAGTCATGTACCATGTAAAGAGGAACGTTTTTGTTCAGTATTCTTGAGTCTTCGCATCCCTTTTTCTGACTTTGAAAAGGTCACATAGGAAGAACACTTGAACAAGAGCAAATGGGTTGAAAAGATGTGCAGTTGGGGGAGAGAGGGGTTTATATAATAAGCACCATGGATGGGATACCCCGACATGCTATATTTATATGGAGATTTTCCATGGGTCTCATTACTAGGCCCGTAGGGTGGAATAGTCTATGCTGCTTTCATGTTCAAAAATCAAGTAAGGTCTTGTCAATTCATACTTATGGCACATGGACTAGGGAATCAAGTGTGGAAGAATGTCCATTTGAAACTTGAGTAGGTGCCTGATCAAGGTCCAAGGATATTATTACAAGTAGACTACCAGCCAGATCAATCCTTTGATCACAGATTCCCCCAGTGAACAGAGTCCAAAAAATTTTGAACCCAATGACAGCACCCGTGTCAACTAATCAATCTTAGATGAAAGGAGAAGATAACATAATAGACCGGTAGGAGAAAATTCGTTCTGCTGAAGAAAGGGTTATGGAAGCTAAACTGAGCGCTAGAATAGCCAAGTGAAGAGAGCGTAGAATAATCCTCCAATGCCGGAGAAATGTGAAACAGAAGAAAGATAAATGCATACAAGCTGAAAAGGAAATAATGGCCTTTATAGAAGGCTCCAAATAGAGGCCAAGCTTAATAAAACACTGCTGCAAGCTATAGAAACCGAAAATGAAAGAAAGACTCAAGCCCTATGGGAAATTGAAGCTCGGGTGCAAGGGCAAGACTAAACAGTTTAAAGACAAGGGAAGCACACTTTAACATCAGATCTTAGAGATTTCTTGTGTAGGTAGGGCATAATTTTGTAATAAATTAGGTGTAATAAAATCATTTGATTAAAAATAATCATGTTCAACCATGTTTGTTTTCCTTGGAGTAAGGAGGATTTTTTCAAGAATTTTGACAAAGTAGTCACTTAGTTTGCATGGCATAAACATTCATACATTTTGCACATATTTATGTATTCATACTCATGAAAAAGGTTGTTTGTAGAAAAAGGATCTAACTAATAGAATTTAAAAGGCAACATTGAGTTGACCATGCATCCCTACAATACCAGAAGAAAGACTAAAATCATGAGTGAACACTTGGAAAATCGTATGATGAGCTTGGAACAAGGCCATGAAGAGATGAGTCGTGAGATCAAAGAAAAAATAAATAAGATGATGGAGTTGATAGTCACTGCAAATAAAGGAAAGGCCGCACAAATTCTGGAAACCAAAATAGAACAAAAACCTTTATACCCACCAAGGTTTACTCCAGTTCATGGGCAATCCTCTTCCGAGCCTGCTAATATGAAAAATGGCTCGGGGCAGTAGTAAGATGGTATATCCAACACAACTAATCCAAAATCCGCACTTGGAAGGATTTGGCTCATGCCTTTATATCCTAGTATCATCTTGTGATTAAGATGGCACTAGATTGCTTGACCTTACAAAACATGGAAAAAAAAACTTCAAAGAGTTTTCTTATTGGTGAAGGGAAGCTACAGCCCAGGTGCACCCACTTGTGGAGGATAGAGAGGCTATCTCTTTATTCCTAAAAACATTAAGAGACTTTTATTTTGGTTACCTTATTAAAAGCACTCCACAAAGCTTCACGAATTTGGTGACCATAGGAGAAAGAATAGAAAGTGCCTTTAAGAATAGAACAATGAGAGGCACAGGTTTCGAGTAAGGAACAATTAAAAAAATGGGTTAAGGAGAAGAAAGAAGGCGTAGTATGATGAGTCCCTAAAATACATGATTTTAGACCCTCATTAACCTTTGTTTATCCTCATTTTATTATGTATTTAGCCATAGTTATCATTGTTCAAAGCTATGCAAGGTTTGTTTGTCTTTTCCGTAAAAATAGGTTAAAACCATGGAGTTAGGCATTACAAGAAGCCAAGGAGGATTTGGAGGATTCAAAGCTCGAATTCAGATGTTCAACCAAGCTACAAAAGCTTCAGATCATAAATAGACAAGACGATGATGCTCAACCATGTGGCACGACCCACAAACCACAAGGGCGACTTAGTCTTCCACTGCAAACTCCAAGGTTCGGACTGAGATCAGAATGCTGTAAGGTTTGACCAAGTGCATGACCAAGTGACACCCTAGAGTGACCACATCGATATACTAAGGCAGAACTAAAATTTAGAAATATTGAGAGTCTTGATGAAGTGTTCAACCCAAAGACCTTTCGGGGCGACTATGTTGAGATACTGAGATTTCCTAAAGATCGAGATACTGCAAGTCTCGACAATCAGCTTGACCATCAAGACCCTGAGGCATGACGATGTCAAAGACATTGAAGATTCAAATCCCTAACTTCCCACGAGATCTGACTAGGGTGCATACAAAAATGCAAGAGGAGCGACTTGGTCGACAGCGATGATCTGCTGTATGAGATTTGTTGCAAACTTTCCTAACTTCTAAAACAACCTTTGTAAACCCTAGAGCCTATAAGTATTCATTACGAACACAAGCTCTGGGTTCCTCTTTTGCCTCTCTCAGGTTAGTGACAAAACTAGGAAGTGATTAAGAGCCAAGTTAGAGTAGGAGTAGAGTAGTTTCGGTTCATGTATGGAGTGTTCGACGACGTGTGATAACCGGCGATGTTCATACAATAGTCATGTATATTAGATGATCTCCTCTTGTACTTATAGCGTTAGTGACAAATGTTTTGAATGATAAAGAAATGATCTTTTTACTCATGCTTTCATTTACTTCTTTCAATTTACTACTTTCCATTTACTTGTTGTGTGTTTGATGAAAGATTGTAGATAAGGATAAACACTGCTACGTATTAGTTAGAGGGAAATAGTCAGCTACGGAATCGCAGAGGTGTTTGTTATTGTTGAGACGGGGTATACTTCAGTTCCCAATCATACTCCGAATGGTTGGTGCACCCTTACTACCCTGTGCCCTTGATTGCCTCTCTCCCACTTAGGCCCGCTTGGGTTAGTATTTCTATGGAAGTTTGGATGAGCGTAGTTAGAAGTATGGTGTCCAGCATCTGATTCGCACCACAATATTACTTTTTAGGAGTAGGGTAACTTAGAAATTACTTTCTTTCCAATAGTCTAGATTTATTTGCTTTTAGTTACATGCTTTCCGGTAGTTGTTAGATAATCACCATTGCAAAATACCATCTTTCACTTCTTTTTCATAACAAGGCTTCAGTAAACTAAATTGGAAGTGGTTTAATAACTGCGCTTCAAGTCTCTGTGGATTGATACCCGACTTACCCACTTTCGACTGAACTTGGGATAGTTAGGTTTTATAAATATTAATTTTGGTAGTTAAGGACCCAAGCCTTGGCAAGCCTACCAAATTTTGGCGCCGTTTCTAGGGACTTGGCTACGATTATAAGCCAACTTTCGCTTCAGAGTATTATTGCCTTGTTCTTTTGATTTGCTCTCCTTTTGTTTTCACTTTCTTTGATGAATTTATATTTTCTTTATTTTGTTTTCTATTTTTGAAGTTTGAATTTGCGTGCTTACACGTGTATATGTTTGGTCAGTGTTCTTTGGAACCTGAGATAATTTCCATAGATCTTGAGATTGAAAAATCTCATGGGTCCCTTAGGAAACCTATCTCTAGTTCAGAGAAGGCCGAGTTGTCTAAACTGAAAGCAATGGTTGAAGATAACCCCCTAGTTCCTGCTGAACAAATCCTAGAACTCGATGCTCCCCACCTACCTATGGTGGGAGAGCAACACCTTCAGCCTCTTAGGGATTACTTTGTACCTGATGCATACACATCATCATCTTGCATTCAGTTCTTGGATGTTCAGGAGGCACAATTTGAGATAAAGACTTCAATCATCGCGATGGTGCCCAACTTTCATAGGAACTCGACAAAAAATCCTTATAGGCATCTAGATGAGTTATTGGAAATTTGTTCCACCATCTGCATCCCTAATTTTAGTGATGATGCTCTCCATCTTAGGCTCTTCTCATTCTCTCTAAAGGATAAAGCCAAATATTGGCTAAGGTCCTTTGAACCAAACTCGGTGACCAACTGAGCCACCATGCAAAATAAATTTCTTAAAAAGTACTTTCTAATTGGGAAGACTAACCAGCTTCAAAGAGTGTTGACTTTTTGAGTTTGTCTCCTGTTTTGATTATGACAAACCACAGTATCTCACCTGTGTGCTAAGTGTATGAATAGGTGTATGTTTTTAAGCACGGTTGATAGATGAGAGGTGGACGTCGTAAGAGCACCTGAACAAGCATATCCTGGCGTATTCCATGGAATTGCAAAGGAGCTGCGCATAAAGATCGATTTATATTTCAAGTTGTATTATGTTTTTAAATTTATCATTTGGGTATGTAATCTTACATGGTCCGTAATAATTAATACATTTCATACATTATAGGACATATAAGCTCAATGACCATAGCTGGACCTTCGGTCGACCGATGCTAGATTTTTAGGACTAATTCTCAAATGCCTTAGACTGACCATAAAACCCCGTATACTACATAAAAATATGCTCTATTTTCTTAAATTTAATCATCATATGAATAGGGTTTACTAAAGGGATCAAGACTCATATGCATAAAAAATGCATGTTCGGTCGACCGAACCTGAATGCTTGAAAAGCATTCGGTAGACCGACTAGGAAGTGGTCAACAATTTGACCATGGCTCGATCGATCGAACAAGATCAGTTCAATTATTCTAGTAGACTGAACTTCCCTTAGTCAACACTTTGACCTTTCGGTCGACCGACCAAGAAAGTACTTCAATGCTCTAGTCAACTGAAGGTCCTCGAGAGATGCCCCAATGGTCTAGTCAACCGAACTTCATAGTTTGAAGTGTCCCGGTCGACCGAATCGCGCTAAATTGGAAAATCACTTTCAAATCTCCTGAGATGGTCGATCGAACTCTTAGTTCATTTTTTCCTTGGTCGACCAAACTTGGACACTTGGTCAACCGAACCTTAAGTTCGGTCGATCGACCCTCTCGGGTTGTTGAAATTTTACCGAGAGTTAAACTGGGTTAATTTTTATTAAACTCACTTAATCTTTTTCAAAAATACCCAGCATGTCCCCCCCAACAACTATATTTTCTCCCATTTCTATATATAGCCCCTCATTTGCTAAAATTAAGCATGAATTAAGATTTGAGAATAGGAAAAATTCTATGAAAATATTTTTTATCCAAATCTCTATATTTTCATATCTCTTCAATCCTATTGCAAAAATCTACCTCCTATACTCATCTAGTTATTTATCTTAAAAGAAGGTAGTATTCTTTATACTCTTTACATAGGCTAAACTCTCCCTAGTTTTATTTGATTATGTGTTGATTTTTGGAGAGCTAACTAAAGTTTTTCCCATAATATTTCTTTCATAAATATTTGATTAGGAAAAACTCTTGTGTGGCTTAAGATTTTTAAATCATGCCCTATAACATACACGTGTAGAAATATAAAATGCTGAGAATATAAAGTATCATAAGCTTGATTTGTGTTTTTACGATAACATCTTTAGCAAGCTTATAAACCCTATTATCTACTGTACTTAATATTTGAGAAATATTTTTGTGATATCTATTTAGGGTTGTAAAGACTATTTGATTGTTCCCACAAGAAGCATATTAGCTTGATATCAAAAGTCTCACTCTCACACACATATATTGATATATATTTGATTTACAGTTAACACTTGAGTAAAGAAAATCTCACTTGAGCTTAATATCCTATCATATGTGAGTGCATTATTTGATTGAGCATATTGGTGCAAATCTGCTTAGTGTAAGAAGCACTTTACTTGTAGGAAAATTTTTATATTCGTTGTATTCCAGGCATGGGCCAGTAGAGGGAGTTAGCCCTGTTGAATAGTCTCAGACTGGTTTAGACCCGGCTTGGAAAGCTAGGTGCGTCATCCTAGTAAGGCGTGTTGGTTTAGGTCAATCCCGTTAATTGACCTGGTTGTAGCCGGTGCCGCTTCACCCGTTAAGTGAACATTAGTAAAATCCTTAGGCTTGCGAGCTAGAGGCGGGGACATAAGTACAGTTGGATGAACCTCGATAACATATCGTGCATGCACTTTATATTCTCAGCACTTTATATTTCTACACGTGTATGTTATAGGGCATGATTTAATTTCCGCATATTATCTGCACATTTGGGTTTGTGTATATAGAGAGAACCTAGGTTGTGAAATACTTCTGGTGAATTAGCTAAACCTAGGAATAAAATTTAAATACCCAATTCACCTCCCTCTTGGGAATACACCAAAGTCAACAAAAAGCCATCACAAGTTTCTTACAGATGGATGGGGAACTCTTTTTTGAGACTTGGGAGTGCTTTAGGGACCTTCTTTGTAAATGCCCACATAACGAGGTCCTCAAGTGGCAATTAGTCCAAAGTTTCTATAAAGGGTTGGTTAAGAGAGATAGGTCCATGGTTGATGTGTCATACGTAGGTACTTTCCTCACTAAGCACGAGAACGAGGCTTGGATTCTCTTTGAAAATCTCGCTTAAAACTCTCAGTAGCACATGGATGCCACTCGTAGACTACCTCACCAATCAACTTCTAAATCTAAGGGAGTTTTCAAGTTGACCACAATTCAGGACCTAAGTCCTACTCTGCACACCATATCATAGAAACTTGATCATTTTTTGTCTATATGACAACAACCACTATTAATGGCATGTGTTGAAGTTTGTGCAATTTTTTCCAACCCTGCACATACATGTTATAATTGCCCACACGTGCCTTTCCAACTTGAGCTTGTGCAGGAAGAAATAAGAGCCACCCAACATTGGTATGACCGACAGAAAAACAACTATGACTCGAATACCTATGGTTTTCGATGGAAGCAACACCCCAACTTCCCTTGGAGGCCACAAGCTCCAAACTTTCAAGCCCAAAGATCTCCATAGAACCTGAGTGCTTCGCTCCCTCGACCATATCCAACTTTCCAAGATCCCCCTATTACAATGCAGAGTACATCATTGTTTCAACAACCATCTATTCAACAAAATAAACATGATTCTTTTGAAGTGACGGTGTTGAAAACCTTACAAAGCATTGAAGAAGGTTGCCACGTGAAGTGGAAAATACTGCATTCTCACTCACAATCCATAACTAAGCTGGAGACCACTATGGGGCAACCCACTAGGTCAGTTAGTAGGAGGAATGAAGGTGAGTTTCGAAGCCAGACGCAAACAATGCCTCGGAGTCAATACGAAATAGAAAGTGGGACTTCAGTAGACTCTTCATTGCATAAAATACATGCCGAGGCGATAACCACATTTAGGAGTGGTAAAGAAATCAACAGTAGGGTTGGGGAACCAATAAGCCATGAAAAAGATAGAGAAAAGAAGAGGGTCGAACCTAAAAACTAAGGTGTTGTCCCAAGAGGGGGGTGAATTGGATTTAAAAGTTTTCTTTTAATTCTTTCCAAGAATCCTTAACTTCTTTTTCTTGTTTTAATGAATTCTTTACTTCTTGTTGATTTATTCAAATAATCAATACTTAAAAACAAAATTCAATCCACAACCAACAAAGTACTTAACCAAACAATCAACCAATCAATTTTCCAATCATCCACAATATTCAAACTAAGATAGAAGATTCAGTTTGTTTTTTTTTTTTTTTTTTTTTTTTACGGCCCTGTAGTTAATGAATTTTCTTTCTTAAAATGAGGTGCAATATAAAATCCAATACTCTTTCCAAAAGCTTAGACGTTAAATAAACTTTCCGTTTAAAGAGTCTTTGAGTGTTTCACCAATCAACGTACTCCCTTACGGTTTCCACAAAGAATGGATCAACTAACGTACTCCTTGTTGGTTTCCGAAATCCCAAAAACAAATTAAGCTTAAGTTTACTTAATATCAAATCCATGTAGTGTTTATGATTAAGGAATTTAAAACATCCATGCAGTTCGTATATGCTGTAAGTAAAGAGAGTAAGGGAAAGAGAAATTAAGACCACGGTTTTTACAAGGTTAGGATTATACCCAGCCTATATCCTCGCCTTTGGTAAACCATCAAAGGATTCACTAAAACCAATTCTTTTTCCGGGCAAAATAACACCCTTTACACACTCCTTTAGTAGGCTAGAGCCCGCCTCTCCAAGTGATATCCCTTCACTCGGTCACTCCTTCAAATAGGCTAGAGCCGCACCTCACTAAGCGATATCTTCTCGCTTAGCCAACGATCCAACAATCTTGGAATCACCATAATCTACAAGAGATACAAAAAACAAATGTGTACGAAGAGTGCTCTCAGATAGAGCTGATTAGTACATGTTGGCCTAATAAGGCTTACAATTCTTATTTTGATGATAACAAATCAAATGATATATTTAATATGTTTCAAGAAAAAATTTTCCAGGAAAACAGTAAAGTTCAAGTGCAAAAGGAAGATTATGAATTACAAAGAATTCTTGAAGAGTACAAAGTAAAGCCTATGGACTATAAAGAGCATGAAGAACAAAGGTATACTGTGAAAAGCTCAAAGGAAAGATTGCAACCATAAATTTGATGGAAGAACAAGTTTGAAGACTAAAAGAGTTATATTAAGGATATTCTAATCGTAAGTACTTCAAGGTTTAACTCAAATATAAAGTGGTTTGAAGCTCATAGAAAATCAAAAATATTTTTTTAAACATATATACTCAAAAGAGTATTTTTTATAATAATAAATAAAAAGGGCTTAAGAAGAGAAATTTTTTTTAATAATGAAGGGCCAAGCGACTGCCACATTAAGAAAATGATTTTTTCAAAAAGTTAGTAGCTAGACTGGCGACTGTCTAACAAGCCAGGCGCCTGCATGAACAAGCCAGGCGACTGCCTTGGTTCTAGCAGGTGATTGCCTGCATTCTGTGTTGAGAGTTGCTTTGTGACAGGCGACTGCCAAGTCGTGGCAGGTGACTCCCACTCGTACGTTGGCATTAATTCTCTCAACGGGAAGATTTTTTAAACCACGTTTTTGAATATATTTATTTCAAGATATTTGGAAATGAATTTTAGAAATCTTTGGGAGTAATGGATGATTTCTAAAGCCTCTATAAATAGTCTTAATCTCAAAATTGTAAAATAGAAGAAAGAGTAGAGAGAACATTGAAGAAATATCCAAAAGAATTTTGAAATTGAGCAATCTTCTTAAGTTTCCAGATCTAGTAATTTTCAACAAATTTTCTGATTCAGAAATCTTCAAAGGCTTTTAGATCAAAGTAAGTTTTCAAAAGTTTTAGATCAACCGATCTTCAAGTATTCAAAATTTTTTTTTCAAAGGGTCTAAATTTCTTTCAAGGTTAAATCTCTTATCTGAAATTGATTTACATTTTGAAGCAAAGTTTTCCAACAATCAGAATCTTTCATTTTCTTTGGAAAATTATTTGGTAATTCATACTAAGTATTGAGCTTGAAACTTCTTATATTTGAATTACTTTGAGGTATAAAGTGAGCTGATCGTTGTACTAATATGCTCTATTGTGAGAGTTCTCTTTTGTACACAAATTTCTTTATTATCTTTCTTAAACAATTCAGAGTTGTTGAATTGTTGAACCGAATAAAGGGTTATTATTTGGAAAGACGGGCTTTAGCCTAATTGAAGGAGTGTGTTGTAAATCGGTATTCTTCCACCAGGTAATGGAACTGATATAGTGGAATCCTTTGGTGTTTTTGTCAAAGGCGAGGACGTAGGCTGTGTTGAAGCTGAGCCTCGTAAAAATTCTTGTCTCTTTCTCTTTGCTTTATTTTACACTGAGCCTTGTAAAAATTCTTGTCTCTTTTTCTCTGCTTTATTTTACATACTTTACTTGCTTTTGTTATAAGATTTATAAGTGCAGGTTGCAGGATCTAAATTAAGAAGGATACAAAGGTACTTGATAAATAGAAAGTACGTTTTGATTAATTGTTTGCGAAAATCCTAAAGGGGAGTACGTTGATTAATCTGCGGAAATCTTAATCAAGTAAAGTGTATAATAAAAGGCTACAGGGAAAGCAATATTTTTGATTAATTGATTTCATTGATTGAATTATAATTTTAATTTTCACCTTTCTTAAGTGTGGTTATTGTTATTATATATTGTGTTTTCTGGGTTATTAAAATCAAAAAGTCTTAAAAAAAAATCATTAAAATTATAAAAAGAATCCAATTCACCCCCCCCCCCTCTTGGGAAGCTATTCCTCATTTCAATTGGTATCAAAGCCTAGTTATAGAAATTCCTAACAAGAAACTATTAAAAGATCTAATGGCAAACATTGGAGTAGTAACCTTTGGTGAAGGACAATCCTCAACCAGTCCACCAATCTTTTGTGAACACAATTATACTTTTTGGAAAAAAAGAATGGAAATATATCTCCAACACATGGATTGGAAAGCTTGGGAAGTTGTCATCGATGGAAATCTTATTCCCTCTAAGTTAGTTTATGGAAAACATATTCTAAAAGAAAAGAAAGACATGACTGACTTAGATTATAAAATGCTTCAAATAAATGCAAGTGCTATAAACGTGTTATATTGTGCATTAGATGCAAATGAGTTTAATCAAGTCATGGCCTGCAAAATAGCTAAGGAGATTTGGGATAAACTAGAGGTACCTTATGAAGGAACTATTGATGTTAGAGACAATATGATAGATATGCTGACAAGTGAATACGAAACTTTCAAATGAATTCTGAAGAAACAATATCAAGCATGTATACCAAATTTACCCACATAATTAACTCTCTAAGTGCCTTAGGAAAAACCTATACTACATATGAAATGATCAGTAAAATTCTAAGAGGTCTACCTCCTATTCGGGAACCAAAGGCCACAGCAATGACAAAAGGTAGAAATCTTAAGACTACTTCTTTGGATGAACTTATAGGCTCACTTCTTACATATGAAATGGCACTGAAAGAAAGGAATCCCAAACCAAAGCATAAAAAATACATAGCTCTAAAAGCATCTAGCCATAGTTCTAGTGAAGAAGAAAGTGAAACAAGTGACCTAGATCAAGATGAATTGGCATTCATTACTAAAAGACTAGGAAAATTCTATAGAAGAAATAAAAGGTTTCCTAGAAAATTCTATAAAAAGAAAACTGAAAAAGGAGACACAAGTAGGAAAGAAAATAAAGGTAAGAATGAACCAATATGTTATCATTGCAAAAAACCAAGGCATATTAAACCGGAGTGTCCATTATTCAAGAAAGACAAGAAGAAAAAGAAGGAAGCAATGAAAGCTACTTGGGATGATTCAAGCTCTAGCGAAACTGAAACTGAATCAAGTGAGCAAGAGATGACAAATATATGCTTCATGGCAAACAATGAAGAGGTAAATTCTTATTACTCCTCAACAGAATCTCAAAATGTGTCTTGTGATGAATCATGTGATAGTTTGCCTTCTTATAAGGAATTACAAACTGATTTATTTTTAGTACATAAAAGATTTATAAAAGTGTCGAAAAGAAATATAACTTTGAAAGATCAGAATCAAGAACTAGTAAAGCAACTAGAATCATTCAAAGTTATTGAAGAAGAAAGAAATATTTATATTAAGAAGCTGGAAGACGAAATAAAACAAGAATTAGTAAAACTCATATAGATGGTTTGAATAAGAAAGATTTAGAAATAAATGAACTCAAAAATATAGTTGAGGACAAGGAAAAGATTATCTATAACTTTACTAGAGGTAAAGAGAACTTTGAGAAGATGATTGGACAGTAAAGGCTTCATGAAAACAAAGAAGGAATAGGCTACAATGGTAAAACAAATAAAAAGAATAAAAAGCTATACATGGGATACTTTAATAAGGAAGCTAGGTTTTATGCCAACACTTCATCAAGTAACAAACATGAACACACCACTTGCTATATGTGCAAGACTAAAGGTCATATAATGTTTAATTGCAAATTAAAGAAAAAATATGTTAAAGTCCAAGGAGAATGGAAAACAAATAATGAAACTAACAGTAAAACAATGAAACTCAAAAGAATTTGGGTTCCAAAAACTAACACATAGTGTCCCTCATTATAGGTTTGCCTTGGGACAACAACGACAACGGACAAATGGTACTTGGATAGCGGATGCTCAAGACATATGACCAGTGACAAGAACAAGTTCACTACCTTAAAACAAAAAGATGGGGGATACGTCACTTTCGGAGATAATGCCAAAGGTAAAATTGTTGGTATAGGTAAAATAGGTAGAGAACCTTCACTCACTATAGATGATGTGCTATTAGTAGAAGGACTAAAACATAATCTTTTAAGTTTCAGTCAATTAAGTGATAAAGGGTTCGAAGTAATATTCATGAAAGAAAAATGTGTCATCCAGAATCCCAAAAATAAAGAAACTTTGTTTATGGCTCATAGAATAAATAATGTTTATTGAATAAATCTTGAGAATATAACAAATCAAAGCATAACTTGTTTAAAAGCTGTGAATGAAGCAAGTTGGTTATGGCATAGGAAATTTAGGACATGTTGGCATGGACCTACTATCTAAATTATTTCAGAAAAACCTTGTAAAAGGATTACCAAATATTAAGTATGTAAAAGACAAGATATGTGATGCTTGTCAAAAGGGAAAACAAGTAAAAACAAGTTTTAAAAAGAAAAAATTCATATCCACCAAAAGACCCCTAGAACTCCTACACTTAGACTTATTTGGTCCAACTAGAACCTTAAGCTTAGGTGGAAAACAATATGCTTTTGTAATAGTAGATGATTTTTCAAGATTTACTTGGGTAATATTTTTAGCAAACAAAGATGAAGCTTGCAATCAATTAATAACCTTATGTAAGAAACTACAAAATAAGAAAGGTTATAATGTAACAAGCTTTAGAAGTGACCAAGGAAGAGAGTTTAAAAATAAGGAAGTTGATAAATTTTGTAATGAACATGGAATAACTCAATTCGAAATAAGTCAAGTATGGGAACTAATACCAAAACCCAAACATGAATCAATTATAGGAACAAAATGGGTATTTAGAAATAAGAAGGATGAAAATGGAGTTGTGGTTGGAAATAAAGCTAGGTTAGTTGCACAAGGATATAATCAAGAAGAAGGAATTGACTACGATGAAACTTTTCCACCGGTGGCAAAAATGGAAGCCATTAGAATGCTTTTAGCCTATGCAACCTATAAGGATTTTAAGTTATATTAAATGGATGTGAAGAGTACATTTTTGAACGGATATATAAACGAAGAAGTATATGTCAAACAACCACCAGCGTTTGAGAATTCTAAAAATCCAAACCATGTATTCAAATTGAAAAAAGCTTTTTATGGTTTGAAACAAGCTCCAAGAGCTTGACATGAGAGATTAAGTAAATTCTTACTTAAAAATGAATTTACAAGAGGAAAAGTTGATAGTACCTTATTCATTAAAACTAAAAATAAAGATATGTTATTGGTTCAAATATATGTGGATGATATTATATTTGGAGCTACAAACAAAGATATATGTAAAGAATTTGCCACATGTATGCAAAAAGAGTTTGAGTCGAGTATGATGGGAGAATTAAATTTCTTTCTTGGATTACAAATCAAACAAGCAAAAAATGGAATCTTTATAAATCAAACTAAATACATTAAAGACATGTTAAAAAAGTTTGATATCAAAGAAAGTAAACCCATAGGAACTCCTATGAGTACTTCAACTAGTCTTGACAAAGATGAAAAAGGGAAACAAGTTGATACTAAGCACTATCGAGGAATGATAGGAAGCCTACTCTATTTAACAGCAAGTAGGCCAGATATTATGTTTAGTGTATGTATGTGTGCAAGATTTCAGTCAGCCCCAGCAATCAAAAGAATTCTTAGGTATCTCCTAGGTACACTTGAACTAGGTTTATGGTATCCAAAAGAATCCGGATTTGAAATGATTAGCTATTTAGACGCAGACTTCGCTGGATGTAAAATAGATAGAAAAAGCACAAGTGGAACATGTCATTTTCTAGGACATTCTCTAGTTTCACGGTCTTCAAAGAAACAAAATTCTGTAGCATTATATATAGCAAAAGCAGAATACATTGCTGCGGGAAGTTGTTGTGCTCAAACTTTATATATGAAACAACAATTAAAATATTTTCAAATACAATATCAAACTATCCCTATCAAATGTGACAACACAAGTTCTATTAATATCTCAAAAAATCCAGTATCTCACTAAAGAACAAAACACATCGATATAAGACATCATTTCTTGAGAGATCATGTACAAAATGAAGATATAATACTAGAATTTGTAAATACACATGATCAATTAGCAGATATTTTTACAAAACCTTTATCAGAAGAAAGATTCATATTTATAAGAAGAGAATTAGGCATGCTTCACATTTGTGAAGTAATCTATAAATTGTTCTGGTTGGCAGGCGACTGCCACCAAGGTACTAGGCGACTGCTTGGCTACTGTCTTTCAAAATACCACAAAGACAGGCGCCTGCCACATTGAAGCAGGCGATTGCCTCATGGCGGGTAGGGTTTAAAACCCTATTTTAAGTCATTTTAAAACCCACCAGGCGCCTAACTATTCATTTTTCTCTCTAAAAATTTTTGTCTCCATCACTTTCCATACAAAAATCCTACTCAAAACATCTTGAAACCTAGTATCAAATCCTTCCTCCACACAAACACCGAGCTTAACTTAGAGTTTCTTTGATTTTCTTCCTCATCCAAACATGCCTAGTTCTAAAACCGTTGGTGTTAAAAGATCTTCCTCTTCCACAAGAATAAATAATGATGAGGTGGAGAAATGGTTGGTCACTCCACACGCCAAGCATCTTTATCGAAATCAAATTGCTTCAGCTGAATCGAAACTAGGTAAGGTACTCGACGTAACATTCTTCAATTCTGATTTTCCCGAAATCATGGAACTTTTCAAGAATCGGATGGGATAAATTTATCACCTACCAAGCTAAAGGCTATTATCCAAATGTTGTGCATTTTTTTTATGCAAACATGGAGTGATGTGAAAATGGAATCAAAAATAATTTTCTTGGGAAAGACATCCATCTAAATCCCATATCTTTGGGAAAGATTCTACGAATTAAGCTAGGGGATTTTGAGATTCATATTATCGAGAAGCAATGGATTATAGCTCAAGGTTTTACACCACAGGAGTTTTTGCCATTGGTTATGATTGCCACTCTAGTAAATTTTAGTCATCCTCCACTTTATAAGTAGCTTAGTTTGAAAGCCCTCATTTTGCACAAACTCATTACAAACAACATTCTACCACGATTTGGTTCTCACGATGACATTTCATTTTTGGACTGTTTTGTAATGTGGTGCATTCTGAAAGGGAAGAAAATGGATCTTCCAAGTTTGATCATACAGTGGATTATCATGAAGGTCGATGCTCCTCATATTGTTCTACCCTATGCTAGAATGTTGAATATGGTTTTTGTTCATTTTAATGTTTTAACACCATCATTCAACTTCACTAGCAGGACTTACTATGATATCTTTTCTGATACTGTTCTCAAACGGATTGGGTATAAGAATTATCCACAAGGGTGGTTTCATAAAGGACAAAGGAATGTCTCATCAACTCCACCACCTCCTTCATCTTTCTTTTCAACACCTTCAGTTCAGCTTGCTCCAAACACCCCTTCATGGTTTGTTCCATTTTTTAACCATTACATGACATTTTGTGATGGTATGAAATCTGGCCTCAGTACTTTGCAAGAAAAGGTTACATCCATAGAAACTTACTGTTCAAAAATTGATAAACGGGTTGAAAAGATTGAGCAATAGTTAGCTAGCTCCTTTAAAGGAAAATCTCCTATGAGTATCAGCTCTGCCACATCTAGTGAGGATGAATCTGGAGAACAAAAAGGAGAAAATGACAGTGAACAAGAGGAGGGAAATAATGAATCAGAAGATCAAGAAGAAGAAGATGATGAAAGTGAAAATATGGAAGCCTCTGACTAATGTGTTTTTTTTTTTCCTATCACTTTTATGTGTTTTTATGTATTCAAGTTTTATCGGCTAGGCTATCTTTGGTGTTCTAAAACTAGTACTTTGACTTGCAACATTTCTCTATTTTTGTCTCACTTTCTCCTTTTTGATTGATTTCCAAAGGGGGAGAAAACGTTTAAGAGAAAGTTGTGAGTGCAAAAATATGATGGTGGTTTGTAAACCTTTATTATGATTTGTGTCTTTTAATAGAAATGTTTAAGAGGAAGTTTGTTTTTTTTTATGGATGTTTCTTTGTACTAATATGCATAGCTTATACTTTTAAATATATCATGCATATTGATAGGGGAGCAATAAAAATTAAAAGCTTATTATTTTTGCTCTCGATTTGTCATCATCAAAAAGGGGTAGATTGTTGGCCTAATAAGGCTTACAATTCTTATTTTGATGATAACAAATCAAATGATATGTTTAATATGTTTCAAGAAAAAGTTTTCCAGGAAAACAATAAAGTTCAAGTGCAAAAGGAAGATTATGAATTATAAAGAATTCTTGAAGAATACAAAGTAAAGCCTATGGACTATAAAGAGTATGAAGAACAAAGGTATGTTGTGAAAAGCTCAAAGGAAAGATTGCAACCACAAAGCTGATAGAAGAATAAGTTTGAAGACTAAAAGAGTTATATTAAGGATATTCTAATCGTAAGTACTTCAAGGTTTAACTCAAATATAAAGTGGTTTGAAGCTTATAGAAAATCAAAAATATTTTTTAAACATATATACTCAAAAGAGTATTTTTTTTTTAATAATAAATAAAAAGGGCTCAAGAAGAGAAATTTTTTTTAATAATGAAGGGCCAGACGACTACCATGATGAGGCAGGCGACTGCCACATTAAGAAAATGATTTTTTCAAAAAGTCAGTAGCTAGACAGGCGACTGCCTAACAAGCCAGGCGCCTGCGTGAACAAGCCAGGTAACTGCCTTGGCTCTGGCAGGCGACTGCCTGCATTCTGTGTTGAGAGTTGCTTTGTGACAAGTGACTGACACTCGTACATTGGCATTAATTCTCTTAACGGGAAGCTTTTTTAAACCACGTTTTTGAATATATTTATTTTAAAATATTTGGAAATGAATTTTAGAAATCTTTGGGAATAAAGTATGATTTCTAAAGCCTCTATAAATAGTCTTAATCTCAAAATTGTAAGATAGAAGAAAGAGTAGAGAGAACATTGATGAAATATCCAAAAGAATTTTGAAATTGAGCAATCTTTTAAAGTTTCCAGATCTAGTGATTTTCAACAAATTTTCTGATTCAGAAATCTTAAAAGGCTTTTAGATCAAAGTAAGTTTTCAAAAGTTTTAGATCAACTGATCTTCAAGTATTCAAAATTTTGTTTTCAAAGGGTCTAAATTTCTTTCAAGGTTAAATCTCTTATCTGAAATTGATTTACATTTTGAAGCAAAGTTTTCCAACAATCAGAATCTTTCATTTTCTTTGGAAAATTATTTGGTAATTCATACTAAGTATTGAGCTTGAAACTTCTTATATTTGAATTACTTTGAGGTATAAAGTAAGCTGATCATTGTACTAATTTGCTCTATCGTGAGAGTTCTCTTTTGTACACAAATTTCTTTATTATCTTTCTTAAACGATTCAAAGTTGTTGAATCGTTGAACCGGATAAGGGGTTATTATTTGGAGAGGTGGGCTCTAGCCAAATTGAAGGAGTGTGTTGTAAATCGGTATTGTTCCACCAGGTAACGGAACTGATATAGTGGAATCCTTTGGTATTTTTGCCAAAGGCAAGGATGTAGACTGTGTTGAAGCTGAACCTCGTAAAAATTCTTGTCTCTTTCTCTCTGCTTTATTTTACATACTTTACTTGCTTTTGTTATAAGATTTATAAGTGCAGGTTGCAGGATCTAAATTAAGAAGGATATAAAGGTATTTAATAAATAGAAAGTATGTTCTGATTAATTGTTTGCGAAAACCCAAATGGGGAGTACGTTGATTAATCTGTGGAAATCTTAATCAAGTAAAGTATATAATAAAAGGCTACAGTGAAAGCAATATTTTTGATTAATTGATTCCATTGATTGAATTATAATTTTAAATTTCACCTTTCTTAAGTGTGGTTATTGTTATTATATATTGTGTTTTCTGGGTTATTAAAATCAGAAAGTCATAAAAAAAATCATTAAAATTATAAAAAGAATCCAATTCACCCCCCCCCCTCTTGGGAAGCTATTCCTCATTTCAGTAAAATTGAAAACTAATATACTTTAATTCAAAAACATAGAGAAGGATTGATCAATTGCTTCCAAAAAATCTCAGCAATACAGATGTGCAAAGATGAAAGCATAAAAACTTTTAAGAGTATGAGAGTTTTAGCTTTGAGAATTGATTTTCAATTGTTTGGTATAATTTAATTTGCAAAAACCATGTATTTATAGAGTGAGTTTCCTTGTCTCCCAAGTTTATTGGAGTGTCCCCAAAGTTTTTATAACATTTAGATAAAAAAAAACAAAATTTTTTAGTGAAAGTTCAAAATTTAAATTTTCGTTGGGTTAGTTGGCTGGACAGGCGACTGGGTGGGTGTTTATATAGGGTCAGTTGGCTAGACAAGCGACTGAAAACCTTTATGTCTGCTGAAAATTCATTTTTTTAGATGTTTAGTTGGCTGACTGGTCACAGGTCAAAATGGTCAGTCGGTTGACCTATCAGTTCGCTGACAAAACCAGTTCATTTTGGTTAGTTGGCTGACAGACAATTTGCTAAGGTGTTGACAGCTTCAACCGCCCTTCAGTAATTTGGTCATAACCTTTTCTATATAACTCCAAATTAGAAATTTTTAGTGTCAATAGAGAGTTAAGAGAAAAGCCCATAACTTTCATGTTGAACATATTTTAAAATAAGGAGGTTTTGATAGAGAAAAATGCTCATCAATACAGATATAGAAAAAATAAAATAATTTGGAAAATCCCGTTTTAATGCTTTTCAATCCAAAAACAATTTTAACCTTTTTTTGAAATAACTTACGACCTTATACAAAAATATTTTCCAAGTATTTTGAAAGGTATCTAGGTCCAAGTAATTATCCTGAGAGCTTCTTGTATCCATATTGAAATCGAATGAAGTACTCACATAAAGACTTCTTCGATTTTTTTAAACACTTAAGTCTTCATGCTTTGTCTTGGCTCTTTCTTCAAGCTTTAATATCAAGTTCATCATCTCATAGTCATCAAGCTTTAATATATCATCCATGCCTTTAAGTATTCTTTACGCTTCATATGATCATATTCCTTTGGAATATAAGCTTTAATTGATCCTTGTGAATACTTGACCTTGCTTTCACATATGTGAGATCTGAAATATCATCACTCAACCAAATATGTTAAGTTCCACTTGTTTGTTAGCATCAAAATAAGATGTTAAGCCTTATAAGGCAAACAATCTCCCCCTTTTGGATGATGGCAATGAATAAGTTAAATTATGAGTAAGCCTTGAAAAGACTCCCCCTTTCAATAAGCATCATCTTCAATATATTTGTAAAGATCATTCAATATCATGCATATCAATACCAATTTCAAGATTATTCAATATCATGTACTTCTCTCCTTTGTCAAATACTTCTCTCCCTTTTGAAATATAATTCTCATGTTTCAAAATTTCAAAAGATTTTAATACCAAACTCAATTTTCTATTTTTTCTCAAAACTTCTCCCCCTTTTGACATCAATAAAAAAGAGCAAGATATAAAACAAAATAAATCATATTTTTGAGTATATGAATATCAATCATGCATATCAAGTATATGATACCAATTTAGATTTTCATTAATTCTTATTCAAATGGAACTTTTGATACCAATTAAAGCATTAAGGAATAGTACCAAT
Organism: Malania oleifera; assembly: GCF_029873635.1. Lineage (NCBI taxonomy): Eukaryota > Viridiplantae > Streptophyta > Magnoliopsida > Santalales > Ximeniaceae > Malania > Malania oleifera. Next base: position 99,909,862 of record NC_080418.1, on the reverse strand, counting down.
TGAAAATTTATGATACCAATTATTTAGGGAAAAAAAATTAGAGAGAAAGTCATAATACAAGCAATAAGTTATAACACTCTCCCTGAATTTAATACATTTAGATTTGATACTAATTATGCTTTCTAAATTTATCGTCCTTGTTTCAAACATTTGATGTATATGCTCATGGATATCAAATACCAATATCATATCAATTTCATAATTTACTTATGGATATAATTGAAAGAAGAAATGATTGGAAAAAAAGATTTTCTTCATCGATTTGTTTTTATGTACAATCCAATATATAATACGATTACCTATTCTAAACAAGGAAACAATTTCCAACTGAATAATATCAAATCCCTCGTAATTACCCACTTTCCTAATTTGTATTTTATTTACAAAGATACTCGGGATTGGTATTTTAACTCTCCCCCTCAGGTTGGATCATAAATATTAATCATCTCCAACTTGCTAATAAGATCATCAAAGCTCTGTTATCCCAACCCTTTAGTGAGGATATCTGCAGTTTGTTCCTTGGTTGGAACATAAGTTATACATATAATTCCTTCTTCAATTTTTTCTTTGATGAAGTGCCTATCTACATCCACATGTTTGGTCCTGTCATGTTGAACTAGATTAAGAGAGATGCTAATAGCTGCCTTATTGTCACTGTAGAGTTTGATAGGAAGATTCACCGGTACCCGTAATTCCTCCAATAGTTTTCGTAACCACAATCCTTCACAAATCCCTTGAGCGACTGCCCTGAATTCAGCTTCAGCACTACTACGAGCCACCACATTCTGTTTCTTGCTTCTCCAAGTTACGAGATTTCCCCATATGAATGTACAATATCCTGTGGTCGACCTTCTATCTTCCACTGATCTTGCCCAATCTGCATCTGTAAAGATCTCCACTTCCTTGCTTTCACATTTCTTAAAGAAGAGTCCTCTTCCTAGGGATCCCTTGAGATATCTAAGGATCTTGTATACAGCATCTAAGTGAACTTCCTTTGGTGAATGTATGTGTTGACTTACTACACTGATTGTAAATGCAATATCTGGTCTAGTATGTGATAGGTAGATCAGCTTGCCAACCAATCTCTGATACCTTTCATTTTCTATTGGTTTTCCACAATCTTCAACCCTCTTTACTGTTTCTATTGGGGTTTCGCTGGGTTTGCACCCTAGCATGCCAGTTTCAACCAGGAGGTCGGTAACATAATTTCGCTAAGAAACACTAATTCCCTTTTTCGTTCTTGCCACTTCCATGCCCAAAAAAGACTGCATCTGTCCCAAGTCTTTAACTTCAAATTCATTAGCTAGAACCTTCTTCAATCTCTCCATTTCTACAGCATCATCACTAGTAAGGATTATATCATCAACATACACATTTAGAATTGTTCTTTTACCTCTTTCAGACTGTTGGAAGAATAGTGTATGGTCTGATTGCCCTTGTTGATACCCTTGATTTTTTAGTACCTTTGTGAATCTGTCAAACCACGCTCTCAAAGATTGTTTAAGGCCATATAACGATTTCTTTAATTTACACACACTGTTTTCTTCACCAGTTCTAGTGAATCCTGGTGGTATAGTCATGTAAAATTCCTCTTCTAATTCTCCATTTAAGAAAGCATTTTAAAATCAAGTTGTTGTAGTGGCCAAACTAAATTGGCTGCCAGGGACAAGAGAACCTGAACTGTATTTAAGTTTGCCACTGGTGCAAATGTCTAAATATAGTCAATGTCGTAGGTCTATGTAAAGCCTTTTGTAACAAGTATGGCTTTATATCTTTCAATTGTTCCATCAAATTTAAATTTCACTGTGAAGACCCATTTGCAACCCACTAGCTTCTTCCCTTTCGGTAGATTTGTCAACTTCCAAGTTCCATTTTTCTCTAGGGCTCGCATTTCTTCCATGACTGCCTCTCTTCATTCTGGTATTTCTAGAGTTTCCTGAATGTTTTTTGGCATTTTCATACTGTCAAGATTAGAGACAGATGCACGATATCCTGTAGACAAGTTTTTATACAACATGTATTTCGACCAAGGGTATTGAGTACATGACCTAGTTTGTTTTCTGATTGCAATGGGTAAAGTGATATCATCAAGTGCAGAATTATTAGAGTAAGACTCAATTACCAGATCAGGATAAGACAAGGGTTCATGATTATTCAAAGCTATCACTGGTTCCAACGCTCTTGGTGCCTCAGCTATAAGATCTCCCTTTCCTTTGTTTTCAAATTTCTTGAGTAAACCAGTATGACTGCGCTGTTTTGCTCTCCTACATCTCTCCTTGAGGGTAAGTGTTCAGTTGTGTTTGGCAATTCGGGAAGCAATGCAATGGAAGACTCAATAGATGGGTCAGGGAATGGAGTAACTGGAGTAACCACAGATTAAGTAGCAAAAGGATCAAAGAACCGATCTTCACTCCATTTCTCCCCCCGAAGAGAGGGCTTTGGGAAATAAGGAGTGGTTTCAAAGAAAGTGACATCAAGACTAACGAACAGTCGTTTTGAGACCGAATCATAGCATTTGTAGCCTTTTTGGGTAGGTGAATAACCAAGGAAGACACATTTAATGGCACGAGGATCCAAATTATCACGATGGTGTGCATGGATACGAACAAAAGCAGTACAACCAAAAATTTTCAATGGGAGACTGGAAGGGAGTCTAGAGGTTGGAAAGTGTTCTTGAAATTTCTAAAGAGGGATGACAAATGAGAGTGCTCGACTTGGCATTCAATTAATGAGATGTGTGGCTATTAAGATGGCATCGCCCCAAAAAGAATGTTTCATGTGGGTAGTAAACATTAATGTCCGGGCTACTTCAAGTATATGTCTATTTTTTCATTCAGTAACCCCATTTTGTTGAGGGGTATCCACACAAGAACTTTGGTGAACAATCCCATTATCTTGAAGATAAGTTCCCAGGATGGTATTAAAATATTTCGTACCATTATCAGTACGTAGGATCTGAATATGAGTCTGGAACTATGTATGAATCATGGTATGAAAATTGATGAAAATGGAGTAGACTTCAATTTTGTCTTTTAGTAAGTACACCCAACAAATACGGGTATGGTCATCAAAAAAGGTCACAAACCATTTTGTATTGGTGCTATTTACGGAATGTGAGGGACCCCTTACATCACTGTGAAACATAGAAAATGGGCAGATAGTTTGTATATGGACAATGGAAAAGAAGTATGATGATGTTTAGCAAGCTCACATACTTCACATTGGAACTCATAAGCCATTTTATTTAAACAAAGAAACGGGAACAAACGTTTTAAATATTGAAAATTGGGATGACCCATCCGTGAATGTCATAACAAAAGTTCACTATTTCTAGAAGTAGATGCAGAATCACAAATTGCAGTATTACATAGTTCACTCAAACTTGCCTCCTCAAAGTAGTAGAGTTCCTCATACGCTTTAGCAGTGCCAATCATCTTCCCCGATGATAGGTCCTGAAAAACACAATGAGAGGAAACAATTTTAACGGAACAATTTAAGTCTTTTTTTAACTAACTAATAGATAACAGATTGCACGACAACTTGGGGACATGTAAGACCTATTGTAAATTAAGGAATCAGATATGCGAATACTTCCTTTTCCAGCAACTAGTGAGAGAGAGCCATCTACAATTTTTACCCTCAAATTTCCGGCATATGGTGAGTAGGATGAAAAGTATTGATAAGACCCAGTCATATGATCAGATGCACCCGAATCAATTATCCAAGGACATTTGTAACAAGATGTGGTTTTTAAAGCTGATAGATGATTACCTCGGTGAGCCGGGGAACTAGAGGAAGACTGACCTGATGTTTGCATTGATGAAATCATCTTATATAACTGATCCAACTATTCAGGACTGAATGCACTGCTGGATAGGGTATTGTTGTTCTCTCCTTGTGATCTTTCAGTTGGTCCGTCAATGCTAGCCTAGTACCCACAATTTTTTTGGTATTGTCTCAGTTTCCAATCTTCCGGTTTTCCATGAATCTCCTAGCAGGTATTTTTTTGAATGACCTATTTTTCGGCAATGTTCGCACCATATTTTTCCTCTTTGCAGTCGTTGACTAGGTCCCCTTGGGGCTTTTAATACAATACCTAAGGCATCCGGCCCAACATGTAGCCCATCTATTTTTTGGGCGGATACAGGTATAGGAGGGTCTAGCCCAGTAGATTCATTTTGAGGCTGCAGCATCACCTTCCTCCTGTTCTCTTCCCTCCTGACCTCTACAAAGACTTCTCGGGTTGAAAGGAGAGGTCACTGGCCAAGAATCCGTCCCCTCATGTCATCAAGCTCTCAATTCAGGCCGACAATAAACTCGAAGACCCTCTCATTTTTTAGCCTCCTTTGGTATCGGGCGCTGTCGCCAGAGCACTCCAACTCCTCATCGATGCTCAGATCGAGCTCCTGCCAGAGATGAGTCATCTCCATGAAACACTCGGTAACACCTCTTTCACCTTGCCTCATCTGCCACAATCGGGTCTTGATGTCGAAGATTAGTGAGTAGCTTTCGACATTGGAGTACGTCTCACGTACGACATCCCAGACTTCCTTCGCCATCGGCAAGAACAAGTAAATTTTTCCAATCGATGGTTGCACTGAGTTGAGTAGCCAAGCCGTGAACATGGAGTTTTTGGACCTCCATCTTTGCAAGGCTACAATGTCGGAAGGGTCTGGTTTCCTCCGCTCATCAGTAAGATAACCGAACTTGCCTTTTCCCTCAATCACTAGTTTCATGGACTAAGCTCATTCACGGAAATTTTTTCTGTTTAGTTTTTCCAATAAGAGTGGGAAGACTGTGTTATCCAGTCTACTCGTACCCCCACCGGACATAACTTCTGAGTCACCGGTGATGTTTGTAGAGGAGGTAGAGCCTCCGTTATTAGCCATCATTTAGCTGGGTTTAGAAAACCCTAGCTCTGATACCATGAAAGAAGAAACGATTGGAAAAAATATTTTCTTCATTGATTTGTTCTTATGTACAATCCAATATATAATACGATTACCTATTCTAAACAAGGAAACAATTTCCTACTGAATAATATCAAATCCCCAATAATTACCCACTTTCCTAATTTGTATTTTATTTACAAAGATATTCAAGATTGGTATTTTAACAATAATTATTCTTGTCATGCACAAATACCAATTTATATATTCATGGATACTAATACACTTTATAGATACCAATGTTAATGTCACATAATGCATAGCTCATAAATACTTTATTATTTAGTTTCAAATTTATCCATTTATCCATGAGATTCATCATAAACATACATGGCCAAGTATTTATCAATTCATATCAAAATTCATGTTTCTAAATCATACTTCATAACTTTATGCTCAAATTTTCAAAATATAGTGAGCCATAAATTATCAATATTTTCATTGTCTTTAAAAATTTCAAGATTCCAATTTAAGATGTACACATGTATCATATTGCTTTCATATAAGCATGGAGTAAATCATATCATGTGCTTGGTACTATACTTTTGCTTGGATTGTTCTTATGTTGCTCAAGTATTTTATTTCATATTTGTTTAACAGTTTTTCCTTCAGTTAGTCAACTGAGCTTCTGTCCAATTGGCTGACCTATACTTTCTCTTTAAAGGTTTTGTTTAGTCAGTCAGCTAATCGTATGGTCAATTGGCTAACAATTCTTCTGCCAAGCTTTCTTTTTTATCCATAAGCTCTATTTGCTTCATATTTTATTTTCTTTTGATTTCATTTAAACATCCAAACTTTATGTATCATAATGCTTTCTATTTTATGCCATGTATGATTCATTCATTGATTTGAGGCCAACAATTTTCATGAGTTTCAATAAGATAAGTTTTTTATGCTTATTCTTTATTTCAATTTATTCAATATATTTGTATGATGTTCTATAAATTCAATATCAATTGAAGTTGAAGGATTTAATATTTCATTTTTGGTACCCATGTTTTCTTGGGTCCGGATGGTTTAACAAGGGATGTTTCCTTAATTCTCCAAACTTATTTTGTTTCCACACCTTTCCTCTTAAATGGACATTCAAACTTTATATGTCCCTTTTTCTTACATCGATACCATATGGTGTTAGTGTAGGCATTAGAAGATGTGCTAGCAAAATCTTTGAGTGCTTTTGAAAAATAACCTATGTAAAGATTCTTTTTCTTTTTCTTTTTCTTTTTATTTTCAACTCCATTAAATCCAATGTCTTCTTTGTTTAAGGTCATCCTTTGTGAGCCTATCATTTTGTCAAAGTTTTTCTTACATTTTGTGTAGTTGTAAATGATCTTTTCTTTATCTTCAATTTGATTGTTGAGATAATTTATTTCAATATCTTTCTTTTCATCAACCTTCTTTTGTGATTTCTCTAATTCTTGAGATAATTTTTTGATTTTATCCTCTAATTTAGAAATATATATGTCTTTTTCATATTCCATGGAGGATAGGGATCGAAGATGTTCTATCATCTTTTCATTATCGCGTTCTAATTTTTTGATTTTCAAGTCTTTTTCTTTTTCAGCAAGATTTTTAGCTTCTAATTCTTTTATTATAGCTTCATACTTATTTTCTTTTTTCTTGAGTTTTGAATCTTTATCACTTTCAGCAAACTTAATTGATTCTAGCTCTTTCATTATTCCATCATTCTTGTTTTTCAATGATGTGTTTTGTTTAGCCACTTTGATTAGCATCTTATGTACTTTGAATAAATCATTTTGTAATTCTTCATAAGATGACATACACTCATCATTGGATTCATTTGATGAATCACTACAAGAATTAATAAAGGATTTGGATGAGGACCTTCCTTTATCATCCCAAGCCATAAGGCAAGTGTAAGCAACCTCTTGGTCACTTGATTCACATTCCAAACTACTTGTACTATCCCAAGTAGTGGCTTTCATTGCCTTTTTCTTTTTCTTTTTAGAATCATTCTTAAGTAGTGGACATTCTAGTTTTATGTGTTCATCCTTTTTGCAATTATAACATATGGGGATTTTATTTTTTAATTTCTTTGTATTAGTTCCTTCTTCATCTGATTCAATGTTTTGGTTTCTTCTTTTGAATTTGTTTTTCCTTTTAAGGATTTTTGCAAGTTTCTTAGATATGAGGACTAGTTCATCTTCATCCATCTCTTCTTCACTACTAGAGTGTTCTTTTAAAGCTTTGAAGGCTATAGATTCTTGGGCTTTGGTTTTTCCACTCCTTTCATTCATTGACATTTCATATGTGATGAGAGAACATCTAAGGAGGTGTTTTTCAAATTTCTTCCTTCCGTTATGGTAGTGGCTTTTGGTTCCCATATAGGTGGCAGCCCTCTAAGAAATTTCCTTATCATCTCATAAGTAATGTAGGTTTTTCCAAAGGCATTTAGGGAATTAGTTATGTGAGTGAACCTAGTGTACATATCAGTTATGGATTCATCCGGGTTCATCTTAAAAGCTTCATATTCGCTTGTAAGAATATAAATCCTATTATCCCTAACATCTATAGTGCCTTTGTAAGTTACTTCTAGCTTGTCCCATATTTCCTTGGCCGATTTGCAAGTCATTACTCTATTAAATTCATTCATATCTAAAGCACAATATAAAGCATCCATAGCACTAGAATTAACTTGAAGCATTTTCTCATCTAAGTCTGTCATATCAGTTTTCTCCTTAGGAACTTGTTTTCCATCTACTAGTTTAATGGGAATTAGATCACCATCCGTGACAACCTCCCAAGCTTTCCAATTTACAATTTGAATATATATTCTCATACGCTATTTCCAAAAAGTATAGTCCAAACCAAAAAAGATGGGTGGCCAGGTAGAGGATTGACCCTCTCCGAAGGGAGCTACTCCTATGTGTTCCATTAGATCTTTCTATAACTTCTTAGGATTTGTTATAACCTAACTCTGATAACAATTGAAAATTAAGGTGTAGTCCCAAAAGGAGGGGTGAATTGGATTTAAAATTTTTTTTTAAATTATTTTCAAGAATCCTTAAATTCTTTTTCTTATTTTAATGAATTCTTTACTTCTTGTTGATTTATTCAAATAATAAATACTTAGAAACAAAATTCAATCCACAAACAACAAAGTACTTAACCAATCAATCAACCAATCAATTTTCCAATCATCCACAATATTCAAACTAAGATAGAAGATTTAGCTTGTTTTTGTTTGTAGCCCTATAGTTAATGAATTTTCTTTCTTAAAATGAGGTGCAATATAAAATCCAATACTCTTTCCAAAAGCTTAGACGTTAAATAAACTTTTGGTTTAAAGAGTCTTTGAGTGTTTCACCAATCAATGTACTCTGGATTGGAAGGAAACATCTGGGTAAATGGTATATGGTTCAAAGAAGAAGTGGAAGATGACATGTTTGTCATTGAGCCAGGATAATGGCAATAGATATTCTTAATGCATTCGGCTGAAGATGAAAAACTTAGCGCTATCAGGAGGCAACCTCCGGGTGAGTTATTTTCACAAGAACCCTTTATAGTTCATATAATAGTAAATTTAATTTAAAAAAAAAAACAACCAGAAGTTGTCAAAAGGACTGAGAAGGTAGACTAGGACACCGACCAACACGGACTCTAAGGTGACTTGGTCGAGGACAGTGATAATTAAAGGCCCTTTCTTTCCCTCGTGATTCTTCACTCCTAAACTTCCCGTTCTCACAATAGTTTCGCGTCGCACCCACTCGACCCACGACGCTCAGGCTTGGACTCTGACGAATTTATGGTGTCTACTCAAGAGATTCTCAACCTAGTTGTGGTATCCTTGTTTGCAGCCTTCTGCTCTACATCGCTTCTAGGGTTTTCTGATGAGACATACTCTCTACCCTTCATTCTTTGGTATTCGACAAAAAATGCCTTGTCGCCCAGTATCCAAGGATGTCTCTAATAAAACTCAATCATCCCATGCCACATGACGCCATGCTCCCTTTTAGCCAAGAGATGATCATTCATCATCAAGATCCAACCATACGCCACCCGCTTTAGCTATGGTGAGTGGTTGCATGGCTTAATTGGCACCAGAAAAAAGACAGCGAGGAACCTAGAAGATGACCCTCAACGACTATGATCTAAAACCCATGTACGTATTCCAACTAGGGGAAACTTGTGCTCATCGGCGCCAAAAATATTGTATTGAAATTCTCGGGACAAAAAAGGTTCAACCATTATATGACCATACCTACCATGACTTGTCATCCCTGATTGGTGAGGGAATTTTATACCAATATGGCACATAACCCTACTACGGGGGTATGGCTCACCATCGTGCAGGGCAATTCATTTGAGTTGACACCAGCCCTAATTGATCAAGCGTGGAGCAATGATGAAGTGGAAACTACTCCGTGGGAACCCCTTGACGACTTCGATGTGCACCACATTATCCACCGTATGTTTCACGGCCTCTATTATGACAGTTCCCTTACTCAGTGAGGGACGTGTACAGCAAGGAATCGCCTACCTGACTATTTGCTACTCCTTAACCTCATTCTATAATGCAACATTTGCTCTTTTGGTCTTCATTCTGAGAGACGTGACATTCATTTACAGGTCCTATATGCTGTGCATCAGGGTATGAAGATCAATATCCCTAAAGTAATCTTCGAGGAAATGATTCTCTTCTATGAGCAGCATGTGAAGAACCCTTGTCTAAAGAAGCCGGCAACACCACATGCGCGTAGCCAGTTAGTGCAAAAAAAAAAAGTGACCTCTCATTCCTTATACACAACAAATTATGGCTATTTTAATGAGGGAAAAGGTCCATTTAGGAAATCCAGATGAACATATTCACCTCAGTGAAGTGACTACAGAAAAGACATGGGGCCAAAGTATGAGCTTGGTAGCCACGACACACTTAAAGGTGCATACGTGGGCCCCCTTTGAAAGCGCCCCAAGGTCGGAACTACTAGTTCCAGAATTCATTTATGACATCAAAGATGAGCCCCTGTGGTTACCAATGCCTTCTCCTTGCCAAGCACCTAAGAAGAAAAGGAGGGTCATAGATCTACCCTCCACATCCACAGCTGCACCCCCTCCTACAAAACCATCCCATGATGTGCCCATAATTAGGAAGGAATTGGATGATTTGTGTAACTCTCTGGAGCTTGTTTGAAAGGCGTTAGATACTTGTAAGGAGATGCACCAAGGTTTCCATGCTTTGTTTAAGATCTTGCATTTCATATCCTTGCAAGCGATTGAATCTGTTATCCTTCCTATATGTGTTACTATGGCAAACTAGACTGCCACTCCAGCCCGCCCTCCTACTCCTCCAATTCGTCCACCATCTCCAGCAGAATCCTCAATTAGACACTCGCATGCTCTTCAATCTCTTGCTCACAATGCCAAAACCTCGGATAGCCTAGAAATCATGATCAAAATTGAATCCTCTAGTGAGAGGGACAAGGTGACATCTATACTAGCTACCACAGTGGGTGAGGCTCAGTCCCCTGTTCAACTTCCTGCAACTCTAGCAGAACAGCACCTACCTCTTTGCCTATACCTCCATTGGCACTCATCCCACTGGTCCGAGCTATAACTTTCGCTCTCATCATGCTGGTCGACATACCGCGACTACTAGTTCCACAGCAAATCTAACGTTCCCCCATCATATGGCGCTATAGCCGATCAAGGACTGTTTCTCCACCATCGACCTCCTCTGCTCCCCCAATGGCACATGAACCTGCTTCTCTAGTACCTATTCAACTACCATCACCAGCCGCAGCCTCCCCTGCTAATGTTTCAGTGAAGGAGGAGGCCGCTTCAAGTGTACAAGAGTCCGAGGACCGCCAATCGGTAGTTGGTACCCCCTCTGACGCATTTGGTGATCTAGAAAGAGGCAATTCTGAATATGACAACAGCACCTCTTCCGAAGATGACTAATATAGGGCAAGGGTTGGCTACCCACGTTTCCATTCATACTGCTTGTTTGTGCTGCTGATGCATATGTGTTTTCGTGCTTTTTTCTTTTGTTGTCCTTTCAAGCACCACAATGTGCTTAACTTTGCAGTGTTTATATCACAACGTGCTAACCTTTACTGTTAATAAATATTCATGGTGATGCTGGCCATTATATGTCTTTTGTGTTACAGTGTATCTCTACATGCACATTACTCTGATTATTATATTTTGCAGGTACATTGTTTGTTCTTGTTGGCACCATGCACTTTCCTATCCTTTGCCCGGGTTCTATTTTTATTTCAACACTTAAGTGAGGACACTTAAGTTCTAAGTTGGGGGTAGGGGGTGGCACACTACATGACACATTCATGCACGAAAATGCCATAATTTTAAATTTTTGAAATTAAATTCTGGTGAACTATGCTAACACATTTTATACCCTTTACATACACCTATATAACCTAATGTTACATGCATAAGATTTTTAGTTACATGATTTCATTATTCTCACTAACAATGTAGTAAATTAGTCATGTAAAGATCATATAACATGGCCGACAACTTGATATTACTCTAGGCTATTGACTAGTGGTTTGTTCGGGTTAATACTGCAATGTAAACTCTAGTATTTACGTGGTACTTCACGGGACTAAAAACACACTTTTATGTGATTTGTAACACTTAGGGTTCTTTAAGAGCATTTAGAGAACAACCGTGACGACTATGACACCTTGTGAGGTATTGTTGAGCCATTTGTTCATTGCTTGAGTTTTTGACGTCAAACTCTGAGTTTATAAAACTCAACTTTCCTTCTTTTGCTGGAATCCCTTTGAAAACTAGTTTTTACTCTTGTATTTGCTAGCCTAGAGGTGACATCAAGTGGGGAGATATAAATCTAGGTCTTTTAGCTTACTCAAGACATAAAGGTTAAGCCCCCATAGAGACTAACTTTTTCCATGGACTCCTGTTTGAACTACGTTCTCATTGGAAACATGAAGACAATATAAGAGGTGATGATTGTTTCAGCTGACCATGCAAAGAAGGAAAATGAAAAAGCACGAGAAACCTAAGCAGAGAAAAATGAAGAAAAAAAATATATGCACCCGCTCTGAGAAAAGATAAAAAGGTCAAGCTGAGGACACACACTATGAATTTGCAAGTATGAAGGATCTTCTGACCAATGCATTTGCTGAATTCACGCAAGTCTAGAAATAAGTTCCTCTAGGGCGGTCTTGATAAAATGTGGCAAGTGAGTGAGAAGATGCTAGGGTGAAGGACCCAACACCTCAGTAAGTGTTGGATTCCTTTCTTATAAAACTAGTTCACTCCACACTTCTAGCGTTAGTTCCTCAAATATGTGGGACGTTTGATCATGACACTTTTCCTCATGTAAAATAGTGAACTCATTCTCTTGAGTGAATTTTGAGGAAATATACGGGTGAGGCTAAGTCAAGAAGATCGTTCTGTAGGTGCCTCTGAGCATTTTGAGTGAGACAAATCACGTCCTTTACACATGCCCTACGACATGGCCTATCCATTCTAGGATTTACATGCTAATATTAACTTTGAATTATATTCATGGGTTGATTCCTTGTGAGTGGTGTCTTGAGATAGTTGTGTTGTGTTAAGTTTTGCATGATTGAATTGCTACAAAGTGTGTGTATAATGGATTTGTGTATGAAGGAATCTGTATGTAATAAGGTTATATCTCTGTATATAAAATGGTATGATTATGTTGCATGTGTTCTTATATTTTGTTTACTGCATTGATGTTTATGGGTATCACCCTGGAAACCCTCACAAGACTAGAACTCATCCACTAGGATCAACTTAGGGGTTTAAAGCCTTGTTGCATATGGTAAATGCAATCATATTTCCTGCGAAAGAGGATATAGGTAGGATTTGGTAGTTTTCTTAGATTTTGCTTTGCTCGAGAACTAGCAAAGTGTAAGTTGGGGGTTGTGATGAGTCCCTAAAAAACATGATTTTAGATCCTCATTTACCTTTGTTTATCCTCATTTTATAATGTATTTACCTAGAATTATCATTGTTCAGAGCTATGCAAGCTTTGTTTGTCTTTTTAGGAAAAACTGGTTAAAACCATGGAGTTAGGCATTACAAGAATCCAATGAGGATTTGGAGGATTCAAAGCTCAAATTTAGACGTTCAACTAAGCTCTAGAAGCTTTATATCATAAATAAACAAGAAGATGACACTCGACCATGTGGCGCGACTAGCAAACCACAGAGGCGACTTAGTCTTCCACTGCAAACTCCAAGGTTCAGACTTAGATCAGAATGATGCAAGGTTCGACCAAGTGTGCAACCAAGTGACACCCTAGAGCGACCACATTGAGATATTGAGAAAGAATTGAAATTCAAAAATACCGATAGTGTTGATGAAGTGTTCGACCAAGAGACCTTCCGAGGCAACTATGTCGAGATATTGACATTTCCTGAAGATAGAGATACTGCAAGTCTCGACCATCAAGACTCTGAGGCCTGATGAAGTCGAAGACATTGAAGATTCGAATCCCTAACTTCCCTCAAGATTTGACTAGAGTCTGCACAACAATGACAAAGGAGTGACTTGGTTGACAACGATGATCTGCTGTGTGAGATTTGTTGCAACCTTTCCTAACTTGTAAAACAACCCTTGTAAACCCTAGAGACTATAAGTATTTTTTGACTCTATGAGTCCAATCCTGCTTTGATAATGACAAATCACTTTGTATTTGTTCTGTGCATTGAAAATGTGAGCATGAACATTACTTAGCATGCACGGAAGGTGATGAAGTCATGGAAGCCACGAAGATTAAAGCATATATATATATAACGCGACACAATCTATGGAACTAAAAGAGTAGAAGAATGAAGATGCAACTGTCAAGTTCAAGATTGCCATGGGAATGGGTATTTAGAAGTGATGTACGTGCATATTTTATATGATATAGCTAGAAGCTCAAAATATATACACATGCATCTCATAAAAATCTTCTAGGGTTAAATATGGATTTAGAGAACTTATGTTTAGACCCTAGAAAATGTTTTATAAGAGGTTAAAGCATGAGAGCTCAAATGATTTTGAAAAAATAAACTAAAAATTATGAAGTGGGTCTGCCCAGACGATTGAGGGTTACCCTTAGAAGTCTAAAGATTCAACTTCAGACGATTAAAGTTTTACTTCAGACGTTTGAAGAATTTCCTCAGAAGATTGAAGAATTAGTTCAGTCATTTGAAGAATTAATTTTGAGACACAGAATAGGCAGAACATCTTCAAACATCTAAACCTTCAGTTCAGTTGTCTGAGCTGAGACTTCAGAAGAATGAACCCATAGTTCAGCCGCCTGACCCTGTATCAAGACTATGACTTTTAGAGCTTTAAGGAACTTCAGTCGTCTGAACCCGAGAGCTCAGTCATCTGAACTTGCAGAAACTTTAAAAATCTGGTTTTTAGTGAGGGAACACACGAGTCATTTAATTAATCAAGTTGAGCCAACGGTCAAGACTTAACCTAGGGCTGAGAACACTTATAAAATCAACCTCTAAACCCTAGTGCCTCACTTTTTGCATATGATTGAGGAGCCTTGAACATTCTTGCACGTCTCTTAAGATTTTTGAATACTATTGCTAAGAATCATTGCCTACACTGCAAAGAACACACATTCACTTGGGCATTCGCATATTCAAGATCTGAGCAAATATGTGCGCAACCTCTGCTAAATCTAGGTTTGATCTTGAGGTTTGGAAATTATTTTATTGTGCTTTCAATTTTTTATCAATCGATCATCTTGTTCATTACTCGTTTAGTGAAAAATCTTTTTTGGAGCAAGAAACTTATTTTCCCATAGTTGTTTATTTGAAAAATATTTTGGGAATAGTATTCTAAAGTTTGATTCATTGTGATATTTAAAGTTATATTATTATTCAAAGAGATCTATCTTATTGGTGCAAAACATATTTGAAAAATATTGTTTGTTAAATCATTGAAATACTCAAAGTCATACATTTATTCAAAGGTTTGATCTGATGGATTATTTGATGGCAAGAACTTAGATCTTCATAATATTCAAGACAATATTTTTAATAAGATCACATTTGGTATTCTTGCATCTAGTAAGTTGAACTAAAACACTAAGTTCTCCAAAGCATCTACTTATATAATTATTTTGGGAGATTTAATCAAAGGGAAAATTTGTGAAGCATATCATTCATATAACGATTACATTGTTATATACATAGTGAGCTTCAAGTTTTATCATATGAATATGTGTTAGGATTTCGATTGTACTCACTAGCTTGCATAGAAGCAATATTGAGTTTTTGCAGAATTCTAATTCTATATTGTAATCACGGTTTGGGTTGTGAACCAACTGAGGAGGAAGTTGTGCCTCTTGTAAGCAAAGTGGATATGAAGAGCACAAGTAACACATGTCATTTCTTAGGACATTCTTTAGTCTCTTGGTTTTCTAAGAAATAGAATTTAGTTGCTCTTTGCACAACTGAGGCAGAATACATAGCGAAAGGAAGTTGTTGTGCTCAAACACTATACATGAAGTAACAACTGACGGATTTTGGATTAAGCTATGATACAGTTCCTATAAGGTGCAACAATACTAGTGCAATAAAAATCTCAAAGAATCCTATATTACATTCACGAACTAAACATATAGAAATTAGATATCATTTTCTTTTTGATCATGTGCAAAAAGGAGATGTGACACTTGAGTTTGTACGCACAGATGAACAATGGGCAGACATATTCACGAAACCACTTGCAGAGGGTAGGTTTATCCAAATTAGACGTGAATTAGGACTGATGCATAATCGAGAAGTTGCCTAAAATTATATTAGATGACATAATTCAGGGGGGGCAACATCACTTAATATTCACAATTGGTTAGAAAATTCAAATTTGACTCATTTGTTCCCATTCGGTATCACATTTGTTCACATTTGGTATTAAACTCATATTATGGTGAGTGCATGTTAACTGACACATGTTAATTCTCACATAACCTTTAAACTTTAGTGACTGTTTTTGCTTATCTATGTCTATGAAATTTGACACACTATGCATGACATTGCAATTTAATTCAACAACACAGTTTTCTTTTTTTTTGCATCCGCAAAGGGGAGAAGTAAATTGAATTAACACAGGGAGACATATTTTACAATACAATATTTGAAATTTGAAGGTTGCATATTTTTTAAAAAAATTGAGATTTAATTATGTCTGAACATTTTTGTTATATACCGTTTTGTTGATGTTAAAAGGGGGAGAAGAAAGAATATAAGGTTATAGCAAAAATAGTTAGAAAAATTGGAAAATTAGCTTACAAAATTTTTTTTACATTGTGCTAAATTTTATAGTGTGCATTATTTGAGGTGGGGCCTTATTAGGCATAACCCATTTTATAGTTTTTCTCGTGTGTTTGTCATCATCGAAAATAGGGAGATTGTTGACTCTATGAGTCCAATACTGTTTTGATAATGAAAAATCACTTGGTATTTGATCTGTGCATTGAAAATGTGAGCAAGAATATTACTTAGCATGCACGGAAGGTGATGAAGTTCAAGATCGTCATTGGAATGGGTACTTATAATTGATGTATGTGCATATTTTATATGATATAGCTAGAAGCTCAAAATATATACACATGCATCTCATGAAAACCTTCTAGGGTTAAATATAGATTTAAAGAACTTATTTTTAAACCCTAGAAAATGTTTTATAAGATGTTAAAGCAAGAGGGCTCAAATTATTTTGAAAAACTAAGCTGAAAATTATGAAGTGGGTTTGCCCGGACAATTGAGGATTACCCTCAGAAGTCCGAAGATTCAACTTCAGACGACTGAAGTTTTACTTTAGATGTTTGAATAATTTCTTCAGAAAACTAAAGAATTAGTTCAGTCATCTAAAGAATTAATTTTGAAACACATGATAGGCAGAACATCTTCAGACGTCTGAACTTTCAGTTCAGTTGTCTGACCTAAGACTTCAGAAGACTGAAGACATTGTTCAGCCATCTAACCCTGTATCGAGACTATGACTTTTAGAGCTTTAAGGAACTTTCTTCGTCTAAACTCAAGAGCTCAGTTGTCTTAACTTGCAGAAACTTTAAAAATCTGGTTTTTAGTGAGAGAACACACAAGTCATTTAATTAATCAAGTTGATCCAACGGTCAAGACTTAACCTAGGGCCGAGAACACTTATAAAATCAACCTCTAAACCCTAGTGCCTCACTTTTTGTATATGATTGAGGAGCCTTGAACATTCTTGCATGTCTCTTGAGATTTTTGAATACTATTGCTAAGAATCATTGCATACACGGCAATGAACACACATTCACTTGCGCATTCGCATATTCAAGATCTGAGCAAATACATGTGCAACCTCTGCTAAATCTAGGTTTGATCTTGAGGTTTGGAAATTATTTTATTGAGCTTTCATTTTTTATTAATTGATCATCTTCTTCATTACTCGTTTAGTAAAAAATCTTTTTGGGAGCAAGAAACTTATTTTCTCATAGTTATTTATTTGAAAAATATTTTGGGAATAGTGTCGTATTAAAATTAAGTTAATCATCATATGAATAGAGACGACATTATAAAGAGAAAGTGATCGAAAGTGCCCAAATTGGCATGTTCGGTCGGCTGAATCTTGATACACTGGGAAGTTCAGTCGACCGAGCTTCCTTGGGTCAACATGTTGACCTTTTGGTCAATTGACCAAGAATATATAGGCAACGCCCTGGTCAACCGAACCCCCACATGGGAAATTCCAACCTCCTAGTCGACCGAACCCTTAAGTTCAAAATATCTCGGTCAACCGAACACACTTCGATCGACCGAACTGCGGAGGTTTGGAAAATCACCTTTGGACAGTTGACCATCTTCTCAGTTCAAATTTTCTACGGTCAACTAAACTTGGCACTACGGTCAACCGAACCTTCAAGATGATCGACCGACCCTCTCGGGTTGTCAAAATTTACCGAGGTTAAAAAATTTGTTATTTTTATTAACCTCACTTAAACTTTTGTAAAAATGACTCAAATATCCCGAACGGTTATAATTTTGGGGAATTCTATATATACCCCCTCAATTTCAAAGATTAGAGTAAGATTAGAAAAACGGTTAGTAATTTTCTCTCTGAAATTCAAAAATTCCTACTACGATTTTCAAGCCTTCAATATTCATCCTTAATCACTCATATTGCTAAAATCACTTTGTAAGATTGCTTGAGTGTTCTTCTCATTTGGCTTAACCTCTCTTGTTTTTATTGATTGAGATTATTTTACCAAAGAGCAAAGTTTCAAGTTTCTCTAGGAGACTTTGTTAGTAAGTCCTCCATAGAAAAACTTCATTGAGCTTGTGAGTTTTGCATATTCATTGCAATATTCAAAGAGTTCATATTGTGTTTTGGTTGCGAAAAATATTTTACAAATCATTTTAAAATATTTCTTGTGCTTACCTTTAAGAAATATTTTGAGATATTTGCTTGCGTGCTGAAGATCTTTCTTGCTATATCTTTTTATTGATATTAGCATCTTGACACAAAGATCAAATAATTTTTACAAACCTTTTTTTGAATATCAATTGTGGTTTATTTTGAGAAAAATATTTGTTGAGATATTCGAAGTGTGCTTGTGATCTTTGTTGCTACATTTTAATTGAGACTATTATTTTGACACAAAGATCCTATCACTTACACTCTCATGTACTAATTACAATATTTGCATAAATCTTTGAGAGTATAAACTAAGACTACATTGAGCTTATCTTATCATATCATTCGGTTGTGTGTTGATTATATTGGTGCAAATATGCTTGATTAAGAAGCATATAGTTTGTACGTCACTTTCATTGTAAATTTGTTGTATTCCAGGCGTGGCTTGAGGGGCAATTATCTAGCCTGAAAGGATTGTTTGTAAAAGTTGAGGTCAACCCTATGCTACTTGACCTGGTTGTATTAGGTGCTACTCCACCCGTTAAGTGAGTCTTAGTGTAATCCTTGTGCTTGTGAGACAAGGCAAGGACATAAGCAGGAGTGGGCGAACCCTGATATCATATGCAGTCTCACTTTTACATTTCCTGTATTATATTATACTCTATGCTTGATTTAATTTGCCTGCCGAATATATAGTATATCCGATTGACATGTCATTGTATCTAGTTAAGAAATACTGAAATTGTGGCGCATGTACTGAAAATTGTTTAATATATCATATCTGCAATTTCATATATACTTAGACTGCTCCTAGGTTGTGTTATACTGTTGCTAGATTAGTTTAACCTAGGCGGAAATTTTTAAATCTCCAATTCACCCCCCCCCCCTCTTGGGATTGCACCAAAGCTAACAATTGGTATCAGAGCCTTGTTACATAGGCTTTAATGTTATTTTGTAAAAAGATCATGATGGCTCGTTTTAGAGCATCCCCATCTTGTGAGGGAAGATTATCTATGAACCCTCTAGTGTTCCCCGGTGAAAATTTTGTTGAATGGAAATTTAGGATGACTATTTTTATCAAAGCTTCAAATTGGAGATTCTGGAAAGTCATTGCTTATGGAAATGTTGTTCCTATGAAAATCATTGATTGTGTTGACATTCCAAAATTAGAAAATGAGTTGAATGATGATGACATGTATTTAGTGCAAATAAATTTTGATTTCGTGAACACTTTGCTGCATGCCTTAGGTTCTAACATTCTATGTGAAGTTATGTCATGTCATAGTGCTAAAGAAATATGGGAGGAACTTGAAAAGGGATATGGAGCATCTAAGCATGAAAAGTCTATAGCTCCATGTGACTCCAGCTCTAAAGGCCATAAAGGAGAAAAGCAGTGCTTTATTGCTTTAACCAACGATGAGGTAAATTCACCTCCTTTTGCTTTATCAAATAATCCATGTAATGATTCATGTGATAAATCTTTTGATGCATCTGATTCTGAATCATGTGATAATTCTGATGATGATAGCATGCCAACTTATGAGGAACTCAAATTAAAATATATTAAAACTCATAAGTATCTTGTTAAAACTCTTAAACGCTATACTGTTTTGAAAAATAAGAACGATGCATCATTGAAAGAACATGAATCACAAATTCTTGTTAATAAAGAAAAAGATTTGAAAATCATGAATTTGGAAAACAAGAATGTTATGTTGCAAAAAGAGCTTAAAGACATAAGATCCCAACTTACAATTGAAAATGAAAAGATCTTCATATCCTTGATCTTGAAAATAAAGCAAACAATATGACTAAAGAATTTATGAAACTTTAGGATGTTTGCAAGGGTCTAGAGAACATAAAAATTCAAAATCTAGAAAAGAAAATAGAAGACCAGTCTAAGATCATCCATAAATTCACTAAAGGTAAAGAAAAGTTTAACAAGCTCTTAGGTTCACAAAAGATGCCCTTAGATAAAGAAGGTATAGGTTTTAATGGGATTGAAAATAGGAAAAGGAAGAACCTATACATTGGGTACTTTGTAAAAGAATCTGAACATTATGCTAGTACCTCCTCCAGTCCATACACTCACAACACATGCATCTTATGTAAAAAGAAGGGGCACATAAAATTTGATTGCCCATTTAAAAGGAAAGGTGTGAAACCCAAAAAGGCATGGAGAGTTTCCCATCCATTTGTGAGAAACTTGTGATGGATCTCCAAACCTGATTGGTCTTCCCTATTGCGAAGTACTTTTTAAAAAATTCAAGTTGCATGGTGGTCCAGTTGGTCACTGAGTTCATTTCTAAGGATGTCAGCCAATGTTTGGCTTTGTCCTTCAGAGAGAATGGGAAAAGGCTAAAACAAAGAGCATTATCACTAAAATTAGGGATGCAAATGGTGGAATAGATTTCCAAGAACTCATCCAGATGTTAATAAGGATTTTTAGTAGAATTCCCATGAAAGTTAGGCAGCATCGAGATGATTGAAATCTTAATATCAAATTGGGCCGCCTGAACATTCGTGAACCGGATGTAGGATGGAAATGTGTATGCATTTGGTACAAAGTAGTCCCTAAGAGGCTGCAATTGTCGCTCTCCCACCACAGGTAGGTAAGGAGCATGGGGTTCCATGATTTGTTCAACAGGAACTGGTGGGTAATCTTCGGCCATTGCTTTTAGTTCAAATGACTGAGATTTCTTCGGATTAGAGATAGGTTTCCTAAGGGACCTAAGAAAATTTTCAATCTTAAGATCTATGGGAATTATCTCAAGTTCCAAAGAACGCAGACCAAACATACACACGTATAAGCACACAGATTCATATTTCTGAAATAGAAAATAAAAAAATAATGAAAATAGAAATTAAGTAAGAAAGTGAAAACAAAAGGAGAGCAAATCAAAAGAAAAAGGCAACAATACTCTAAAGCGGAAGTTGGCTTATAACCGTAGCCAAGTCCCTGACAACAGTGCCAAAATTTGGTAGGCTCGCCAAGGTTTGGGTCATTAACTATCATAAATAATATTTATAAACCTAACTATCCCAAGTTCAGTAGAAAGTGAGTAAGCCAGGTATCAATCCATAGGGACTTGAAGCGCAGTTAGTAAACCACTTCTGTTCACTTTTTGGTTAGATCCATGTTTTGATTATGACAAACCACAATATATCATTTGTTTGCTTTGAGTACTTGAGCAGGTTTATGTTTTAGTTAGCACCGATGATGTTGCAATGTGGAAGCCATAATAGCACCTGAACGAGCATACCCCGACGTATTCATTGAAGTTGCAAAGGAGTAGCGCATGAAGATCGATTTGTGTGTCAAGTTGTATTATATTTTTATATTTATCATTTGGGTCTATATTAATAATCTATTGGTCTGTAATAATTAATGCATGGTAGGAGTTATAAGCTCAGTAAGGACCATAGGAAAAATCAATGACCATAGTTTCACCATAGGGAACCACAGGACCATAGGGATCACCCTTTTGTCTACCGACAATGGATTTTTGGACAAATTAAAAAGCTCAAAGACCTTAGACTGATCACAGGTCCCAAATTATTGCATGAATAAGCCCCCTATAACTTAGAATTAACATTTACGTGAAGAGGGGTGTCTTTAAAAGAGAGTTAGGAATTGAATGCACAAAGTTAGTGTGTTCAGTCGATTGAACTCGGTTTGACGATCAAAAGCTACCACAATGATCCTGGGGAGATTCTCTACAACTTAGCTGGAGCAGAATTTCGATTTGAGAGGTTTGGGAACCATCTCAAAATCAGGGTATAGAAGTAGGTTATTTAAGGGTTATTTGGCCTGTAGGTTTTTCTGAACCTAGATTTGGTTGTAGATGTTATTACACTGGTGTTTGGGATGATTATATTTGGGTGTTGTGAATTCAGGGTTTTGGGGCTTATACTTTAGGCTGGTTAGAAAACCTAGTGGGTGTTCTCAGGAATCCAGGTAAATGAAAAATAGTTTATAAATTCAGGAAATGTGAGTATGGGAATTATTCTGAAAATTCAATTGATTAACAGGGAAATATGTATGTGTATAATTTCAAGATTGTGAAATTATGAACGCTATGGTCATAAGTTAGAAATCAGTAAATGAGCCTAGTTTGTCAAGTAAGGGAAATATGCTATGCTAAGAATTTTAGAAATTTTATCAGAAATATATATATATATATATATATATATATATATATATATCTGTGTGTGAGTGTGTGTGTGTGTGTGTGTATGTGTGTGTGTGTGTTTTAGGGTAAATTCTACAGAGTATAAATTATCTTCATTATTAGAAAATACAAATTTTAGTACAGGGGTTTTTATTTATTTAGTTGTGTGGCATGAGTTAATATCATAATAGTTCAAAATTTATATAGTTTTTCATAATATCATGATTTATAATATTTTTGCACAGAAATATGCTTTACCATATTTTGTAAAATTATGAATTACAATGTATATACAGACAAATATTTTACAGTATTTGTAGAATACCATGATTTCTAGAATTTCAAAACCATAACACTCAGATATTACTGTTTATTCAGTTTAGATATTATAGGTAAGATATTACAGTTATTTCAGTTCGGATATTACAGTATTTTCATATCAGTTTTACAACGTTATAGTCATTTTGGAATCATGATGAAATAGTAAAATAATTATATATATTTGTATTATATAGTATCAGACCCTAATGAATTATTTCAGTTAGATTCAGTTAGTAGAGCACGGTACCATTGCTATTTCATATCAGTGTACAACCACGTATCTCAGATAGAGTGTGGATTTCAGTCAATCGTGCCTTGGAGGGACTATAGGCTCCCTAGAAATCTAGGTTGAGGTGGCTAGTTTGACGAGGGAGGGGTCAGATACCAAGCCTTTGGAGTGATTGCAGTATGGTCGATCTGATGATTGATAGAGCTTTAGTTGACTTATCGTGATAGGCCAACTAGAGTTAAGTCTCGCCTACAGGCCGCACAACCCTATCATGAGAGTTTAAATCATGACATATAATTTCAAGGGTAGTTTTCATATATATATATATATATATATATATATATATGTATATATACATGGATTTATAGGATAGCAGCAAATACACTATAATACGAGAAGTATAATTAAATGGAAAGTTCGGATGTTACAAATGTATTTTAAGCCAAATAGGTGTGAATTATACTATGTATTATTTTACAGATTATCTCAGTTTCTGTTATTTATCAGTAAATTGTTTTTATAAACTCAGTTGCCACACACTGGTAATAGCATATTTCTTCTTACTGAGAGTTGTCTCATCCCAGTATCTTAACATTTTTCAGGTGATCCAGCTAGACGAGTAGATCGGACTCAGAGATAGAGAGATCATTTACAATGCTCTATTTGTAGGGTAAGTGTTTTCAAGGAGATGTATTTTTGTGTGGATGTCAGGAGTCTTGGTAGTTGTTGTGAAAGGTTGGGTATCTAAGTATATATACATATTGGAGAAAAATAGAAAATTTTGGTATTGTAATAATGACTGTACAGTTTTATGTTTTCCGCTACATAGGTGTTTTCCAGTAGTCATTACAGGGGTATCAGAGTAAAAGGATTATCAGTATATATATTTGAAAAAATATATGGTATGAAATTTTGAGGTCGTTGCAAAGCAACTCCCTTTGTAATTTAATGGTTTTGAAAATTAAATACTCTCACAATCTTATCTGGTTTTATACTTATATGTTTATATGAGAATGGCACTGCAACTTACTATCCATAATGTACCGAATGCTTAAATTTATTTGATTAATGGTTTATAATATAACATGAACTGTTTTGGGCTATACTGAATTGATTGGATATATTGGATTGTATGTTTGAATGGAACGCAATCTACATGTCTGATGCAGAATTTGAGAATTGCATGCTGTAGAGATCATTAGGTTGTTGCATGCTGATTGATTTGAACGCCATCTGAATGGCTGATGTAGAAACTTTGGCTAATGCATACTGTAGAAATAACGAGGAATTTGGGGTAGGCTCTTATGAAAAAATGAACTATTTACAAATGGCATACTGCCCAATTTTTTTAACTATTCGAATTTTCGTAGCATACTCTAAATTATGTACACATTATGTTCTTAGGAAAATCTAGTTCATGGACACCATTTGGTCTAAACATTATTTTCTGAACTTCATTCAGGACCTAAAAGGTTAATCATGCTATTTTAAATTCAATATCATTTGTCTTGATTAAAGTCCATAAACTATGAGAAAATGAATATACATGATGTAATGCCAATCTTTTGTGTGCATGCAAACAAACAGGAGAGTGTGAGCTTTATTTAATTCAGTTATCTTATGGATTCAAATGAATTATATGTTTATTGTTTCTGTTTTTGAGTCCTGAGGCTCTTCTGTAAACCATGAACATCATATTCTGCCTTTATGGATCTATGAATAGATATGGATTGTTCTTGGATTTTATGAACACTTTGCATGACTTAATTTTAATTTCTTGATGCATGTTTGTTCCATAGGAATAATTATACTGGATGATAAAAATGACTTATTCAATGTCTAGTAGAACTAATTAAAAGACTCAAATTGGTTGCTTATACTGATTGACACATCTCATGAAATCAACCACTCACAATTGGTATAAGTGAATTTTTGCATCCAAGCTTACGTTCAAGTTTAGGGGTGTACAAAAACTACCGAAAAACCAAAAACCACAGCGAAACCACACCAAAACAATAAACGGTTCGGTTTTTCAGTTTTCGATTTCGGTTGCGGTTTGCAAATATTAAAAAATTCGGTTTCGATTTCGGTTTCGATTTTTGGGTTTAAACCGAACCGAAAAAAATGAAAAACCAATTTTCATAAATATAATTATATATAGTTATATTATTCATGGACACGGTAACACACACACACACACGTGCTTAGGGTTTTAATTTTTAATCATTATTTTCACTTTTCACCTTTTCATTTCACTTTTCACGATCACCTTTTTCAGTTTTCAATTTCACGCCGCCACTTCCCTCCCACATGCTCCTCTTCGTATTCCTCAAGCCTCATTCCTCAGTTCTTCATCTTAAGATTCTTCATTGTGAATCTGTGAGCGTCGTGCATGTGCAGCGACCACCGGCCAGTGTGCCTCCCCCCTCCTCTTCCTTCCTCATTTTTCTTCATCTCCGCTGATCTTCTCGGCTCTCGTTGTGAGCCTGTGAGTCTGTGACTCTGTCAACTAGTTGTGTGCCATCCACCGTGCGTGCCTCCTGCCTCCACCTCCTCCTCCTCCTTCCTCATTTTTCTTCTTCTCTTCTCGGCTCTCGCCTCTTGCCTCTCGCCTCTCGCTGTGAGTCTGTCACTCATCCGGCCTCGTCTGAGTCGTCTCTCAGACTCTCATAGACACACTCTTTCGAGTCTCGTCTCTGTTGCGCTGTGCTGCTGTGTGTCCGTCGTGCGCCTGCGGCTCTGCCTCTCTCCTGGCTCCCGTGTCTTCAATTCGCACCACCTGCGTCTCCTGCTGCTGTTGTAGCCTGTAACTGCAAGGCATAAGCTGTAAGTTTAGTTTTATTTTTTTTCTCTATTTTATATTTTATGTTTTCTCTGTTTTATAGTTTAGTTTTAGTTTTATATGTTTTCTCTGTTTTATATTTTCTGTTTATATTACTAATTTATTATTTAGTTTATTTTTTCAAACAATAACTGTTTTAAAAAAAAATTGAAAATCAGAGTTGATGCCTAGTTTTTTGGTTTCTGAACGTAATTTTGTGGATCAAATTATTTATTGTTATATGTAAATTAAAATCAAAATAAAAGAAAAATAGCTATGTGAATTTAAAATATAATAAACAAAAAATATTCATAAATTTTCTAAATTTTTCAAGAGAGAATAAATAATATATAGAAAATGTTTTGAATATTTTTTTGTTGTCATGTATAATAAAATTGCTCCTATTTTTTAACTATAGTAATTAAGTAAATTAATTATAATAATTTTTATTTTTTATAATAATATTTTAAATGTTATTGTTTTATTCATATGTATTAATTGTTATTTGATTTATAGACAAAAAAAGCATATAATTAATTAATTTTTTGTTTTGTCATTTTAAACATGTCTCATCTAATAAATTTGCACTTATCTATGATTTTATAGATGTCTAAATTTGGGGACAACGCAAATCTTAATACAACTCCTTGTCCGAGCTCATGCCTGAGTCCAAGTCCAAGTTCAAGTCCAAGCATGAATACAGAATCAGTAAATAATGTTGCTACAGGAACAAAATTGGGTAAGAAGAGGAAATTTAAATCAAGATCAGAGGTATGGGATCATTTTACTAGATTATGTGTTGATAACACTGCAGAGGTTAAAGCTCGGTGTAAATATTGTCCTAAAGTGTTTTGTGACGATTCAAGAAGGAATGGAACACAAGCTTTGTGGAATCATTTGAATTTATGTGCTAATTATCCCTATAAGAGACCTCATGTTCGTAATCAATCCCAAATCAACTTCAAACCAGAGACAAAAATGGAAGAAAAACAGTTAACATGTCAAAAGTATGATGCTAATATTCTTAGAAAAGCTTTAGCATATATGGTGATAGTGGATGAACTACCATTCAGATTTATGGAGGGACAAGGTTTTAAATATTTTTGTAGCCTCATGGAACCTAGATTTAAGGTTCCATCACGAGTCACAGTGGCAAGGGATTGTCTTCTTTTATATAGAGAAGAGAAGAAAAAAAAAATTTTGAAACATAATTGTCAACGAGTTTGCCTTACAACAGACACTTGGACATCTTTACAGAATGTTAGTTACATGTGTCTAACTATGCATTTTGTTGACATTGAATGGAGGTTACACAAAAGAATTTTAAGTTTTGGTCCAGTTCCTAGTCATCGAGGGGAAATGTTAGGTTTTGCTATTGAGAAAGATTTGTTGGATTAGGGAATTGATAAAGTTTTTACTATTACTGTAGATAATGCAAGTTCTAATGGTACGGCCATCAATTACTTAAAGAGGAGTGTGAACAATCGGAAGGGTAGTGTGCTCAATGGTGAGTTCATGCACATGAGGTGTGTTGCACATATCATTAATTTAATTGTGCAAGATGGATTGAAACTTGTGGGAGATTCTGTACTTCGAATTAGGCAAGTAGTAAAATATATTAGGCAATCACCTGGTAGAACTGCTAAATTCAAAGAGTGTGTAGATGAGGAAAAGGTTAATTGTAAAAAACATTTGTGTTTGGATGTGCCTACTAGAGGGAATTCCACATATATGATGTTGGACACTGCTCAAAAATTTCAAAAAGTTTTTGATAGATATGATGAAAAAGACCGAGATTTTACACTTGATCTTTCAAAAGATGGTGGAAAAGGAAAGCTAATGGAAGATGATTGGGATAATGTGAGGAAGATGGTGCAGTTCTTAGGATGTTTCTATCACTTCACTTTGCGTGTTTCTGGTTCTAGTTATGTGACTTCTAATACTTTTTTCCATGAAATTTGCATGGTTAATGCTGTTTTGGAAAATTGGTGCAAAAGTGATGATTTTGAATTAAGTGAAATGGCATTCAAAATGAAACATAAATATGATGATTATTGGGGGAATCCAGAAAAATTGAATATGATGATGTTTGTTGCCACCATTCTTGATCCTCAATACAAGTTAGAGTATGTGGATTGGGACCTTTCTGAGCTTTCCTCCTCCTACTTCTTCAATTTTGAGTAAAAAGGTGAAGGATGTTATTTTTTCAAGGTATGATGAGTATAAAAATGGGGGTAGACAACTCCAATGTAGTGGACCTAGTGGTAAAACTACCGAAGCTAGCTCTAGTTCTTCTAGTCATATCTCTGGTATGGACTATTTGGTTGATGATGATGAACCAACAATGAAGATGATGATGGTTATGCTAGATAAATTCAAGAGGCATAGGTTAGAAAAAGAAGGTGGGGAAGGCAAGAGTGATCTTGAGAGGTATCTTTCTGAGGCACATGAAGAGGGTAGTCAAGAATTTGATATTTTAGGATGGTGGAAGATAAATAATCCAAGGTTTCCTATCCTTTCACAGTTAGCACGTGATGTTTGGGCTATCCCCATAGCTACTGTTGCTTCTGAGTCTGCATTTAGTACGGGAGGTCGTGTTCTTGATTCTTTCAGGACATCATTGACTCCTAAGATTGTGGAGGCTCTTATATGTTCTCAAGATTGGTTGCGGAATTCACCATTACCAGTGAACTATGAAGAAAGCCTTGAAGAACTTGATAAACTTGAGAAAGATAAAACATAATTTCTTAAGACATCTTTTTCACATTTTCTAGTTGTTTTATTTTAATTATTGTTTTGTATTTATTTTCTCTAATTCATTAACTTTTTCTTTTTCATTCATTTCAGAATTTGATCAAATTGGCATGGATGATTTATTGGTAAGATTATGTATTATGAACAATTGAACAATGATAGTCAATTTAATTTTTATCTTGTTATAACTTTCATATTATTTCATTTTATTAGGAATGATGTTTACATCGAGATTGGAGAATTGAAGTAATAATTTTGAAGATGGAAGAATGTGTGATCAAATAAGCATGGATGATTTATTGGTAAGATTATATATTATGAACAATTGAACATTGATCGTCAATTTAGTTTCATCTTGTTGTAACTTTTATATTGTTTCATTTTATTAGGAATGATGCTGACCGATGTATTGGAGAATTGAAGCTACAATCTTGAAGATGGAACAATGTGGATGGAAGGATGTGGATTGCTTCAATTCATTAAAATTTTGAACCATTGATGAACAATTAGAATGTCTATTTTGTATTTGTAATTTGGGATATTTATATATATATTCTTGTTTATTGTGAATGTTTGCTTGCTTCATTGCTTGTTTTGTGAAATTAGGGATAGAGAGAATTAATTATTAAAAGTGCCTTAGGATTGGGACATTGTGGAATTGATATGTAATTCTAATTTTAGAAGTGACCAACATATTTTATCATTAAAAGTGCCCAATATATTTATTTTGTTAAAATTATGGGTCCTTATAAAAAATTAAAATGCTCAATAAATTTTCAACTACTTCATGAAAAATAAATGTTATTTTTTTTAAAAAAAAAATCGATTTAAAACCGAAAAATCGCAACCAAACCGCCACATTTTCGGTTTTCAATCAAAGCATAATTTCGGTTCGGTTTCGGTTTCGGTTCGAAAATCACATAACCGAACGGTTCGGTTCGGTTCGGTTTTCAGTTTTGGCCAAAACCGAACCGCACCGAACCGTGTACACCCCTATTCAGATTGAAAGGGGGAGCTTTTGAAAGTAAATTTAAATCTTTTTACGATCACCCATCTTTTGGCTTAGATTTATTTTTATAAGATTACCATGGCATGTATGTTTAAGCATAATGAGTTTTTCAAGCTCACACTAAATCTTAGGTGGAACTATTATTCTAGATTTTTTCATATGATCTTGCATTAAATTTTCATGTATTTAGGATCTACATGGTTGCTTTTTCTGGTTAAAATATGAAATGTTCTTAATTGTTTACCAAAAAAATTTACGCTTGTTTGACCTTAGTGTTAACATTATCATATGTAGCAAGCATTGTCCCCAGTTCTTATTGATATATATCAAAAGGGGATGTATTTTTTTAAAATGAATTTTATTTAAATGAACTTATCAAAGATAAATCCTTTCTCTTGCTGAAAGCCTGCAAACTTAAAGGCATTTATGACATGTGCACGTATAATTTTCTAAAATTAAATTCTTGTCATGAAATTTGTAATATTTAAGGGCTCTGATTGTTTAAATGATCCTCTAGAAAAAGGGGAGATGTTTTTAGCCCTCTTTCTGGTGACAAAAATTCTTATCTTTCTTTTCTTTTACAATTGGTATTCTCCTACTTTTTTTATTCACATTTGGAAAATAATAAACATGATACTTGTTATAAAATATTAATATATTTTATGTATCATGTGACCTTATGTTTTAACTGAATATTTTTTAAAGTCAGCCTCAATACATAATGCACATTGAACTAAACTAAACTTAAATGCTCAACTTAAAAAATTCAAAAGTCTTCTTGTTTAAATATGCTTGATTTATATTGTCTATCTTTTAAACTTATGCATATTATTGGGGGGAGCCTTTTCAAGAAAATCTCATTTTGCTCTTGTATTTGTCATCATCAAAAAAGGGGAGATTATTGACTTTTTGAGTCCTATCCCGTTTTGATAATGACAAATGACAACGTCTCATTTGTGCACTTAGTGTTTAAATATGTTTATATTTCTATAAGCACAAATGACAGATGGAAAATGGAAGCCTTGAACGTACCTAAGCGAACACATCCTTGGCGTATTCCATGGGAATTCAAAAGAGCAAAGCTTGAAGACTTGTAATTTTTTCAATTGTATTGTAATATAGGTTTCAATTGTGCATGTATGATCATTTGATTTAAATTGAAGCTCTCATATGAACATAGACTGACTTTAGGCACTCTATATTTCATGAAAAATCATTTTACAAATATGCAAAAATTATTTCAAGTGAAAAACTCCAAAACAAGTTTTTCAAAATCCCTTTCATGTTTTTATCGTTGCATTGATAAGCAATTTTCTCAATCAATCCATTCTCATCTTAACATATGTTCAACATAAAAATTGTTGGATTTTCTTTTGATACCAATAACGTACCATTTTGAGTTTTCTAGAAAAAGTAATGCCCAAAAAACTGAAAGGTGTCCACAGTAGAAAATTTCCTTCATGTTTCTTCTTTCTCATTGATGAGCATTTTTCTCAATAAATCACTTCTTAGCTTAAAGAGCGTTCAACAGAAAAGTTGTGAGATTTTCTCTTGGATTTTTTATATACCAATAACGTCCAATTTAGAGTTGTATAGAAAATGTTATGTCCAAAAAACTGAAGGGTGTTCACACAATAAACCTAGATCCGATTGACTAGATCATTGGTCAGTCGACCGAAACTTGTGGATTTGTAGCCCTAGTCAACCAGACCTCTTAGGAAAGTGCCCCAATGGCCAAAAAATGGCTAGTTTTTTAAAATAAATGATTTTTTTTTCTTCCCCAACGGCCATATAATGGCTAATTTTGGGTTCTGGCTATAAATACAAGCTTAAAAAACTTGAAAAATGTTAGAAAATCATACTGGGAGCATACTTGCAAAATCTTTGATTCTTGTTAATATTTCAAACCCATTTTAAAGATCAAATTTCTATTTCTCCTACTCTTTCATTTTGAAAATCTTTTAGGGAAAATTCTTTTGGGTTATACAAGCAAGGTTTGAGCATATATCAACAATCAGATATATTGCTTAAAAGCCTTCTTATTCTTTGAGTTTATCTTAAAAGCTTTGGGCATATATTCAAATCATATATATATTGATTCAAAGGCTTTCTTCTCTTGATTTATAAAAGGACAATCTTGAGAAAATATTTTTCTCCTACTCTTCATTTGAAAATCTTTTTGGAGAAAACATTTCGAGGTATTTTTGAAAGGCTTGAGTATATATTTACATTCATATATATATATATATATATATATATATATATATATATATTGCTTGAAAGCCTTTTTGTATTAAAATTTAAAAAGGTCAAAGTTTAAGAAAAACGTTTCCATACTCTCATTTTTACTTGCAAAAATATTTTGAGAGGATTACCCTACTCTACTGAGCTTTATTTTTAAAATCATTTGAGAGTGCTTATAGATCCTTTTCAATTGTGCAAATTAGCTTTCAAGAAGCATTTCATTGTATGAAAAACTTTTTCAAAACAAGCTTTTCACGGTTTGGGTTGTGAACTGTGGCCAAGTGAGGATACATCACTTAGAGAATTGTCTCTACTTGTAAGGGGGTTTACAGTTTAGGTATGGAACTGGGCCAGGCGTGGGGTATGGCTTGGAGAGGGGGGCTGTACCCTATTGAAAGAGTGCCAAGCATGAGGTATCGCTCGGAGAGGTTGGTCTGCCTAGAAGGACTAGTGTAAAGGGTGGCTCCTTCCTATTGAAAGAGTGGTATAGTGGAATCCTTGGGGGGTTTGCCCAAGATGAGGACATAGGAGGGATTTGCCGAACTCGTTAATATATATATATATATATATATATATTTTGTCATTTTCTCACTCCCTTATCTCTTTCATTTCTGCACATGTATGTTCATTTATATTGTTGTGATTGTCTTACATATACGCATTTAAATTGTGATTGAGAAATTGATTGGTTAGCGGTTAAATATTTCGCCAAAGTTTTTAAAATTCCAATTCACCCCATCCCCTCTTAGGATTACACCATTCTTCAAAAAATTGAAATCCATTTCCTGTAGGGACCTTTATGGATTGTCAAAATATTCTTCTGGACTAGTTCGTTCTTTTAAAACTACCACGAAAGCACTGGTTGGAGTGACAATCCTACTGAGCACTAATCATAAGGTTTTTTTTTTTTTTTTTCATTTTTTTTTTCATTTTTTTTTTCATTTTTTCCCTTTTTTCATTTTTTTTTCTCGCTTTTTTTTGCCCCATTAAATGGATCCTCAAAATCAATTACTAGCTCCAAGTCTTCCATATTGGAAAAACCATTTCACGTATCCCTACACAAAACACAAGCAAAACCAGACAAAATTTGGAAAAAAGTGATAGTCATAGGATGATAAAAAGAGATGAGACTGAAACGCATTTTATTTCATTTAAAATAATCAGAACAAAAAGAATTTATGGGATGTATTCCTCTTATTGACAAGGGTGAGGGAATTCATAAACATCCCTAAAATTTCATTGATTTTATCATCACTGGGTACTCAAGCACATGTCACTCATTAAATCTAGTTTTCCAGTCATTTTTTTGTCAGATTAATCCACCGCCAAAGTTGACAACCAATTAATCTTTCAACCCAACATGGAATTTTATTAAATGAGCATCCTTTCTTATATGGCATTACCTCCTCCACAAGGATCACTTTAATTGATTGCACCTCCTCATTGTTGTTTTTGTCAATTCCTTCCTTCACAGCTCCCTGCCTAAGACTTGAGGTCCTCTTCCTTCCCATCTTAAATGCCCCTTCAATTCTTTCTCAATTGGTTACTAAATCTGCAAAATTATGGGGAGTGCTTCTAATAAGATGGCCAAAATATAGATCTTTAAGGGTATTAACAAAAAAATAAATTGTTTCCTTATCCTCAATCAGAGGATGAACTTGTGCTGTCATTTCTCTCCATCAGTAAGCATATTCTTTAAATGATTCACTCCTCTTCTTCTCTATACTATGCAAAGTCAACCTTTCGGGAGCCATCTCAATTATATGCCTATACTAGGTAATAAAATCATAAGATAAATCCTTCAAAGTGCAAATCTTCGCTTGGTCCTACTAGATATACCATCTCATAGCTGCCCTAGTCCAGCTATCCTGAACAATGGATTAACGAATTTTTATTATTAGAATATGCAACCATTTTCTAACAATACATCTTTGGAATGAGTTAATGGACATTGGACCTACTAAACTTCTTAAAATCTGGGACTTTGAACTTTAGAGGTAAAATCACATTAGGCACTAAACATAGATCAAATGCATCCATTAGTCTAAACACGTTCGTACCCTCCACGATTCATTAGCGGCATTCTAATACTTCACACCTATGGTTTACCTCCAAGCTAAGGGTCAATTCTTTAGTTGTTTTTTTGGCTATTCCCCTTCCTTCGATATCAATATTTGTGATTAGTGGTGCTTCTGCATTACCAGTTAGTTAGAACCCTAAAAGTGGTGCCGTTGGAATAAAAAATTGTGAACTTAGTCCTGAGCCAGTTGTAAAATTCACCGATTGTGATGACAAATTTTCACCAGTAGGTTTAAATCCTAGTAGAAATAGAGGATCTTCTTCATTTTCAAGTTCTATGTTGACCTTATAGGTCACACCAAGTTTTGATAATGACAAATACTTGTTGTATTTGGTGGATATCTAAGGATATATGCAGGTATAGAATTGGAAAATCAAAATGATGGCACATGAAGTAGAGCTTGAAGACCCTGAAGACCATATTTTTGTTGTACTTTAAATTCATCTTATGTAATGTAGGTTTATAATAGTAAATAGGAGAAAAATTGGTTTGTAATAATCAAATGCATTATATGCATATATGATAGGTAAGCTCAAAAAGACTTAGAATGACCCTAGGACCCACATGCATGCATAAAGAAATATGCTTATATGAATAGGGTTATTGTAAAGGGGATTAGAACCGAAATGCATTAAAAATGCAAGTTTGGTCGACTGAACTAGAATGTATAAGAACATTCGGCCAACTGAACTGGTCAGAGGCCAACATTTTGACCATAGCTCAGTCGACCGTACCGTGCCAAGTTCATAAAACTTGGTCCACCAAACTCCCATTGGGTCAACATTTTGACTCCTCGGTCGACCGACCAATTTATATGGGCAACGCTCTAGTCGACCAAACCCCCACGTGGGAGAATCAAATCGCCCGGTCGATCGAACTGCACGAAATTGTAAAAATTGCCCTTAAGACCCTTAGTCTAGTCGACCGAACTCTCTATTCATTTTTTGCACGGTCGACCGAACTCTGTCACTTGGTCAACCGAACCTTAAGTTCAGTCAACAGGTGCTCTCGGGTTGGACAATTTTTTACCCCAGTTAAATTTCTTAAACGAGGTTAATTGTGCTAAAACATTTTACAACAATCCTAATGATACCCTATGCATCCTGTACGATTATAATTATGGGGTACTCTATATATACCCCCTCATTTGAGAAGATTAGCATCCAATTAGCAATCTTGATTAGAAAAATTCTATGAAATTTAAAAATCTCATATACTCATTTTGAAGCCACCTACACTCACACTTGCTAGTTCTTATTGCCAAAGTCACTTTGTAAGTGTGTGCTTGAGTGGTCTTATCATTAAGCTATTGCTCTCCCTTGCTTGGTTGATTGAGATTATTTTTTTTAGGAGCAAAGTTTTAAGTTTTTCCTAAGAGACTTTATTGATAAGTCTTCCTTAGGAAAACTTTATTTGAGCTTGTGAGTATTGCATTCTCATTGCAATAGCTCAGGGAGTTTACATTGCATTTTGATTGCTAAAAATATTTTCCAAATCATTTTCAAATATCTTGTGAGGTTTATATTTTGAGAAAAATATTTGTTGAGATATTTAAAGTGTGCTAAGGATCTTTGTTTGTGCATTGTGATTGAAATCATTATTTTGACACAAAGATCATAATTGTTGATTGAGGTGTAATCCTAAGAGGGGGGGTGAATTGGGTATTTTAAAAAATTCTTTGAAACTTATTTACCAATCAATCCCTATTTCTATATTTAACTAATTAATGACTGGAATTTGATGTTGAATTGAATTACTAAATCAATGAATTCCCTTTTACCCAATTAAATGCATGTAAAGTTATTCAACATACACAAGCAAGCAGGAAATTGAAATATGATGTGGAAAATGAAAGAATAAGGGAAAAGAGAATGCAACCACGATTTTACGAGGTTCAGCCAACCCGGCCTACGTCCTCGCCTTGAGCAACCCACTCAAGGATTCCACTATAATCCCTGCTCCTTCAATTGGGATGGAGCTTCCCTTACAATCCGCTGCTTACAAGAGGTACAACTCCCTCCAAATCCGCTGCTTACAAGAGGTACAGCACCCTCCTAATCCGCTACTTACAAGAGGTACAACTTCCTCCTAATCCGTTGCTTACAAGAGGTACAGCTTCCTCCTCACACCTGGTTCACAACCCGAACCATGTTTACTATTTAGGCTCAAATCTGCAAACACTCAATGTTGCTCCTAACAAAAGCTCGTGAGTACAATTCAAAATCCTAGTACATTGACATATGATGTAACTTGAAGCTCAGAATATATGAAAATGATACAATCATTTATGTATGATATGATTCAACACACAAATCCCTATTTAATCAAAACTCCCACGTAATGATATATTTAAAATATTTTGGAGTATACTAGGATTCTTAGTTCACTTTGCAAAAATGCACAAAATATATTTGATGTGAACTTTAAAATAAAAACTTTCTCTTGAATATTAAATCAATCAAACTCACAAAGTTTTCTTTCAAGTATTTAATCACAAATACTCTGGTATTTAATGGATTGATGAGTTTGTGTGCAGGACCAATCGAACGTATCATATGGTGCATGCACATGAAAGACCTGAAGACCCTGAAGATCATGTTTATTGTATTTCATTATTACTTGGGTCTGTAATAGTAATTAGAAGAACATGGTCTGTAATAATTAATGCCTTACCTGCATGGTAGGATCGATAAGCTCAAGACCATAGATGGACTGTAGGGAACACCCTTGGGTCGACCGAAGGTCAACCGACACCGGATTTTTTCAGTGCTTTGAAAAATGCTTAGAATGACCCTAGGACACTCATACATGCACATATATATATATATATATGTGGTAATATGTATAGGGTTAAGGTATAAGGAGTTGGAACCGAAATGCATTAAAAATGCATGTTCGGTCAACCGAGCCTTTCAGTTCATTTCCTCCCGATCGACCGAACCTAGACCTGGTCAACCATTTGACCACAATCCGGTCGACTAAACCATGTAGTTCAAAAATCCTCGATCAACCGAAACCCCCAGAGGTCAACAAATTTGACCATCTGGTCGACTGAGCCAATTTTGTTCTCCAACATCTTGGTCGACCAGAGGGTCCTCGGGAGAAATTCCAGCGGTATGGTTGACCGAACCAACCAGTTTCAAATGGCCTGGTTAACCGAACCTCAGAAAATTGAAAAATCGCCCTCTCCTAGTCGACCAAGCCCTTAGTTCAAAAGTCCCCTGGTCGACCGAACCGTATGAGACTTGGTCGACCAGACCTCTCGGGTTGCCCCATATTTTTTACTGCAATTAACTTTTTTAAATGGGGTTAATTAGGGTTAAATTGGTTTAAAACAATATTAATAATACCCTACATATCCTAACGGATATAATTTTTCCTATCTTTATATATAGGGCTTCATTTGCAAAAATTAGCAAGAAGATTAGAAAAACAATTAGCAAAAATCCTCTGATTCTCAAAAGCTCTATTTCTCACATCCAAGCCTTATTTCTTCATTCTTACTCATCCTCATTGCAAATCTTGCTAAGTAAGAGTGCTATTGTGAGTATCTAGTTAAGCTTACACTCTCATTTGTTCTAGTTGATTGATATATATATTTTTATCTGAGAGTAAGCTTGAAGTTTTTCTAGGAGACTTCATTAATAAGTCTTCCATAGGAAAACTTTGTAGAGCTTGTGAGTTTTGCATTATCATTGCAATACTCAAGAGTTCGTATTGTTTTTTGTTTATGAAATAATTTTTTGTAAATCAATTTCAAATATTTCGTGTGATTTACTTTGAGAAACATTTTATTGAGATATTTGTATATACGCAAAAAGATCTTTGTTGAAATATCCTTCGATTGATTTTATCTTCTTAAACACAAAGATCAAATTATTTTATAAATTAAATCTGAATATCTCTTGAGCCTTATATATTGAGAAATATCATTTGAGATATCTGAAGTATTGCTATCATCTTTGCTTGAGCATTGTGATTGAAAATATTGTGTGATACAAAGATAGCATTATATGCACTCTCACGCAATAATTGAAATATTTGCATAATTATTTGAGAGTAAACACTTAGACTACACCGAGCTTATCAAATCCTATCTTTTGGTAGTGTATTGATTATACTGTGCGTAACTAGGTACATATCTGCTTTACACGAAAGCACAATCACTGTACCATTTGGTTGTAATACACATCTGTTGTATTTCCAGGCACGGGCTTGAAGAGGGAGACTAGCCCTGGAATAGTCCCGGATTGGCTTAGACCCGGTTAGGAAAGCTAGGTGCATCGTCCTGTTAAGGCATGTAGGTTGAGGTCAACCCCGCTAACTGACCTGGTTAAGGTTGAGGTCAGCCCTGTGTTAGTTTGATCTGGTTGTTTAGGTGCCACTCCACCCGTTAAGTGAGCCTATAGTGGTAATCCTTGTGCTTGTTGGCCAAGGCGGGGACGTAGGCAATTTGGCCGAGCCTTGATAACATTTCTAGGTGTCGTCTCCTTTACTACTTTATTGTGCATGCTTGGTTAAACGTTTATCGCAGCTTAAATTCCATTGTATATTTACATTGATTTATTTTACATGCACTAGATTGACCTTAAGCTTGTGCAATATTGTTGTTTGTGGATTGACCTAAGGCAATAAATTTTAAATACCAACTCACCCCCCCCCCCCCTTCTTGGGATTGCACCAAAGCTAACAAATATCCCTCAATAAAATGTATAGTTATAAGAATCAAGGATATTTAATCAAGAATTAATATATCTAAAATATAGATCCTTTATCAAACACACACTTGAATCAAACCTTTCAATCAATCACACATCCTAAATCAAGTAATGATCTTGTTTAGAATAATTATGTATATGTATAGGCACTTTCAAGATCAATCTTGTAATCAAAATAGGTTTTTCAATAATAAGCTCTATGAAAAATATATATGTACATTTATACTCTTGAATCAAAAACTAATCAACCAAGCTAAACAAGCTTTCTTAAGCAATGATCTTTTCAAAAATCAATTTTTATACGTATATGTTCACTCAAGATCAAAACTTTCCTAATGATAATGAAGAACACGTAATGAGATGAAAAGTTCTTAAGAGTAATAATTTGAGAGATCAAACCTCAATAATAGATTGAAGTACAGTTGAGTAAACAAGTTCCTTTTGAGAATCTGAGTTGATTTGCCCAAGCTTGAAGATTAGAGAATGAAGTGTAGGCAATTGTATAGCAATAGGAGCAAATTTTCAATGTTCTTTCAACAAGGTGTGTTCTTCTCTTTCTTGTGTGTCTAACCTTTGTTCTAGGGTTTAGATATTCTGTATAAATAGTGTCTTACCCTTAGGATTGGTCTCAACCGTTGGATCAATGAAATAGCTCGCGAGTCCTTTTAATAAAAATTTGATTTTTAAACTTTCCCGCGACTTCAGGCAACCGAAGTGGGGTTCAGGCTCCTGAAGTGGTAGGTTCAGGCTCCTGAAGTGGCAAGTTCAAGTGCCTGAGGTCCTCAGTTCAAGCGACCGAAGTGCCTCTGCCAGGTTCTGTGTTTCCCATTAATTCTTCAGGCTATCGAACTTAATCTTCAGGCAACCGAAGAAATTCTTCAGGCGACTGAAGTTGAGTTCAGGCTATCGAAGTGCCCTTTTTCTTAATTTTTCCTTTCTAACTTAAAAATCTGCTTTGCTCCTTTTCTTGGGTCTTTTATAAAACAAATTTTCCATGTTTTTTTAAAAAAACATTTCTGAGTCCATGGAAGTTCCCTTATGATGTACATAAAATGCATGAATTCTAAAATTATTCTAAGATATGTTGAGCCTTAAATTAAATCATATGAAAATGTAAGTACATGAGTTTTAAATACCCATTCCCAAGATATTCTTGAACTTTGTCGCTTGCATCTTGATTCTCGTACTCTTTGAGTTCCATGGATCTTGCCAAGATTTTTTAGCTTTACTTTGTGACTTCCATGACTCGTTATCCTTCCGTGCATGCTTAATATAGTTCATGTTCACAAACTCAATGCACAGATCAAATACCAAGTGATTTGTCATTATCAAAACAGGATTGGACTCATAGAGTCAACAATATTACTTACACTCTCACGCACTTATTGCAATATTTGCATAAATATTTGAGAGTAGATGTTTAGACCACCTTGAACTTACTTCATTATATCATTTGGTGGTGTATTGATTAGATTGGTACATAATCTGCTTAGATAAGAAGCACAATCACTGTACCTTGTCATATTGTGAAAATACTGTTGTATTCTAGACTTGGCTTGAAGGGGCTATAATCCAGCCCAGTAAGGATTGTCTACAAAGGTTAAGGTCAGTCATGTGCTAATTGACCTGATTGTTTAGGTACCGCTCCACCCATTAAGTGAGCCTTATAGTGGTAATCCTTGTGCTTGTTAGCCAAGGCGGATATAGGCAATTTGTCGAACCTCGATAACATTTCTGGGTGTCATCTCTTATTTATCGCTTTCTAGTGCTTGCTTGGTTAATTGGTTAATTTTATTGTGAAATTTAATTTCCATTGTATATTTAAATTAATTTAATTTATCTACTTTAGATTGACCATAAGGTTGTGTAATACTACTATTAAGGGATTTACCTAGGGCATCAATTTTGAAAATACCAATTCACCTCCCCTCTTGGGTTAACGGTGAAACTAACAATTGGTATTAAAGCCATGTAGCTTAGACTCAATAGTTAGTTTGCAAAAGATCTTAGATGGCTTATAACACCGTAACCATTTTCCTTAAGGGACCATCTTCCACACGATCTCTGATTTTCAGTGGTGTTACTTACACTTTCTAGAAATAGAGGATGCGCATCTATCTTCAAAATATAGATTAGGAGGTGTGGAGGATCGTCTTTAAGGGAAATTATGTTCCTATAAAAATAGAGGGTGAGACTAGAGTTCCTAAAACTGAGGAAGAATATAGTGATGATGATGATATGAAAGTCATTAGTTTGAATGCCACTGCTATGAATAATTTGTATTGTGGTCTTGATATGAATGAGTTTAATAGAGTAATGGCATGTGCTACTGCAAAAAAAAAAAATGTGATAAATTAGAAGTG
This sequence comes from Malania oleifera, assembly GCF_029873635.1. NCBI lineage: Eukaryota > Viridiplantae > Streptophyta > Magnoliopsida > Santalales > Ximeniaceae > Malania > Malania oleifera. Next base: position 99,868,816 of record NC_080418.1, on the reverse strand, counting down.
ATATATGAAAGCACTAGGTATGTAAAATATAGTAGGATAGATATATTGACTAGTGAGTATGGGGCTTTTAGGATGAATGTAGGTGAGTCCATTTAGAGTATGTACACCAGATTCACACACATTATAATCTCACTGCATGCATTAGGTAAGACCTATCCTATGTATGAGATGATTAGGAAGATCCTTAGAGGCTAGCCTCCTATTTGGGAAGCTAAGGTTACGACCATTTCTAAAGGTAAAGACCTTAAGGCCATGACATTAGATGAATTGATAGGTTCATTGATCACCTATAAACTAGCTATAAATGAGAGACTTAATGAACATAATAAAGCAAAGAAGATGACTGCATTGAAAACCTCCATTGATACATCTAGTGAATGTAGCGAACTCGATTCTGAGGATGATATGGTCATGCTAACTAGAAAATTCAAAAAATTCTTCAGGATGAATAGAAAGTCATACAAAAGATATAGGGAGTCTGTATCTGAGAAGGAAAAGTCTAGTAAAAGACAAGAAAAATCAAATGCTTCCACGTGTTACAATTGCAACAAGGTTGGGCACATCAAGCTAGATTGCCCACTACTGAAAAAGGATGCTAGGAAAAAGAAGAAAGCCATGAAACCAAACACTTTATGGAATAAATTAAGTAGTAGTGACTCAGACTCAGACCGCAGCAACTTAGAGGATGCTAATCTATGCTTGATGGCACATAATGATGAGGTATTGTCTTTTTTCTCTTTATCTTCATATTATTCTTCTAATGATTGTGATTCTGATTGCATGCCTACGTTTAGAGAATTAAAATTTGAATATATTCTTGTATCTAAACTATTGAATAAAATGACCAAAGAAAATGATGATTTGAAAAAGAAATGTGAAAATCGGTCAAAATTATTTGGAATTGCAAAAACCTCTCATGCTTCGATTTTGAAAGAAAAAATGTTACTATTGCTGAGCTTGAGAGGAAATTGGAGGATAGCTCCAAAATTATTTTTACATTCACCAAGGACAAATGCAATTTTGAAAAACTACTTGGTGCCTAAAGAATTTCTCTAAGTAAAGAGGGTCTAGGTTTTAATTGCATTGAAAATGTTAGACGACCTAGTCTTTACTTGGAACATTTCACACGTGAATTAAAATCGTAAATCCCACCTAAAGATCCCGAGTGTAGAATGAAATGTTTTAAATGCAAACAAATTGGCCATATTCAGTTTGATTGTCCACTTAGGAATAAGCATGTGAAAATTAGAAAGGTGTGGGTAGTTAAGGGTGATCCAGTCACTAACCCTCGTGGACCCAACAAAATTTGGGTACCATCATCAGTCATTTAGTCTATCTTGCAGGTGTGCTTGAGATCATCCTCCTCCAAGGACAAGTAGTACTTGGATAATGGATGCTCACAGCACATGACCGGCGACAAGGCAAAATTTGCATCAATCATTCACAAGCAGGAAGGGTATGTGACGTTTGGCAACAATGCAAAGGGATGCATCATTGGCAAAGGTAAGGTCGGTAAGGATCCTTCCCTAGTTATTGATAATGTTCTATTAGTTGACGGCTTGAAACAAAACTTATTGAGCATGAGTCAATTGTGTGATAAAGGATATAAGGTCTCATTTGAAAATGATAAATGCATAGTTGAAAATAAATCAGATCATAAAATTATTTTCATTGCAGACCGACATGAAAATGTATACACTGCTACTTTTGAAAATGTAGCTTCGCAACAAGTAACTTGTTTTTCTGCAATAAATAAAATTAGTTGGTTATGGCATAGGCGCTTAGGACACACTAGCATGGACTTATTGTCAAAACCAGTAAGAAAATATTTAGTAAAAGGCTTGCCTAAAACACCATTTGTGAAAGATAAAATCTGTAATGCATGTCAAATGGGTAAGCAAGCAAAATCAAGCTTTAAGAAAAAGAAATTCATATCTACCACTAGACCACTTGAAATGCTTCACTTTGATTTATTTGGTCCTAATTCAGTGCAAAGTCTAGGTGGAAAATCATATGCTTTTGTGATTGTTGATGATTATTCTAGGTTCACATGGGTGATGTTTCTCTCATATAAAAATGAATCTTGTGAACTGTTTACTAAGCTATGCAGGAGAATTCAAAACGAAAAAGGCTATAAGATAACTCACATAAGAAGTTATAGAGGCACTGAATTCAAAAATGATGGCATACAAAATTATTATGATCTAGAAGGTATATCACATAACTTTTCTGCGCCTAATACCCCTCAACAGAACAGTGTAGTAGAAAGAAAGAATAGATCATTACAAGAAATGGGTAAGACAATGCTAAATGAACATAATCTACCTAAATATTTCTAGGCTGAAGCAATTAGTACTGCATGTTATGTAATGAATATGGTCCTGATCATGCCATCTCTTAATAGAACACCCTATGAAATCTGGAACGGCCATAGACCTAATATTTCCTATTTTCATGTGTTTGGTTGTAAGTGTTTTGTACTATGGGATAATGAGCATCTAGGGAAATTTGATTCTAAATCTGAGGGTAGCATTTTCCTAGGTTATTCTCTCAATAGTAAAGCATATAGAGTATTTAATAAGAGACACTTAAAATTCATTCAGTCCTCTTCACGTTGTATTGAGAATCTAAATTCATTGTCTAAGAAGATGAGGAAGAGGACATGGACAGCCAGAAAGGCGGAGACAGTGAGCCAGGGAAAACCAAGGTCAAGGGCTCCAAAGGCAAGCAAAAGGAAAGGGAGAAATCATCTGAAGATAATATCAATGACAATGAAATTTAGGAGTTGCCTGGGGATTGGAAATTCATTAGGAACCATCCTATAGATCAAATCATAGGTGAACCTTCCCGTGGTGTAGCCACAAGATCTTCCTTGAAGAACCTAGTGAGTCATTCTACTTTCTTGTCCCAAGAAGAACCTAAAAATATTAAATAAGGAATAGAGGATGAGTCTTGGGTGATGTCCATGCAAGAAGAACTTAATCAATTTGAAAGAAACGAAGTGTGGACCCTAGTTCCTAGGCTTAATGATCATACAATTATAGGAACCAAATGGGTATATAGAAATAAGAAAGATGAGAACGGGGTAGTAACTAGGAATAAGGTTGGACTAGTTGCCCAGTGTTATAATCAAGAAGAGGGAATTGATTTTGGTGATACCTATGCTCCTATTGCTAGGATGGAAGCCATTCGTATGTTAAAAGTGCTTTTCTAAATGGCTATATTAATGAGGAAGTGTATGAGAACAACCACCCAGTTTTGAAAATCATAAATATCTAGATCATGTATACCAGTTGTTCATGGCCTTGTATGGATTGAAACAAGCTCTTAGAGCTTGGTATGAGAGGCTTAGCGGTTTTCCGCTATAAAATGGGTTCACCCATGGCAAGATTGATACTACACTTTTTATCAAATCCAAAAATGATGATATGCTCCTAGTTCAAATTTATGTTGACGATATCATTTTTGGAGCAACCAATGATGAGTTGTGTAATAAGTTTACCAAATGCATGCAAAGTGAATTTGAAATGAGCATGATGGGTGAGCTTAGTTTCTTTTTAGGGCTACAAATTAAACAAGCTAAATATGGAACTTTTACATGATAATCCAAATATGTTAGGGATTTGTTAAAGAAATTTAACATGGAAGTTGGCAAACTTCTTGGTACTCCTATGAGTTCTTCCACTAAGCATGATAAAGATGAACAAGGAATCCCTGTTGATGTAAAATTTTATCATGGCATGATTGGGAGTCTCCTATATCTTACTGCTAGTCAACCTAATATCATGTTTAGTGTATGCATGTGTGCTAGGTTTCAGGCCGCTCCTAAGGAATCTCATCTATTGGAAGTTAAATGAATCCTTAGGTATCTAGTTGGAATCATAGAGTTAGGCCTATGGTATCCTAAGTATACTAATTTTGAGATTGTGAATTATACTGATGTTGACTTTGTCGGTAGTAGGGTTGAAAGGAAAAGCACTAGAGGCACTTGTCACTTTTTAGGACAATCTCTCGTTTCCTAGTTCTCCAAGAAATAGAACTCAATTGCCTTATCCACAGTCAAAGCAGAATATATTGCGGCTAGAAGTTTTTGTGGTTAAACTCTTTATATGAAATAACAACTTGTGGACTTTGGATTGTACTATGATACTGTCTAATTAAATGTGATAATACTAGTACAATCAATATCTCTAAAAATCCTATCTCACATTCACGAACAAAACACGTTGAAATTAGACATCACTTCCTTCGTGATCATGTGCAAAAAAGGGATGTGGCTCTTGAGTTTGTATGCACTAGTGAGCAGTGGGCGGTTATTTAAACAAAACCACTTCTAGAAGATAGGTTCATACAAATTAGATGTGAACTAGGTCTTATGTATAGTAGAGATGCTTCCATATATTTCATAATTTGAATAAACTTAGGGGGGAGTTGTATAATGATTTCAAAGTCTAACAATTAATATAACAATTAGTATCTTTTGTTGGCTTGAAATTTATGAAATTGGTTATGTTTTGCAAGGCACAATTCTCATATCTACTGCATGATGATGATTGTATTTATGCTTTATATATTGATCATACTAGAACTATTTGAGTTGAATGGTTTTGGATAAACTATTAGATCTAAAAAACTCAAAAATAGGTCATTTTTATACAAATTTTTTTTTAGAATTGTCCTATTTTCAAATGGCATGCTGCCGAAATTTTTTAAAACTCCCAAACTTATCGTGTATACTAATGATTTATACCCATTTCCTAAAGCTATTACTTTCATAGCCCTTTTTGTTGTTGTCAAAAGAAGGAGATGGGTAAGAGGCAAAAATTGGGTTGCACTTAAGAAAAATTATTTGCGTTGACAAACTTTTACATAATGCATATTGTTAGGGGGAGCCTTCTAAGGCTATACCCATTTTTTGCGTGGTGTATTTGTTATCATCAAAAAGGGGGAGAATGTTGACCTTATAGGTCACACCCGATTTTGATAATGACAAATACTTATTGTATTTGATGACTATCTAAGGATATGTGTAGGTATATAATTGGCAAATCAAAATGATGGCACATAAAGTAGAGCTTGAAGACCCTGAAGACCATATTTGTGTTGTACTTTAAATTCATCTTATGTAATGTGGGTCTGTAATAGTAAATAGGAGAAAAATTGGTTTGTAATAATTAAATGTAATGTATGATATGATAGGTAAGCTTAAAAAGACCTAGAATGACCCTAGGACCCACACGCATGCATAAAGAAATGTGCTTACATGAATAAGGTTATTGTAAAGGGGATTAAAACTGAAATGCATTAAAAATGCATGTTCAGTCGACCAAACCAGAATGTATAAGAACATTCGGTCGACCGAACCAGTCAGAGGTCAACATTTTGACCATAGCTTGGTCGACCGAACCGTGCCAAGCTCATACAACTTGGTTGACCGAACTTCCACCAAGTCAACGTTTTGACTCCTCAGTCAACCGACCAATTTATACGGGCAACGCTCTAGTTCAAAAAACCCCGATGTGGGAGAATCCAACCACCAAGTTGATCGAACTACCTAGTTCAAAATCACCTCTTCGACCGAACCGCGTGGAATTGGAAAAATTGCCCTTGAGACCCTTAGTCCGGTAGACCGAACACCCAGCTCATTTTTTACATGGTCGACCGAACTTTGTCACGTGGTCAACCGAACCTTAAGTTCGGTCGACCAGTGCTCTCGGGTTGGACAATATTTTTACCGCAGTTAAAATTTTTAAATGGGGTTAATTGTGCTAAAACGTTTTAAAACAATCCTAATAATACCGTGTGTGTCCTAGACGGTTATAATTATGGGGTACTCTATATATACCCCCTCATTTGAAAAGATTAGCATCCAATTAGTAATCTTGATTAGAGAAATTCTCTGAAATTCAAAAATCTCATATACTCATTTTGAAGCCTCCTACACTCACTCTTGCTACTTCTTATTACTAAAATCCCTTTGTAAGCGTGTCCTTGATTGTTCTTATCATTAAGCTATTGCTCTCCCTTGCTTGCTTGATTGAGATTATTTTCTTTGGGAGCAAAGCTTTAAGTTTTTCTTAGGAGACTTTATTGATAAGTCTTCCTTAAGAAAACTTTATTTGAGCTTGTGAGTATTGCATTCTCATTGCAATACCTCAGGAAACTCACATTGCATTTTGATTGCTAAAAATATTTTCCAAATCACTTCAAATATCTCGTGAGGTTTATATTTTGAGAAAAATATTTTTTGAGATATTTAAAATGTTCTAAGGATCTTTGTTTGTGCATTGTGATTAAAATCATTATTTTGATACAAAGATCATATCACTTACACTCTCGCGCATTGATTGCAATATTTGCATACATATTTGAGAGTAGACATTTAGACTACATTGAGCTTACTTCATTATATTATTCAGTGGTGTATTGATTAGATTGGTACGTAATCTTCTTAGATAAGAAGCACAATCACTGTACCTTGTCATATTGTGAAAGTACTGTTGTATTCCAGGTTTGGCTTGCGGGGGCGGTAAGTCAGCCCGGTAAGGATTCTCTGTAAAGGTTGAGGTCATCCCTGTGCTAATTTGACTTGGTTGTTTAGGTGCTGCTCCACCTGTTAAGTGAGCCTTACAGTGGTAATCCTTGTGCTTGTTTGCCAAGGCGGAGACGTAGGTAGTTTGTCGAACCTCGATAACATTTCTGGGTGTCATCTATTTTTTACCGCTTTTTAGTGCTTGCTTGGTTAATTTTATTGTGAAATTTAATTTCCATTGTATATTTAAATTAATTTAATTTATCTACATTAGATTGACTATAAGGTTGTGTAATACTGCTGTTAGGGGATTTACCTAGGACATCAATTTTGAAAATACCATTTCAGCCCCCTCTTGGGTCAACGGTAAAGCTAACATTCTAGATATTGCACAACTTTTCCCTTTCCTTGCACAACTTTCCCTTTTCTCATAGTAGAAAGAACCTTCATCAATTTATTTATTTGATCCTTAATCTCACAAACATCTTGAAAAATCTCCTCATGATTTTGCTCAAGTCACCTCATGCGATTTTCTAAATTTTCTTCCATGATTATAAGTTTCCATTTAGTGTTATCATGATGAAGGGATATTTACTTGTTCTGCTCAATGTTTGAACCTCAACATATAATTCTGCCACTATGACACACTCATTTTTTAAGCAATTGGAATATGATCAAGGATCCATTGACAATAACTATGCATGCATGACTATGCATAAAATGCATGAATGCAATGCAACCTAAAACAACCACTTTTCCAAAATTCTTTGAAAAACCACATCATCTAATGAAAACTCCCAAGTCAACCTAGCTTTTGATATATAATCTTCACAATTTAAGAATCAAGTTATCTTTCTCAACTTGTAAACACATTTATTTTCCTCTGCTAACACTTAAGAATTATCTCATCTGCTGAGCATTCAACTCCTGATAGATCTTTCCTCGGCTAAAAATTATTTTATGTAACCTTACCTTTCCTTATATCCATATTGTTTCTTTGAACTTCCATTCCAGTTGAGGCAAGACCTAGCAACTAAAAGTACAATCTCAAAAGTGGGAACTTCGTAAAGGCACAATGGTTGGAGACTTGGGAGGATAATTCACTTAAGGCACCAACTTGACCATATTTCCCTTAAATTCCTTCCTTAACCACCTCAATTCCTTCAATTCAAAAACTTTTATAATGACTCTGTTGGACTCCAAAATACTGTTGAACCTCTATTTCTTCTTCATTCTATACCACTAGTAAGCTGTCCATGGGTGATTTAGGGCTTATCTAGAATTTTGGCTAAGTGGTGTGTATATTTAAGATGAATGAAGAATGTGGGAAACAACACTAGGGAACTCAAACAGACATAGTAAAAGATTGGACAATATCATGTGAATAAAAATGAAGCTCTTGTCCCAACCCTAGGTGGATTTATCACTTACAGGTTTTCTTTTAGGCTCTATCCTAAGGGAGGAAGTTAGAGTCAGATATGTGTTGTTGAATTTTTGAGTCCGATCCCATTTTGATAATAACAAATTGTAAGAATCTCATGTGTGCGTTTAGTTCTTGAACAGGTTTCTATTTCAGAAAGCACATATGGTAAAGGTAAAATGGAAGTCATGAAGCACTTAAAGAATACATCACGTGACTCATTCCATGGCAACTTGCAAAGGATGAATACAATTAATTTTTCAGTTGTAATGCTTTTAATTTCAATCGTAAATGCATATCTTACATGACCTGATGAGAAGCTCAATGATGAACTTAGATTGACCCTAAGAAATCAATTTTTCGTGGAAGACCTTTGGCTTAAAATGATAGAACTTATACAACATGTTTAAAGTGTTTTTAAACTCATTTGAAGGCTTATAAGGCTGAAAAACAGAGGATTCGTCAACTAATGACATGCCTTTGTTGACTTATCAAACTAGAAGCCTTATTGAGATTCTACCCAAGTCAATTGTCGACGAATTAGGTAGACTCGTCGATGAATAGACACGACTCATCAACAAATGGATTTGAGTCATCAACGAAAAATGAGTTCTCAGCCCAAGTGACTTATCGAGGAAACAAGATCACCCGTCGACAACTGAAGGTCACTCATCGAAGATTAAACTACACTTGTCGACAATTCGCATTGGGAGTTGAACTCTAATGGCCGAAAAACGGTTAGTTTTCAAATGGAATCATTTTTATAATAGCCAAATGGTCATATAATGGCTATATGGGGTCTTTGCCTATAAATACCAATCCCAACACTCTTCAAACAACTTTTGCACATATATTTTTTCATACACTTACATTTGATCAAAGCTCTAATTTACTCTCTTTATTGCAAAAATTCTTTTGAGAGCAAATTCATAATTTTTCTCCTACTCTTTTCTTTGAAAATATTCTTGGAGAAATCTTTATTGCTAGTGAATCTTGAGCATTCATTGTATATATTCTTTTTCACAAAAAAAAGCATTCAAACTCTCAAATGCACATTCATTTTGAAAATATCATCTTGAAAGCAAAGCCCTAGTTTCTCCTACACTTTCTTTTCAAAAACATTTTTTGTGGAGAAATCATTTATTACATTTGAGTCTTTGAGCATTTATTTTATACACATTTTACTCAAAGATCATTTACTCTCTTATATTGCAAAAATCCTTTTAAGAGAAACACACAATCTCTATTGAGCTTCAATCCTATCTTGTGAGAGTGTATTAGATTTTCATTGTACAAACTAGCTTTTGGAAGAAGCATTTCCTTGTATGCAAAATATCTTTATTCTCATTTATATACCTTATGGTTCGAGTATAAAACCATGCCAAACATGGGGTATCGTTTGGAGAGGTGGCTCTGCCTAGAAGGAGTGGACCGAGTGTGGAGTATCACTTGGAAAGGTAGCTCCGCCTAGAAGGAGTGTGTATAAGGTAGTTCCGCCTTGTTTGAAGTAAAGGATAGTGGAATCCTCAAGCGGATTGTCTTGAGGCGAGGACGTAGCCAAGGATAGCCAAACCTTATTAATAATCTCGTGTTTGCTTCTCTTCCCCTACACTCTTTAAATTTCCGCTTGTGTATGTTTATATTTGTTTTATTGTGCTTATTGTGAATGCTTTAACTATTTATTGCCTTGAGATTGAATATGTAATACTGATTGTTTGTGAAACCCTTAGACTAAATTTGTTTGGTAGTGCTTTTAAAATTAGGGCAAAAAATGAACTAAATTTTTAAAAAATCCAATTCACCGCCACTTTTGGGAATACACCATAACTCACATATGTGGTTCAAGCTCTATTTCCTATCAATAATAGGTTCTTAGAATGCCTTCTATCCTTACCCAATGAGCTTCGACAAAGTACAAACTAAGAGGAGTGATTTGCGTGACGCCAAAGACCTTGTCTCATAGGAGCTAATGGTACGACGCCTCTATTTATTCCTAAAGGGTAAAGCCCAGATAGGAGGCTCGTGAAAATGTATGTTGTTAGCCTTGGTGGCTACATGTTCCTACTTTTCATGTTTTGAAGATAAAAATCCATTAGTGGTTCTAGGTGAACTATTCTTTGCATATCAGGTTATGGTAAGTACACAGTCAAATGCAAAGATTAAGTAAACTCTTAATAGGTTAGACATCATAAAAAAGGGAGAGATTGTTAGCCTTGGTGGCTACACTATCATATTTTATGTGTTTTGATGATATTAACCTATTTGTTATTCCTAGTGTATTCCATCTTCGCAAATCATGTTTAGTACAGGTACAAGTAATAAATACTTGAGGTATTGGATCAAAGCAAAGATTGGACCAAGTTGACGTTAGGGAGGAAAGATCAAGAGGACACTCACTCGGAAGAACTCAAGCACATTCAAGGAAGCTAATATATGAATTATATGTAATGGGGAGTTTTTGAGATAGTATCCATTGTAACTCTTGCGATTTTGTTTTCACGCATGATTATTAAGCAAAAGTTGAGGAAAATGCATGTGCATATTAGTACATATGCGTATATAGGATATCACTTAAATGAAAAATAAGTTTTTCATTGTTTCATACTTAATATTTTTCAAAGGCAAAAGCATGACTTATATGAAAATATCCTATACTCAACTTTGATTAAAATGGGACAAGTGTTAATTGGTCTTAGTATTGTAAACTATAATATACTTGGTCCCGATTAAGTCAAAACTATTTTATGAACCTAAAGATTCAATAAAATCAAGTATATTTCATAAGGACAAGTTTTAAATCATATTAGTGTTATAATATTTTACAAATTTGGTCCTGGTTGGGTTTAAAACTTTAGTTATGCACCTCTCAAATTTCCATAACACCCTTCAGTATTTGGAGCATAACATTTGCTAAAAAAAACTCCAAAAAGGGCGATCTTGGTGTCTATGGAAAGTTAAGAAAAAATCTCACAACTTGCATGTTGAAAACCTCTAGGAAAAAATAGTCGACAATTTCAAAAAACTGTCGATGGTTTGGGACAAAAATAGAACACTAACGGGTGAAAAAACGACTAGTTTTCAATATAGCTTTTTATATTAAATGTCTAACGCCATGAAAAGGCTAGCTCGCCCCTTTGCCTATAAATACAAGTCCATAGACTTGATTAAACATGGTTTTGATGATTTTACAAGTTCTTAGTAAAAAAACATCTCAAATACCAACCCTAAGCACTTTGCATTTTAGTTCTTCATATCAAGTGCTCAATTTCTCTTTTGCTCTCTAATCTTGTTTGATTCATTACTTGAGATAATAGTGTGAGGAGTGTATTGTATTTGATATCATCTCAATCAAGGAGCATTTCTTTTTATTCATCTTTATGTTGTAAAGGGATTGGTTCCCATGTTGAAGTTTCTTAGTGAACCATTGTTGAAAGTTCTTGGTGGACCGAATTGCAAGGCTTCTTGGTGAACCTTGTAGCTCTTGGTGAGTGTTAATGGATTTTTTCCCATGTTGTAAGGCTTCTCCACCGATAAAGGAGTTTGATAGTGGATTGTGAAATCCTTGAGTTGGTCTCAAGGCGTGGACGTAGGCTTGGTGCCGAACCATGTTAAAACACCAATGTTAAGCTTCTCTACCCTATACTCTTTATTTTATATATCTTGTGCTTAATTTACATTTGATATATTGCAATATAATTTCTTGTATCTTGCCAAGAATTTTATTTTGTAGAGAAAGCTCAAAATACAAGAAAGAGTCCATTCACCCCCCCCCCCCTCTAGACCCTACACCCAAACTGACATATGTGATCACATAATATGCATCAGACCTTGCACATGTTTATCCATTCATTCACAACATGCATATAAGAGTTATATATACAAATAAAAGATTCGCAAGTATGCAACAATTATTCATATTTACAATATCATGGAATATTAAAAAAAATACCATTAAATTCATATTTGGGATAGTTCATAATTAATTAATGACTCAACTATATAGGTCTCCAGCAGAGTTGCCAAACTCTTGCAATGTCCTAGAGAAGGATCTGGAATGACGAGAAATGATAACATTAAAGTTCGATGAAGTCTCCACTAACCTATTATTTTTCTAGGTGCGGTTAGATCATCTAGTTACTATTCGTTGATTGATCTTTAAACTAATTCTAGGCCAAGGAACCAATAGTCTCTGTTTACATTTACCAGAATTGGGATTGAAAGTTCATGCAAGGGGAAGGTACCAACACCCCCTACACATCCATTCTACAAACGGTACCTAATTAATTATAAATTATCCCTAAATTGAATCTAATGGTCTTTAATTAACTCCTTTAAAATAAATAAATAAAATATAAAGATAAAATGAAAAATAAAGTATGATTTTGAAATGTCTAATAAGACCTTCAAAGGAGGGAATCTTATTAGATAAACTCCCTCCCCCCTTAGAACTAATATAGGTAACTAATATAGGTGATGTCTGGAATACCTATTTACCCTTTGTTAAATCATTTGGATGCCCACACACAAAAATAAAATATATACAGATAATAATCATATAAAATCATCAAATTTAAGCAAAAAGAGTCTAATATTCTGAGATTTTTCCAAAATTATAAAATATATACAGATAATAATCATATAAAATCATCAAATTTGAGCAAAAAGAGTCTAATATTCTGAGATTATTCCAAAATTTAATAGAATTTTTCTAAAAATTTTCAAACATTTTTATAAATGTTGGGAATAGTGGGCCACATGTCAACGAGACATGGTGACATGTGGTACTACTTTATAATTTTATTTATTTTATTTTATTTTTTGAATTTTTTGTAGCAAGGTGATGTCATAATGACATCACCTACCATGCGGTGTGCGATGGTTAGCTCTAGGGATTCGACATGGATCGTATGATGTGGCAGCTATCCAGTTATCTAAAGGAAGCAAAGATTGGATGGCCAAGGATTGCATCATGTTGCCTCTTGGATATGCGGCCCTAGTTTTGTCACGTGTCATCGTCCGTACAGTAACCTGTGTCCCACAAACATATATATATATATATATATATATATATAAACTTTTTTCCTTTTTCATAATGTTTTCCTTCTACTTTCTCTTTTTCCTTCACCGCATCCTCATAAATTTCTCTCTCTCTCTCTCTCTCTCTCTCTCGCTATGTATTTTTTCTTACTTCTTCACACAGATCCTCTTTGTCTATTTCTCTATTTTATTTCTTCTGAATCTAACTCTTTTTTTTTTTTTTCATTTTTGCAGGTTTAATCCATAGAAGAAAGCAAAGGACAATCATATTGACCCTAAACCCTAAGATAAGTTATAATGACCGAAAAATTAATAAGCCGAGAAGTGTTAAAAAAAATTAATTATTAATTAATTATTTAATTAGACATTATTAGACTGAATTTATTAAATAAATAACATGTTGGACATACAAGCATACATATATATATGGATAGAGTAATATGTAAATGTGTATATATATACTATAATATGATAAAGTAAGTTATAATATATATATATATATATATATATATATATATGGAATCACCTAGAAGAATTCAATTGCAATTGCAATTGAAATATGCAACTAGAGAGCTCATGCCCCATTTCACACTCTCCCAACTTCATCTCTCTCTCTCTCCTCCACCTTCTCTCTTTCTCTCTCCCTCCTCATTTTCTCGGCAAATATTTGGCCGATCAGGAAACGGAAGATACCACTGGGTTCCTATCTCTGCCACCGACATTTCTATTAAAGTGGATTTTTCGTGGGAGCAGCGTAGGCACCACTCATAGGGTAAGGTATATTCCCTTTATTTCCTAAAATTTCCTTAAATCTTCAGCTAAATTGGCGATCAGGCACCACCACGGGGTCCTAGTCTTGATCGTCGTCATTTTGGTCGGACCAAATTTTCAATTTGGGGGTCCTAGGCACCACTCCAAAGTGAGAGTGAGATTTAAGGAATTAAGAAAATTGGTTTTTTTGGGAGTTTAATTGTTTATTTGGAATTTATGGGTCTAGGAAATGTAAAAATAGTATTTTATTTAGGATTGATTTGATTGAACTAAGGTTATTGAATTAGGGTTCGGGTGAGCGCCGCAGGCATTATTTCGAGGTTTCTACGGGCGTAATTGAAGAAACCAGATAAAGGGAATAGATTAAGCTAGCAGCTTTTTTGAATTCACCAGTTAAAATGGAAATTTTATGAGTTTATAAATATATATATGATTAACATGTGAGTTTTAAAAGAAAAGCCAACCGTTTGAACTATGGTTTTTGAGCCTAGGGCTATAGTTATTATTTGTGAAAATGGAATGATTAAAGTAATATGTTTTATGGAAATTATGAAGATAATTTGATGTGTATCTTTAGTAAAATGGATGATGAATATGGGTTGGCTTACTATTTTAATGAGATATAATTATGCTTATTATTTGAAATGTGTGGCATGAGTAAAATGATAATACTGAGTTGAGTTGTGATATATATATGTATGTATGACATGTTGGAAATACTGAAATATACTAGGATTATTTGCATGTGTATTGTTAATCATAGCTGAATGTGAATGTTAAATTGCAGTGTATGATTTGCGAACTCTGGTGGACCATAGTGAGACACAATACTGTTGCGCATGATTTTTTCCAAAGATTAGTGCACCCATATGTCTCATGGAGAGTGTGGAGACGGGATGGTCGGTTGTGCTTTGTAAGGTAAAGATTCCCCCTAGAGTCTAGACCGGTGTGGGAAAGCCAATCTGACTTACAGACTAAAGAGGTTGTTTTCTGATTTAACTTTGGTGGGCCGACTAGGGTTAAGTCTAGCCTTCGGGCCACACAACCCATCATGGGGGGAAGCATGACATGTGTTATCCATTTGGTAGTGAGTTCAAAATGCATACTTGTTTAATTTAACTATGGAATAATATGAGAACAAAACATGTTGAAATTAGGATAGCTTCCCAAGAGGGGGGTGAATCGGGTTTTTTTTTTTTTAAAAAATTATTTCCTTTTTAATGTTTTTGTTTTATAACAATAAGCCAAACAAGAATACCTCCAACACAATCACCAAATCAAGTCAACCACAACCAAACAACAAAGTAATCAATATCTTGATCTTTGTAGCAATTGCCCTGTATCAAAGTGTAAAGCTCACTGAATTTATATTAGCCTTGTGTTATTTCACAATCCCACTTCTTCCTAGTGTCAGTTTTTAAATAAAATTTCAACTTAATAAGTTTAGGATGATCAACCAATGTAGTCCCTTTCGGTTTCCGCAATCAATGTTGATAAAGTCAAAACGAATTATCTTCCAGTTTATTTAATAACCATACACTCAGAATTTATCAATTTTAAAGCATTCATGCAAGTTGTAAATTTTGCTGAAAAATAAAGAGTAAGGAAGAAAGAGAGAGACACAAGGTTTTATGAGGTTCAGCTTATACCCAGCCTATGTCCTCGCCTTTGAAAAACCACCAAAGGATTCACTAGTTCAGTTCCATTGATGGGTGGAACAATACTAATTACAACCACTCCTTCCTTCAGGCTAGAGCCTACCTCTCCAAATGATATTCCCTCATTCGGTCCAACGATTCTACAACCTTGAATCGTATATAAACAAGAAACAAGATAGAGAAAGATTTGTGTACAAGTGACACTCTCACAGTAGAGTTAATTAGTACAAGATTCAACACAAATATACTTCAAAGTAAATCAATATAAAAAGATTGAAGCTCAAACTGAATTTAGATCACCCAATATATCTTCCAAGTATTGACAGATTCATACTTTAAAGGTTTTACTTTGGAATTTGTATCAGAAGCAATTCAGTAGTTTGAAGTAGGATGAACACAAAAGAGATTGAGAGCTTTTAGACGACTTTGATTGCTGGAAAATTTCTTGGTATAGAATTCTTTGAAGTTTGTGGCTATTTATAGATGTTTAAAAATAATTCCTTGCCCCCCAAGTTTACTTGGAGTATTCCTCAAGTTTTTCAAAAGAGTAGTGCCCAAGAAATCAATTTAAAAAATCTTCCCGTCGAGAATTTTAAGGCAGTCACTTGCCACGACTTGGCAGTCGCCTGCCAAAGAAGAATCTCAACACACAGAATACTGGTAGTCACCTGGCTTGACCACCCAAGCTCCTGGCTATGCTCATGCAATTGCCTTGAACCCTACTGCCTCTTTAAAAATTCCTTTTCTAATTTAGACAATCGCCTGCCACATGGAGGCAGTCGCCTGGCCTTTCTGCTTCATTTAAAAAAAATTTCTTCTTTTAAGCCCTTATTTTCTTTGATTTGAAAAACATACTTTAGGGTTTTTCTAAAAATTCATTTCTAAGTTTCTTTTGATTTATAAGAGCTTCAATTCAGTTTATTTTTGAAGTTTACTTGAAGTACTTACATATAAACATCCTTAAAACTATATTCTTTTGATCTTCAAGTAAGTCCTTGTTCTTCTATCATCTTTGAACTTCTAATCATCTTTCTTTCTTGATATTTTTGAATAGTATTTTCACCATAAGCTTTATCATCCTTTTGAGCTTTGAACTATCTTTAAGCTTTGCCTTCTTCCTGAAAGAATTTCACTTGAAACAAACCATATTAAACATATCGTGATTTGTTATCATCAAAATAAGAATTGTAAGCCTTGTTAGGCCAACAATCTCCCCTTTTTTGATGATGACAAATCTAGAGCAAAAAGTAGAAAGATACCACTTACATACTCTTCTTTTAAAAAAATTACGGCTCATGGCTCCCCATTTCAATAAGCATGGGGTTTTCATACATAATGATCAAGTTTATGACATATATTCATACAAGCATATCAAATACATTCATACAATCATGTTCAAAATGCATTCATACAAACCATTTCATATTCAAAATGCATTTATACAAGCCATCATATCACAAGCATGCATATTTCTTTTTTCTATTCTCTCTCCCAAACACTCTCCCCCTTTGGACATCAATCAAAAATGCAAAAAGAGTAATACAACAAATAGCATAGGGAAGAACTAAAATACAAAGTACTTTTAGGTCTTACAAACACAAAAAAATGTTGTCCGGTGAAGTACATGGAAATACTAATACATAAGCAAAAGATTTAAAATATCTCAAGGATGAAGCATATCAATCAAAGGCTTCCATAGACCCACTTTCATCTTCCTCTTCTTCTTGTTCATCATGTTTTTCAGCAGATTCCTCATCACTAGATGGAACAAAGCTAATATCCATCGGAATTTTGCCTTTGGAAGAACTATCCAAGTGTTTCTCAATCTTGTCAACACGCTGAACAAAGCCTGACCAATGAGTTTCCATAGTGGAAACCTTCTCCCGAAGAGTACCAAGACCAGTTTGCATTCCATCGCTGAAGGTCATATAGTGATTGTAAAATGGAATGAACCAAGAAGGAGTTTCTGGGTTAAGCTATACTGAAGGGGCTGGCATGGAAAGCTGAGGGGGTGTTGCAGAGGTGGTGTGATGATGTCCCTTGTGAAACCATCCCTGAGTAGTTTTCTTATATCCCATACGCTTAAGAATTGTGTTAGTAAAGATATCGTAATGGGTTTTGTTAGTTAAGTTGAATGATGGAGTAAGAACATTAAAATGTGCAAATTCCATATTCAATATGCCAGCATATGGTAGAATGATACGAGGGGCATCAACTTTCATATTTATCCATTTGAGAAATAAACTTGGAATATTCAACTTTTTCACCTTAAGAATATATCGCATAATGAAACAATCTAAGAAAGAAACATGATCATGAGAACCAGATCGAGGTAGGATATTATATGTGATAAGTTTATACAAGATTATAGCTTAGAGATTAAGCTGTTTGTAAAGGGGTGGATGCCCAAAGGAGATGGGAGTATATGTTATGAATAGAGGTAAAAATTCCTCTAGAGTGAATCTTGGGTCATTATCCATTGTTTTTCAGCAATTTGTACTTCAAAATCTCTCGGCTTAACTCGAAGAATTTTTCCCGAAGATATGGGAGTAAGATGAATACTCTACCATAGGAGATTAGTTTTTTATCCCATTGTAAAGTTTCTCCATGTTAGCATAGAAAATCCGTACTACGTTTGGATAATACCCTTTTGCTTGATATGTAATAAATCATTCCCATCCAATTTCCTTAAAAAGTTCCATAATTTCAGGAAAATCAGAATTGAAGAATGTAACATCAAGTACTTTTCCTAGAATAGGTTCTGCTGAAGATATTTGATTTCTATAGAGAGTTTTGGAGTAAGGAGTTACTAACCACTTTTCTACTTCGTCGTTGTTAATTCGTGTGGAGGAGGAGGTACCCTTGTTGCCAACTAATTTGATCCGAGGCATGTTTGTTTTGAAGAGTGAAACTGATAAACCCTAGAACTTTATGCGAGATGGTGCAAAGGTTGGGTTTGAATCAAGATTTCAGACAGATTTGGAAGAGAAATTTGTCTGAAAAAGAGTAGGAATGAAGGATTTTGCAGTGAGAGGAGAAGGGGCAGGCACCTGAGAGTAGTTAAAAGGACACATAACAGGGTTTTAAACCCTTACCCGTCATGAGGCAGTCACCTGCTACAAGGAGGCAAGTGCCTGTTAATCAAGAAAATACCAAGTCAGTAGCATGGCAATCGCCTGCTATGCCGAATTTTTATTTAAGTGGCTTCTCATATATGCATCATTCTTAATTCTCGTCTAATGAATATGAACCACTCCTCAGAGAGTGGTTTTGTGAATATGTCTGCTAATTGATCGTTTTCATTGACAAATTCTAGTATTATGTCCTCTTTTTGCACATGATCTCTCAAGAAGTGATGTCTTATGTCAATATGTTTTGTTCTTGAGTGTGATACTGGATTTTTTGAAATATTTATGGCACTTGTGTTGTCATACTTTATTGGAATAGTTTGATATTGAATTTTGAAATCTTTTAGTTGTTGCTTCATATATAATGTTTGGGCACAACAACTCTCAATTGCTATGTATTTTGCTTCTGCTGTGGACAATGTCCTAGAGTTTTGTTTCTTTGAGAACTAGGAGACTAGTGAGTATCCTAGAAAGTGACAAGTTCCACTAGTGTTTTTTCTATCTATTTTGCATCCAGCAAAGTCTGCATCTGAATAGCCTATCATTTCAAACTCAGTTTCCTTTGGATACCATAAGCCTAGTTCGAGTGTGCCTAGTAGATATCTAAGGATTCGTTTAACTGCTATTTGATGTGATTCCTTAGGAGCCAATTGGAACCTATCACACATACATACACTAAACATGATATCTGGTCTACTTGTTGTTAAGAAAAGTAAGCTTCCTATCATGCCTCGGTAATGCTTGGTATCTACTTGTTTCCCTTTTTCATCCTTGTCAAGACTAGTTGAGGTGATGAAAAATTATGATTTATTCCATGTTCATTACAGAATTTGTCAACCTCTTTGTTTTTAAACACACTACCTTGATCACTTCTAAAATAAGTTATATTATATCCCTTTTCATTTTGAAATTTTTTGCATAAGGTGATTAGCATATCACAAGTTTCATCTTTGTTTACTAAAAATAATACCCAAGTGAATCTTGAATAATCATCCACAATTACAAAAGCATATTGTTTACCTCCTAGGCTTAAGGTTCTAGTTGGACCAAATAAGTCTGGGTGCAGTAGTTCTGGGGGTCTTTTAGTAGATATGTATTTTTTCTTTTTGAAACTTATTTTAACTTACTTTCCCTTTTGGCATGCATCACACATCTTGTCTTTTATGAATTTAGTATTTGGTAATCCTTTTAAAAGATTTTTCTTTGATAATTTGGATAATAGGTCCATGCTTGCATGACCTAATTTCCTATGCCATAGCCAACTTATTTCATTCATTGCTACCAAACAAGTTACGTTTTGATTCACTAGATTCTCAAGGTTTATACAATAAACGTTATTCATCCTATGAGCTATAAACAAGGTTTTATTTTCCTTAGGATTTTGGATAACACATTTTTCTTTCTTAAAGGTTATTTCAAACCCTTTGTCACTTAATTGGCTAATGCTTAAAAGGTTGTGTTTTAATCCTTCTACTAATAACACATTATCAATGGTAAGAGAAGGTTCTTTACCTATTTTCCCGATGCCAATAATTTTACCTTTGGCATTGTCGCCGAAGGTGACATATCCTCCATCCTTTTGTCTTAGAGAGGTAAACTTGGTCTTATCTCCAATCATGTGTCTTGAACACTCGCTATCCAAGTACCACTTATCCGTTAATGATGTTTTCCTAAAACATACCTACAATGGAGGATTCATTGTGTTAGTCTTTGGAACCCAAATTCTTTTAAATTTCTTTATTTTGTTGTTAGTTCCATTATTAACTCTCCATTCTCCTTGCACTTTAACATACTTTCTTTTTAGTGGGCAATCGAACATTACGTGACCTTTAGTCTTGCACATATAGCAAGTGGTGTGTTCATATTTGCTGTTTAAGGAAGTGCTAGCATAGTGCTTGACTTCCTTGACGAAGCATCCCATGTATAATTTCTTATTCTTTTTATTTGTTTTACCATTATAACCTATTCCTTCTTTATTTCCATGTAGCCTTTGCTGTCCAATCATCTTTTCAAAATTATCTTTACCTTTGGTAAAGTTATATATAATTTTATCCTCATCCTTTACTAATTTCTTAAGTTCATTTACTTCTAAATCCTTTTTATTCAAATTTTCTTTATGAGTTTTGCCTAATTCTGGAGTTACCTTAATTACTTCCTCTTCTAACTTCTCAATATAAGAGTATTTTTCTTTCTCAATGGTTTTGAATGATTCAAGTTGCTTTAATAGTTCTTTATTTTGATCCTTCAAGGTTATATTTGTTTTGAAAATTTTTATGAATCTTTTATGTAGAGAAAACAATTCAGCTTATAATTCCTTGTATATGGGCATACTATCACATGACTCATCACAAGACTCATTGCAAGATTCCGTTGAAGAGTAGTAGGAATTTACCTCTTCTTCATTTTCCATGAAGCATATATTTGCCATCTTTTGTTTGCTTGATTCGTTTTCTGTCTCGCTGAAACTTGAGTCATCCCAAGTGGCCTTCATAGCTTCCTTCTTTTTCTTCTTGTCTTTCTTGAGCAACAAACAGTTCAGGTTGATATGCCCTAGTTTCTTGAATTGATATCATATTGGAGGTTCAGTCTTACTTTTATTTTCTTTCCTTCTTGTCTCTCCTTTTCTGGTTTCTTTTTATTAAACTTTCTAGGAAATCTTTTATTCTTTCTATAAAACTTACCTAGTCTCTTAGTGATGAATGCTAATTCATTTTCATCTAAGTCACTTGTTTCACTTTCCTTTTCACTAGAGCTGTGGCTAGATGCTTTTAGTGCAATGGATCATTTATGCTTTGGTTCAAGATTTCATTCTTTTAAGGCCATTTCATAGGTAAGAAGTGAACCTATGAGTTCATCTACGGATGTGGTCTTAAGATTTCTACCTTCTGTAATTGTTGTAGCCTTTGGTTCCCATATGGAGGGAAGGCCTCTTAAAATTTTTCTAATCATTTTGTAGGTGGTATAAGTTTTTCCTAAGGCACTTAAGGAATTGGTTATGTGGGACATACTTGATATGGTTTCATCTGAATTCATCTTGAATGCTTCACTCTCTTGTTAACATGTCTATCTTATTGTCCATAACATCAATAGTTCCTTCATATGTAACTTCTAATTTGTCCCATATTTCTTTAGCCATCTTGCAGGCCATGACCCTATTAAATTCGTTAGCATCTAAAGCACATTATAAAACATTTATAGCACTTGAATTGATTTGAAGCATTTTATAATCTGAATAGGTCATATCATTTTTCTCTTTTGGAATCTGTTTTCCATCTACTGTTTTAGTGGGAATAAGATCTCCATCCATAACTACTTCCCACACTTTCCAATCCATGTGTTGGAGATAGATTTTCATTCTCTTTTTCCAAAAGGTATAGTTGTGTCCACAAAAGATTGGTGGACGGGTTAAGGATTGGCCCTCTCCAAAAGGAGCTACTCCTATGTTTTCCATTTAGATCTTTTTATAGCTTCTTGTTAGGAATTCGCTATAACTAGGCTCTCATACCAATTGAAATTAGGATAGCTTCCCAAGAGGGGGGTGAATTGGTTTTTTTTTTTTTTAATTATTTCCTTTTTGATGTTTTTTTTTTTTATAACAAGAAGCACAACAAGTATACCTCCAACATAATCACCAAATCAAGTCAACCACAACCAAACAACAAAGTAATCAATATCTTGATCTTTGTAGCAATAGCCCTGTATCAAAGTGTAAAGCACACTGAATTTATATTAGCTTGGTGTAATTTCACAATCACACTTCTTCCTAGTGTTCAGTTTTTAAATAAACTTTTAGTTTAATAAGTTTAGGATGATCAACCAACGTAGTTCCTTTATGTTTCCACAATCAATGTTGATCAAGCCAAAATGAATTATCTTCCATACTATTTAACAACCATACACTCACAATTTATCAATTTTAAAGCATTCACGCAGGTTGTAAATTTTGCTGAAAAATAAAGAGTAAGGAAAAAAGAGAGAGACACAAGGTTTTACGAGGTTCGGCTTATACCCAGCCTACATCCTCCCCTTTGGCAAACCACCAAAGGATTCACTAGTTCAGTTCCGTTGACAGGTGGAATAATACCGATTACAATCACTCCTTCCTTTAGGCTATAGTCCGCCTCTCCAAATGATATTCCCTCATTTGGTCCAACGATTATATAGCCTTGAATCGTCTATAAACAAGAAACAAGATAGAGAAAGATTTGTGTACTAGAGACACTCTCACAGCAGGGTTGATTAGTACAAGATTCAACACAAAGATACTTCAAAGTAAATCAATATAAAAAGATTGAAGCTCTAACTGAACTTAGATCACCAAAAATATCTTCCAAGTATTGAAAGATTCAGACTTTGAAGGCTCTACTTTGGAATTTGTATCAGCAACAATTCAGTAGTTTGAAGTAGGATGAACACAAAAGATATTGAGAGCTTTTATACAACTTTGATAACTGAAAAATTTCTTGGTATAGAAATCTTTGAAGTTTGGGGCTATTTATAGATGTTTAAAAGTATTTCCTTGCGCCCCCCCTCCCCAAGTTTACTTGGAGTATTCCTCAAGTTTTTCAAAAGAGTAGTGCCCAAGAAATCCATTTAAAAAATATTCGTGTTAAGAATTTTAAAATTCTGTTCGAGTGGCAGTCGCCTACCATAGAAGAATCTCAACACACAGAATACTGGTAGTCGCCTGTCAGAACCTAGGCTGTCGCCTGGCTTGACCACTCAGGTGCTTGACTATGCTCAGGCCATCGCCTGGCACCCTACTGCCTTTTTAAAAATTCCTTTTCTAATTTGGGCAGTCGCCTGCCACATGGAGGCAGTCACCTGGCCCTTCTGCTTCACTTAAAAAACTTTTTTTCTTTTAAAACCTTATTTTCTTTGATTTGAAAAACATACTTTAGGGTTTTTCTAAAAATTCATTTCTAAGTTTCTTTTGATTTATAAGAGCTTCAATTCAGTTTATATTTGAAGTTTACTTGAAGTACTTACATACAACATCCTTAAAACTATATTCTTTTGATCTTCAAGCAAGTCCTTGTTCTTCTATCATCTTTGAGCTTCTGATCATCTTTCTTTCTTGATATTTTTGAATAGTATTTTCATCATAAGCTTTATGAACCTTTTGAGCTTTGAACTATCTTTAAGCTTTGCCTTCTTCTTGAAAGAATTTCACTTGAAAAAAACCATATTAAACATATCGTGATTTGTTATCATCAAAATAAGAATTGTAAGCCTTGTTAGGCCAACACATGTGAATACATATGTGAATACAGAGTAGCATGAAATCAAATAATGCAAAATGTGAATGTGAAATGTGGGTGATGTGAAATGTGAAAGTGAATTATGTGATGTGAAATACTGAGAATATGAAAATATGAGCAATACAATGATGACAGATACAAAGTAAAGTAAATATGTATTAGTATTATATTTATTTGGGGTGAAGTATACAGTTTGCTCGAGGGCTTGTTGAGAAAGGTGAGTTCCCTAATTAACATTAGATGTAGCAATACTAGGTTGCATAATGTATTAGGACAAAGGGAAACTGCTTGTATGGGTGGGTAAACTTCCCTATTCTCGAGAACTTTTGCAAGTAAACATTTGTGTGAGTGTGTGTATGTGTGTATGAGATAAACGAATCACCTGAGGGCTTACTAAGTAAGATAAGTTCCCTGATATGCTTCAATTGTAGCTATAGGTTGCATAAGGTATCAGACCAGATGGGTGCTACTTGTATGAGCGGGTAATCACCCCAATCCTTGGGAACTCTCGTTAGTAAAATATTCTACATGTGTGTGAGTAAGGACAGAGAATGGTTTCATAATTGTGACAATTTTACAAATGGTGATTATATATTTGTACACAAAGCTCATGATAGCCCCACACACTGGTGTTAATCTATTCTGACTTACTGAGATGTGTCTCTCCCAATATGAATTCTATCTTTTTCAAGACCTTTGCATGATCGAGCTCAACGAGCTCGGGGTTGGTGTGGCATTTTTGAAAGAGAAAGGGTATAGTCTTTTGGATGTGTCTATTTTGACTTATTGAGATGTGTCTCTCCCGATATGAATTCTATCTTTTTCAAGACCTTTGCATGATCGAGCTCAACGAGCTCGGGGTTGGTGTGGCATTTTTGAAAGAGAAAGGGTATAGTCTTTTGGATGTATATATATTTTTGGGTTTGTTTAATTTTTCTGAGATGTATATATGTGTTTTTGAATACTGGATGTTGGGGTATACCTTTTGAGATTATATATATGTAGAAACTCTAGTATATTATTGAGGAGTTGTTATTATTTCCGCTGCGTAATTAATGTAAGAATACGAGATACAGGTAATGGAACACGTGGCACCTGGGCCCCACTTGGAGGGTTCGAGGCGTTACAAGGTGGTATCAAAGATATATTTTAAATAACACTTCGGACCCTAGTTTCGGGTTCGAGGTGTTACATAAGTTCCCTTTATTCGTTCTTTTTCCATTATTATGTGTGAATTCCTTGAGTTTCTTTACATTGTCCCAGTTTGGGTTATGGTTAGGGTTTTGGAAAATGGGTTATGGGATTTGGGCTCTAGCTATGGTTGAATTGGGCTAGGCCCAATTGGGTCGTTGAACTGAATTTGAAAAATGGACTGGGCCTTTTAGAGATTTGGGCTAGTTTAAGTAATCAACTGGTTGGGCCTACATTTAAGTGGGTTTAGTTAAAGGTTAATGGACCCAAGTCCAACCTGGACTTGGGTCTTCAATTCAACTATGTAGGACCCAGGTCAAGTTGACTCGAATTCGACTCAAATTTCGAGTAATTAGATCTGAGTTATTGGACCTAGGGTAATCAGGTATGGATGTTCTGAATTTAGGTAAAATCTTGTTTTGGAAAATCATCAACTTTTGTTCCGTTTGAATTTAGGATCAAAATTCAGCATTGTCAAAGAATTGAATTAAGAATTAAGAACAAAAGTAATAGGTGCCTACCTCTAGTTCTGAATTCTAATTTTGTAGCCTCTTCTTCCTTTACCTATGCCCCTTTGAATTATTCACGACTGCCCTTTCATTACCTCTACCTTTTAATCTGCCTTTTAGCTCTCCAGTCGTCCTTTTCAATATTAACAAATTCTTCTCCAAATTCAGAACAATGCAATCCTCTTTACTCTCTCAAACACCCAGTTTCTGTATGTATGTCTATCCCTCTCACCTTCTAGAAAACCCCTATTTATAGGTCTAAGGGAAACAATTTGGATTAAATTTGATTGATCAGTTAATTTTAAATTAATCAATCAAACATAAAGCTAATTGGTTAATCAAATTGATTAACCAATTTAAGTTTCTCAATCATATCTAAAATATCAATTAGATTTAATTCTTGATTTCATAACAAACTCTCTTTTATGCATGTGTGTAGGTGCCAACATAAGGAATTGGAGACTTTGACCTTCTTTTTTATTTTATTTTTATATTTTTTATATTTTTAATGTAAACAAATTCAATTTCCCTATATATTTTTTTATTTGCTTGCATTTTCTCATTTTATAAAAATTTTACCCAATTTTTGTTATATAAGCCCCAAACAAAATAGGGTGCCAACATCTTGATAAATATTTTCAAGTTTCAAATAAGGCATTAACAGGTACACTAATGGAAACTTTAACTATAAAGAATACAATGGGGTTGGTACTGTGCAGGAGCGCAAAATGACAATTAGGTAGGTTAAAGGAATCCTTGTATGGACTTAAAACAAGATTCCCACCAATATGTTTTATTTATATTTATTTCCTTTGAATTCAAAGGAAATAATGTTGATAAATGTATATATCTAAATATTAGTGGGAGCAAGCTTGTATTTTATACAAAATAACTTATATATAATTCATTAATAATAATCTTGATTTATTAAATAAATTAAAAAAAAATTCTTTGTAAGAATTTTGGAACAAAATACATGACAGATGTCTTATTATGTTATGTATTGCAATTTGTTGTGATAGATCTAAAAGAATACTTGATTTATCTTAGAAGATCTATATTAAAAAAAAAAAAAAAAAGCTCTTTAAAAGTTTAACATGTATGGCCTATACATGAAAGGTTATAAATTAATTGAAAATTAATGTCTTGCCAATGAAATTAAGTGAAAGTAATTAGAAAATATTTCATATTCATTTGCTACTTGAAGCATGAATTGTGCTCACACATGTGCTCGCATTGATATTTTTTATATATTGGAAGCTAGAATATGTCAAAACCTCCCAAGTAATTTGCTAGAGGAATCATATTGGGATTTTGAATAATGGAATATATTTCAAGGTCCATGAAAGTATTATATAGTGTTTTTTTTTTCTCTGAAAAATTAAGTGTTCAAGAAAGTCAAAGCACATAAAGTTGCGATATCTTGTTGTTAAAGAAAGGTTGAGAGACAAAAGGTGTTGTTTGAACGCATTGCTTCCAAAATGATGATAGTGGACCCATTGATTAAACTATTGGTTCCTAATTAAAATGATTTATGAACATGTCAAGTCTATGGGTCATGGTAACATTTTGTGATTATTGTTTGTGCACATTATTAAAATGAAAAATGATTGAAAATGAATGTTGAGTTTTGGCATTATTGTGAGACCAATTTATGACATGAACATCAGTAAATAGTTTGCATTCTTCCTCATTATGATTTATATAAATAAATGCTAATCTTGTAATATATGGAAGGAATTACATTACATAATTAATATAAAGCCCCCAGGGTCTATTTCAGTTGTTTGTTTAGTGAAGTGTAACAAAAAAGTATGTAGTTCTTGATGTGATCATTCGATCAAGTGGAAGAGTATTAGATTTTTGTGTGTATATATGTGTGATCTTGATGATCACATAGCGTATATGTTTTTACATAAATTAATTAACTAAAAATTAAGTATTTTCTAAATCAAGAATATAGGTGTATGTCCAAACTGATGTATCATTAACCTTTAATAAGAAGTCTCCTAATATGCATTGGAATAATGGAGATACATTGGTCAAAGTCTTAGATCTCATAATCAATATAAGGGATCTATCACATTAAATTAAGGAAATTAAAGGTATATTCATCTTGGAAAGAGGAAGGGAAAGTGTTGAAATTGGTGTGATCCCAAGAGGGGGGTGAATTGGGTTTTAACACTTTTTTACTAATTTAAATATTTGTCGATTCACCACAGTTCATATCCCATTCAATATTAAAAGTGTGTATGTAAAATTATTAGGCTATCAGTGCTGACATATACGTGTACAGCATATCTAATTTAAATTAAATGTGTGCATGCGAATAATTACTGCAGTAAATAAGCAAGCATACACATATGAGAACTAAAGTGCAGTAATATAAATGAGATAGAGAGAGTGACACGCGATATTTGTTATCAAGGTTCGGACAAACCAGCCTACGTCCCCGCCTTGGACATACCCCCCAAAGATTACACTATCCCTGCTCACTTAAATGGGCAGGGCAAAAGTCATTACAACCCCTCCTTACGGGGCAAGGTAAACCCCAGCTTAATTACCAGGCTGAGCCCAACTGGTCTCCCTTACGAGGTGGAGACACCCCAATTCAATTTACCAGGCTGAACTGAACCAGTCTTACTTACGAGGCTGAGACTCCCTAATTCAATAAACGGGCTAAATCCAACCGAATTCACTTACGGGGCTGAGACTCCCCAGTTTAATTTACGGGATGAACCTAATTGGTACAATAAAAATATTTTTGTACATAATAATAAAAATGCTTCTAAATACAAGTAAAGATGTACACGTTTAAGCTCAAAATGCACTCTCTATTGATATGAAATATGCTCAGGGAGTAAGGGTGTTTTACTCAAAATAATATTTTCAATCTTTGAAAAAGATGTATATGATAAGCACATAAAGATTTAAACCCTAATAATATTTTCTCAAACAAAATATTTTTCAATAAAGGATATAGGAAAACTTAGGGTTTTTAGCTCAAAAAGAATTTTATCAATAAGCACAAGTGAGCTAATGAATCTTTGCAATGAGTTGTGCAAAGATTCACAATGCCATAAACAAATTCTCCACAAGAATATTTATCAAAGAAAATATGGGAGAAGCCCTAAGTATACTCTCCAAATTATTTTAAAATAAAAGTTTGAGCGAGAGTATATGCTATGGATACAAACTAAATGCCTAAAATAAAATACTCTATTCTAAAAAGATTTTTCAAAAGAAAGATTGAAAGAGAGTATGAGAGAGTTTAAAATATTTTGCCCCAAAGAAAAGATTTTTACATTAAAAAAGGTTTGGGGGAACTTTGATTAACAAAATAATTTGAGGATTTTGTAATTAATCAAACTTACTAATTAAACAAATGAAAGGGGTATTTATAGTTTTTTTTTTTTTTCTGAAAAAGTAACTGTTGGGGACGCAGAGGTCATTTTGGAAAAAGTTTAATGATGTTTAATTAAAATTAACCTGAGTTAAATGCGATAAAAAAATTGGTAACCCGATAGGTTCGGTCGCCCGACGTGGCTGAGCCAAGCAATATCTTAGGGTTTCGTGGTTTCGATCGCACGATGAGGGGTTTGGTTTGCCGAGATGGTATGTTCGGTCGACTGAGGGTATTTTGAATTGAGACTTCAGTTGGCCAGGGCAGGTAGAAAAAGTCAGCTTTAAGGTTCAGTCAACTGTGGAAGATTAGTTCGAATCCCGGGTCAGTAGCCCGAACCAAGTCAAAGATTTGACTTCTTACTTGGTCGATCAACCAAGGCATTTATAATGCCAAAGGTCGGTTAACCAAGGCTTAGTCAAACATTTGACTTTCGTCCTACAGTGTGTTCGGTTGACTAAGTTGATTATAGCTAGAGGGGTTCGGTTGACCAAGCTTTTAATTTAATCCCAAAAATCTAACGTCTTTGTAAGCCCTAATTTGACCCTAAAGTTATATTAAAACCTTTGTAAGATTTTATCTTTTTATGAAAAGGTTTTGTATGAAGTGTAGGTGTCCTAAGGTTAGTCTATGATCATCTAAGCATTCAATTCATATCACGGTGATGCATGCATTATTACAGACCAAAGATAAAAATTAAATGTTATACAATTCAAAACATGTCTTCTTCTTTTTGCTCTTCTCTTCATGGAATATTCCAGTATGATGTGAGCTTTAAGTCTTTTCAGATTTCCATCTTTCTCTTTTGTGTGTGCATTTTGAATTGTAAACCTATTCAAAACACTAGGTGATTACGCGTCAAAGTCGCGTAATTAGGCATTTAAATTCATGCATTAAATATTATAATTTTAATTAAATGCCTAATTATGTTAAATATTTTAGTATTGCACTAAATTTATAATATTTGGACTTTATTCAATAATTTATGAATTTTGGGTATTTTATTATTATAGGGTAATTTATGGACATTAAAGCCGACATTATTTCGTAATTTGGGCATAACTTTCTCATCTGAGTTTCGATTGAGATGATTTAAAATGCTGTGGAAAGCCAATAAAATGCTCTACAACTTTTGTGGTTTGAGTTTTTAGAACTACGAACTATAGGAAGGTCAAAATTAGGCATGAAAGTGTAGAACTTGCCATGTGTTAAAAGGAAAAATGAAAAAAAAAATGAATAAAAGTGATGTGACTAGGCCCATGTGCTGGGTCTCTTTGGGGCTGCAGGCAGCTGAACTGAAGAGTTGGGTTGGGGGATTTATTATTTTGCTTTTGAAAAGTCAAAAGGGGAGGCTTATTCTTGGGTTTTCTTTAGCTTTTTTTTTTCTTTAGTTCTTGATATGCCCATAATAAATCACACTAATAAGGGCAGGTCAACGCCTGTCTCGCACTCTCTCCGGGTCTGACATTCTAACGAGTGATTAGCTCGGATCTAATAAAGAGGAGGAGAGATCAACGCCAACACCCGTAATAACCGAGTAATAGGCGCACGCACTTATTGCTGGAGAGCAATTCATGCCCCCGTGCAAAAAATCCAAGCCAACCGGCGGTCAACTCAAGCCCCTATAAGAAGGGATTTGGAGTATAGGCAAAGGTAAGTCATTCAACACCCATTCTTACTATTGCATTTAGCATCCTAACTATTTTTTACCTCGCAACAGTTCTTTTTTTAGGGCAGCAACAGGCTGCAGCTGGAGGCGTGCATAGCAGCTTGGAGGGCAGCTCTCTCACGGCCTCTCTCTCTACTCTCTCTCTCTCTCTCTCTCTCTCTCTCTCTCTCTCTCTCTCTCTCTCTCTCTCTCTCTCTTCTCTCTTTACCTTGTTTTCATCTAATTTTTGTTTGAGTATTTCTAGTGAGGAAATTTATTTTGCTTTAAACTCATTATCATATTTAAATTAATTAGTGTTTTAAAATTATTTTATTGTTGGACACTTTTAATTAGAATTAATTTGTGTTTAAGCTTAATCTCACATCTTTTCTCTCTCTCTTACTCTCTCTTTAGTTGCTTTTAGTAAAAATTTATTGTTGGAATTTTATTTTGGATTGGTTAATTTTTATCAAGTTAAGTTTTTTTATTTTTAGGACATTATCGAAGCTGAATCTTATTTGAGTTTTCCTTTTTGGAATCTTGTTTGCATTTAAATATTCTTTTTGGGTATTTTTATTATTAAAGTTAGCGTTTTTATTAGTTAGAGTTTATTTTTGTTTGGTTTTATGTTTAAAGTTAGTATTTTTTTTATTTAGTTGAATAATTGTAAGGTTATTTCTTTCGTTATTCTGGTATTGAATCTGCTATTTATTTAGTTATTTTATGCGTGTTAAATTTTTAGTTAAAGTTTAAGTTTCATTAAGAAAATCTCAAACATTCCAAGAACCAAATCTAAATTGTGTTCAGTAAAAATTTCTTTTCTTATTTTCTATGGGATTACATGAAGTTTGGAATTAAATTGCATTCCCTGAGGACACGATCTGGCCCTTGGGCTAATTATTATACGACTGAACTCTTATACTTAAGATAGTTTCTGAGCTACTCATTTTTTGAGTGAGTCAAGTTTTTGGCGTCGTTGCCGGGGAATGTCAGTTTTAGTTTCAAACTAGTGTTTTTCTTGTTATTTTAATTTTTCTCATTAAAAAAAAAAAAAAAAAAAAAAAGAGTTTTGAAGAAAATATGGCTGCACCTGCACCCCGCACACTTATGATTTTTTTTGTAGCCCATACAAACCATACAACCATCTTACATCATATTGCCTGAGAATGCACTGAACATTAACATTAAGCCTATAATGATATCTGTGATACCTCAATTTTATGGGATGGAGTGTGAAAATTCGTAAAAGCATTTAACTGATTTTGAGCTTGCATGTGTTATATTTATAGATGGGGCTACTACTAATTAGGAAATTAGATTGCGTCTATTTCCTTTTTCATTGAAAGACAAGCTTAAGACATGATTTAATTCTCTTGGGCTTAATTCTATCTTTAGTTAGATGACTCACTCGAAAAATGAGCAGCTTGAAGCTATCCCAAATATAGGAGTTACGTCGTGTAATATTAAGCCCAAGGGCTAGATCGTCTCCTCAGGGAATGCGTTTAATCTCAGATTTTACGTTCTCCCAATCAAAATTAAAAATACACTGAACTTAGTTCAGATTCGGGTTTTCAAGATTGTTTGATTTCATTCTCAACAAATTAAATGACACACAATTTAAAGTCCTAAAACTAACATGCTTCGAATTAAAGAGTAAGGATGGAAACTCTAATCTACTTAAGGAAACATCAAAACACGCGCTAATTAAGGATAGTGATTTTGAACATGGAATTAAAAACACACTATGGAAACTCAATCAGATTCAAGCACGCACTAAAAATCGGAACTTTTACAATTCAAGAACTCAAACCAAAATGCAACACATAAAAAAAACAATGAAAGAAAATAAAAATACAGACTTTGATAAAATCGGTCCTAACTAAACCAAACTTCGAAAACAATTAAATCTCGGGAAGAAGAAAAAAAACTAATTTAAATATGAAACCAAGCATAATTAAATATAAACTTCCAACTAACTCTACCCATAAAATAAAATACCAAAGACAAAAATAATTAAACAATCAACTATTGCAAAGATAAAATATTCAAAATCCAAGCTTTTTAAATACCTTTAGTAAAAAAAAACAATACTATCCTATATCAAAATTAAAAGAGAAAAGATAAAAGAGAGAGCGAGAGAGAGAGAGAGAGAGAGAGAGAGAGAGAGAGAGAGAGAGAGAGTAAAAAAGAGGGGAGTTGCAGCAGAGGCCATGGATTATCTGGTGCAGAAGAGCTCGAAGAAGGCTGCTGGTTGTGCTGCTGTGCTAGTCTCGGCTTGGCAGCAGATTGCTGCTGCTGCTGCTGGTGTGGATTCAGGGCTGGTTGTGCTGGAGATTTGCCAAGAGGCCTGCTGCTGCTGGTAGCTACTGCTGCTGGTATCTGAGATGGCCGAGGCTGCTGTGCTGGTGTTGGCCGAGAGCCTGCTGCAGCTGCTGTGTTGAGCAGCAGGTGGCTGCTGTGTTGAGCAGCAGGTGGCTGCTGTGTTGAGCAGCAGATGGCTGCTGTGGGTGGCTAAACAGATAAGGAGAGGAAGAGGAGAACAAGGAAAGGAGAGAAACTGAGAGAGAAAAGGAACAAAGAGCAAGATTGAATGAGAAAACAAAGGAACAAAGGGAGAGATAAGAGAGGGCAAAACAAGCTAAAGAAGAAGAAGAAGAAGAAGAAGGGAGAAGAGTGGTGCGCAGGGCACCCACAGAACAGGGGAAAAAGAAGGGGATTTAAAGGGGGAGCTGGGTGCCCTAGGATCCGGAGTGGACAACCCGACCCGGCCATGCATGGCCGGGTCACATCAATGACCCAATTATTATATTTTTTTTTTCATTTTCTTTTGTTCTCTGTTCGTCACAAATCTGACTCTTCTGGAGCCCGTATCTCACAAAACTCAAAACATAAAAGTTGTAGATGATCCTTTTCTATTTCTCTATAAATTTGAATCGTCTCAATCGGAGCTTGAACAAAAAAGTTATACACAAAATACGAACAGGTGTTAGTTTTGGTTCCCAGGAATTTTCCTGCGACAAAAAATTACCAAAACTTCATAAATAGTGTAATAAAATTCAAGAATGATAATTTTGGCACTTTGTTAAAATATTGAACAAATTTAGACATTTAATTAAAAATATAAATCGTAAAACCTGGGTTAAGATGCCCAATTACGCAGTTTCGGCGTGTAATCATTGGACTAGTATGCAAAACGAATTTTTTGCATAACTTTTTTCCTTATAGAGAACTCGAGTTTTGCAGGAACAAATCAGTCAATTCATACAAGAAGTTGATGAGACATTTCATGAAAGTTGGGAGAGATTTAGAGATCTAGTTAACATGTGTCCCCACCATGGATTTGAATCATGGTGCCTGGTCAACTATTTCTACACTACGTTGACTCCTGACTCGAAATAGTTTGTTCATACTATGTGTTCAGGATATTTCATCTACAAGGAGCCAAATGAGGCATTGGATTTTCCAGATCATTTAGCTAACTATGCTTAGGAGTGGAACACTAGAATTGACAGAAGACAAATTGCAGCTCAACCATTGAAAACAATACATGGTGGAGAGTGGTATGAACTGAAATATGATTTTTATGTTGAGGCACGTATGACTGAACTCACCAGAAGAGTGGAGGCTATGGATATGGAAAAAGAGAATAGTACAGAGCAACTTTGGAATCAACCTTCCCAGTCCTATGCACCCCCTTATCAGCCGTGATATCATCAGGCTGCCTTTTAACATCAATATCAACCACAACAGATCTCTTTGAGCTATGCACCTTCATAATTTCAATCTAATGCAGCACTTGCTCCACTAGAGAAGTTTCTCGAGGATGCTCTTCAGAAGTTCATGCAGATTAATACTCAGACCATGAATTAATTGTGGGACACCATTAATGAGATGAGCATGCAATTGAATATCTTAGAAAACGGGGAATTTTCAGTAGAACCTCAGCTTAATCCTCAAGAATACTAGCACTAATAGCAATAAATATATAATGTTTCTCTTGAGACAATAGAGGCCGATATTACTTTAAGAAGTGGAAAAGAAGTTTCCCAACCTAAGATACTCATCAACAGACCAACAGTTGTCCCGACACTTGAAGTTATAACTGAGATAGATGAGGTCAAAGAAAAATCAGAGGAAGCCAGTCCAAAATTGAGGAAGTCAATTACCGTGGAGACAAAGACCAGTAAAGAGTACCAACTTGTGGTACCTTACCCTCAGAGATTGATAGTCATGGAACCATCACTCCCTACTAGCGTAAATGTCAAGGAGTGCAATGTTGAAACAAATCCCTATAGTCATATGGTGATGGGTACACTATAAAGAGTGTGAGTAGAATGGTGAATGTTTAATTTTCAAGGAACCAAGTAAAAATTTTAATGTTGATGCTTCTGAAGAACCAAAGGTAACTGATTTGACAATTTTGCCTTAAAGACCAGTTCTTAAAGAAGTGAATTTTCTAGATGATATACTAAATAAAGATCTTTTCTCGTTAAAACAAAGAAGGCAGTCTGCACATGTTTTATTTGGTACATTAGAACGTATTTATTTATTTGAGGCTAACTTTTGTGCAGGTAACAATACTGATTCATTGTGGTGACTCAAATTTGGAGACTCGCTTGTTCAATTTACAGACCTGCACTCACTAGATGAAATTCCTCTAGAGCCTTCACTAGACAAACTGTTATGTTTTTCTTTCCTTTCTTTTCATTTTGTTTTACCTTGTCTTATTTTTAGTTAATTTTCAGGTACATTTTTCCTTAGTTTTAGTTTTTCTTTTCCCCTACTTCTCCACCCAGCTACACTCTACTCTCCTCATTATCATCTCTACCGTTTCCCCTATGCTTTCATATTGAGGAAAATGTTTCAATTTAGTTTGGGAGGGGGGGGGGGATGAGAAAACACACTGAAAAATAAATTGAATATGGATTATTAGGCCATGATTAACACTAACTTATACCCTTTACATACTTGCATATAACCTAGGAGTTACACACTTAATCTATATAGTGGGTTATTTATGTGTAGTTTCTCGTTATATGGCTAATCTAGGAATTGTAACTCTATGTAGGTTGACTAGTAGTTCATTCATGTTAATCTGGCTATATAAACTTTTGTATTTACATGGTATCTCATGAGACTGAAAATACACGTTCACGTGACTTGTAGCACTTATGATTCCTTGTGAGCACTAAGAGAACACCCATGGTGACTATGACATCTTGTGAGGTACTATTGAGTCATTTATCGTTCTTTTGATTTTTTTGACGTCAGCTCAAAGTTCATGAAACTCAACTTTTCCTTTTTTCTGGATATTCTTTATACACTAGTCTCGGTTTTTGGCTTGCTAACCTAGAGGTGACATCTAGTGGGGAGATAGAAACCTAGGACTTGTAGCTTACTTAAGATGTGAAGGCTGAGCTTCCCCTAGAAATAGACTTAGTTCATGGACTCCTATTCAAGCTTAATTCACATGGGCGGTATGAAGACAACAAAAGAAGTGTAATGATTGTCCTAATTAACCATGAAAAGAAAGAAATTGAAGAATAAGCAGAAGAAATAAAAAAGAGTAATAGAAATGCACAAGAATGAAGTGAAAGATTAATACCTACTCCACACAATTACAATAAAAAGTCAGGGACATGACACATATTCTCCATATATAAATACTCTTCAATCATCTAATGCTTCAGATGTATTCACGCCTAGTTTGTGAATAAGTTGATCTAGGGTGGTCTTGGTTGGATTAGCGAATAGGTGAGAAGATACTAGGGTGAAGGACCCGATACCTCACAAATAGGTTGGATCCTTTTCAGAGTAGTCGACTCTGTACATTTAGCGTTATTCCGTACACTATATGAGATGTTTGATCATGACACTCCTCCTCACATATGACGAGTGAACCCATCTTTTTTTTTTGTGTTCTTTAGGGCATATCAGTTAGGTCGAGTCAAAACAACCGTTCTGTAGGTGTCCACTGGTATCCTAGGTGTAACGAGTCATACACTTTACACATGTTTACACATGCCTCGAGAGTTCACCTATTTATACTCGAATTTATATGACTACATTAAATCTAAATTATATTGTTGGTCGACTCTATGTGAGTATACTGTTCTTAATAGTTATATAGTGATGAAACTTGCATGAGTGACTTGCTTCGTAGTTGCGTGAATTATGTATAAATGAGCTTGTGTGTAATTTGGTGATATTCCTATATGTGAAATGGTATATTTGTGTTGCATGTACATTCATTTAATATTCATTGGAATTGGCGTTTGAGGGTGTCACACTGGAAACCCTTACGAGACTACAACTCATCCACTAGGATCAACCCAAGGGTTTAAAGTGTTGTTGTATTTGGTAAATGCAACCGTGTTTCTCATGAAAGAGGGGGTAGATAGGATTTGGTAGTTTTCTTAGTTTTTTTTATATATTTTTGCTAGGGACTAGAAAAAATTTAGTTGGGGGGTGTGATTACACATCAAAGTTGCATAATTAGGTATTTAAATTTATGCATTGAATATTATAATTTTAATTGAATGCCTAATTATGTTCAAAATTTTACCATTGCGCTAAATTTATAATATTTGGGTTTTATTCAATAATTTATGAATTTTTGGTATTTTATTATTATAGGGTAATTTATGGATATAAAAGCCGACACTATTTCGTAATCTGGGCATAACTTTCTCATCTGAGTTCCGATCGAGATTATTCAAAATCTCGTGGAAAGTCAAGAAAATGTTTTACAACTTTTGTGCTTTGAGTTTTGAGAGTTACGTACTGTAAGAAGGTTAAAATTGGGCTTGAAAGTGTAGAATCAGCCATGTGTTAAAAAAAAGAAAAAAAAATGAATAACGGCCCATCAACTAATGTGACCACGTGAGAGAGCTGCATGCTAGGCCCATGTGCTGGCTCTCTTAGGGGTTGCTGGCAGCTGAATTGAAGAGTTGGGCTGGGGGATTTATTATGTTGCTTTTTAAAAGTCAAAAGGGGAGGCTTATTATAGGGTTTTCTTTAGTTCTTTTTTAGGGCAGTAGCAGGCTGGGGCTGGAGGAGGCGTGCACAGCAGCTTAGAGGGCAGCTCTCTCACAGCCTCTAACTATACTCTCACATCCCTCTCTCTCTCTCTCTCTCTCTCTCTCTCTCTCTCTCTCTCTCTCTCTCTCTACCTTGTTTTCATCTAATTTTTGTCTGAGTATTTTTAGTGAGGAGATTTATTTTTCTTTAAACTCATTATCATAATTAAATTAATTAGTGTGCTTAAATTATTTTATTGTTGAAGACTTTTAATTAGAATTAATTTGTGTTAAAGCTTAATCTCTCATCTTCTCTCTCTCTTACTCTCTCTTTAGTTGCTTTTAGTAAAAATTTATTGTTGGAATTTTATTTTGGATTGGTTAATTTTTATCAAGTTAAGATTGTTTATTTTTTAGACATTGTAGAAGTTGAATCTATTTTGTGTTTTCCTTTTTGGAATCATTTTTGCATTTAAATATTTTCTTTGGGTATTTTAGTATTAAAGTTAAAGTTTTTATTTAGTTAGAGTTTATTTTTGTTTGGTCTTTTGCTTAAAGTTAGTATTTTTTTTATATATTTGAATAATTGTAAGGTTATTTCTTTCATTATTCTGATATTGAATCTGGTGTTTATTTAGTTATTTTATGGGTGTTAAATTTTTAGTTAAAGTTTAAGTTTCATTACAAAAATCTCTAACATTCCAAAAGCCAAATCTGAATTGTGTTCAGTAAAAATTTCTTTTCTTTTTTTCTTTGGGATTATATGAAGTCTGGAATTAAACTATATTCCCTGAGGAAACGATATGACCCTTGGGCTAATTATTATACGACTGAACTCCTATACTTGGGATAGCTTCTGAGCTTCTCATTTTTCGAGTGAGTCACTAGGCACACACATGAAACACTTGTGTTTTTCAACATCAAAACAAAGATCGAACTCAAAAAGCCAACAGAAAGGTCATTTATTCATTTATTACTCTTTGATGGATTGAGTCACTTATAGCACTATATAAAAAACTTTTGTTCCCTCTCGCAAGTCAAGCATGTTTGGTAGAATTTTCATCACTAAATCAAATATAATAATGAGTAAGAGGAGAGAAGATTAAGTAATTTTCAAACAAATTTATAGTTGATTAAAAGGAATAGAAGGAAAGAAGATGTTCCTAAATATTAAATTTTAATTTTCTTGGTGGAAACGACATAAGGTATATCATGAATTATTTTTTATGTCCTTACATGGTTATGGTTCATAAAGTTTGCCAAAGATCATTCTCGTGGAAATTTTGTAACATCCAAAAGTGACAAAGATAGTAGATACATCAAAATGCATATTATAACAAATTTGAAAATCATAGGGATCATATGGGAGGTGGTCAAGGGAGAGCATGGTGTTGTATTAAGTGTCAAAATTATCAAATACAATGAAAAATGCTCCTATATATTCCCCATAGGTCTAGTGTTTGTTTACTTGACTCAATCACTCAATTTAATGAGTTGAGTGCATATATTAACATCTATATCAACAAACTTTGGATCTTCAAGGGTAGGTTATTGAACAAGTCAATCCAAGTTTAAATATCTTAGGGTGTGATCATCAATGACGTTCAAAGGGTTTCTAGAATGACTAGCTAGTGGGACCCTAAAGCAACAAAAGACCTAGGAGAGAATCATACCGTAAGGATGGAATTTGACTTAGTGAGGGAGTGAATTGCCAAATATTATCATACAATGTTGGACAAATTAGACTATACTGATAGGGATATGATGGATTTGGGCACATAGAATTTTAAGTGTATCAAAGTGCTCACCCCTAAAACCAACATTTAAAGAGTTGCTTAAAGCAACTACAAAATGTTGAGAAGATAATCTAGTTGTCTTGTTAGTATGACCAAATTTAGCAAAAAAAAATTAAAGTTGAAGGGAGAGGGTCAATAGCCTTGCACAGTCAAATGATAATTCTAAACATATAAATACACCCCATATAGAATCCTACAATGAATATCATGATCTAGTTTAATTTGATTATTGGCAACAACAAAGGTAAAAGACTCAAAATCTCTTCCTATAAAAATGTTTGGGTAGAACTCCTAAGTTTGAATAAACTGAAATCTGGTATGGAACAACTTGTGGAAGGATTATAGGTTTACCTATAGCAAGTTAGCAAATTGAAGGCATCTTGATTAGCTTACCCAATATTGTGAGAGGAGATGGACCGAAAAATCTAGAGCCCAAAGTTTTGAAATCTCGGTGGCTTGCGGTCACTTTGATGCATTTTCCATGCGAGGGATGACTTGAGCATGTCAGTTTTCAAAAATTAAACAGTAGAAATGGAGAGGAGAAGGAGAGGAGGAGATTAAATAGAGTGATTTTTTCAAAAAAAAAAAGAAAAAAAGTGAAGGGCTTCAGGCATGGATCAAGGATAGACAAGATTTTGGTGCATTTAGGACATAAAACGGGTGAGATAAATGAATCAAGATATGATCTTTAAGAGTGTCTTTCATAATTTCTTGATGTCTCATCCAACCGCTCTTCGTATATGGCCAATCGAGCAATGTATTGTCTGGTTCGATTAACCAAGCCTAGAAGTCATTGATCTGTTGCTATTTTCCCAATTTTTTTTTTGCAAAAAAATGATTTTTTGTTTTTAGTTTTTTTTTTTTGTTTTGTTTTTGTTTATTTCTTTATTTATTTTTTTGGGTTTGCACCAAAATATCAATAAATTAGCCAAAAATTACTTGCACAAATTTTCCATCAAGTACTCATCCATTTAATGGAAATCATTTGTAAATAACATCCAAACAACACACAAATTTTACATATATTAATTTCCTACTCAAGTATAAAATCTTGGGTTAATTTCAAGCTTACAGATTTGCATTCATGCGCCCAATTAATTTCAATGATCAAATAACCATTATAAGCTTAGTCGTATACTTAAGTTTGATTACTTTGGGTACCCATTTCTTTTTCTTTTTTCTTTTTATCTTGTTGGGATTGGATTTTGATGAATAACATAACTCATATAATTTATGAAACCTTAATATTACACTAGTTAGATGTTATGACATATGCAAATGCATATCCAGAGGCAGAAATAGATGCATATCTAGAAGATGCCATATATAGATGCATATGCAAATGCATATCCAAAGGCAGAAATAGATGCATATCTAGATTTATGCAGTTACGAAAGCAGCTGAAGATGCCATGCATTCACTGATGATGAGACTTGGGTATATTGTATAGCATATTTTCATGATCTTTTACTTTGAGTAAAATCTTGATTATTTATCAAACTAACATGAGGTTATCAAAAATTTAAATTGTTCAAAAATGTGAGATTAAGTTTAAATTAAAAAATCAAAATTTTCTTAAATAAATTTAAAATTTATGGGAAATCAAGTAATCTCCTTTAGGAAAATTAAGCTTCTTCTATCAAGTTGTTTGGATGGTTTATTCTCCAAAAAAAAAAAATGAATGTTGACCATTTAATGTTGATTTACAAGTCATTGGGTGTTATGAATTGAGGAATAATCTCTATATAGGGGTTCATCCAATGTAGAAAGGATTAATCGAAATATGTACATCTGTGACAAAGCTCCTCTACTTATTATTTGGTTATTCTCCACTTTAAATTTTATTTCTGATTCAAAGTGTATTCATTATAATACCCTTTGTTAGGTTGAGATACTTCAGACTCCCTCTGGCATCACTGTTTGGGTACATTGTAATTGTTCAATGTGCCAGATACTGATCTTTGAAGACTATTTCTCCTTTATTTTTTAAATTGGGATTCATTTTTGAAGGGGTTTAAAGGCAACAAATGTAGTGGCATTGATCCTTGGCAAAGTTGTCAATAGGGTAAGCTTTGTCAACTTGAATGAAAAGGGATGATTGTCTTGAGAGTGAGCCAAGGCATCTCTAATGTGTTTTTGACAAGTTGTTCTAGAAAGGGTAAGCTGACACAACTTGAGAGTCGTAAGGATGGTAGTTCGTTAAATGTGAGCTAAGATAGCATATCAGATGAGAGCAATGATTGAAGAGATGGAATCACTACATAAAAATCAAACTTGGGATTTGGTGGAGTTTCCAAATGGTAAGAGACCGATAGTTTGTAAATGGGTATATAGGAAGAAGGAAGCAATTTCAGAAAAAGGAAGGAGAAAAATTCAAAGCAAGGTTGGTGGCAAAAGGATACTCACAAAAGAAAGGGATAAACTATGATGAGATCTTTTCGCCTATAGTCTGACATACTTCTATTAGGATTGTGTTGGGGTTGGTAGCTCATCATGATCTTCATTCGAAACGAATGCATGTGAAGATGGTGTTTCTTCACAGTGATTTGGAGGAACAAATTTATATGGTACAGCTAGAGGGATTCAGTGAACCAGGGAAAGAAAACTTAGTTTGCAAGTTGAATAAATCTCTCTACGGGTTGAAATAGTCTCCAAGGCAATGGTATAAAAGATTTGATTCTTACATGATCAAGATTGACTACAAAAGGTATGAGTATGACTGTTGCATATATGTGAACAAACTTGATGATGGTTCTCTTATTTTCTTGTTATTGTACATCGATGACAGGTTGATAGTTGCAAAAGATTTTACTGAGGTGAATCAGTTAAAGGAATTATTGCATAAGGAATTTGACATGAAGGATCTTGGTTCAGCCAAGAAAATACTTGGGATGGAGATTCACCAAGAAAGAACAACAAGGAGGTTATGGCTCTCTCAAGGCCTTTATGTGCATAAGGTTTTGGAGAGGTTTAACATGGCTGATGCAAAACTAGTGTGTACACCTCTATCAAGTCATTTTAAGTTGTCTACTGCAGATTGCCCAACTATGGATGAGGATATCCAGAACATGTCAAAGGTCCCCTATGCTAGCGCTATGGGGAGTTTAATGTATGTCATGGTATGTACAAGACCAAATTTGGCACA
Source organism: Malania oleifera (assembly GCF_029873635.1). Classification (NCBI taxonomy): domain Eukaryota; kingdom Viridiplantae; phylum Streptophyta; class Magnoliopsida; order Santalales; family Ximeniaceae; genus Malania; species Malania oleifera. The sequence goes on along the minus strand of NC_080418.1, from coordinate 99,826,298 downwards.
TGCTATGAGCGTGGTGAGTAAGTTTCTCTCTAATCTAGGAAGAAAACATTGAGAATCCATCAAATGGATATTCATATACTTACGGGGTAAATCGAGATATGGCATTATGTTCGGCAAGCAATAGGGTTGTCCTTTAGTTTTGGGGTTTGTTGATGTTGACTATGCAGGAGATATGGATAACAGAAGGTTTACAACGGGTTATGTATTTACCCTTGTAGGAGGACCAATATGTTGGAGATCCATAGTTCAATCTCTGGTAGCATTGTCCACAACTGAGGCAGAATATATGGCAGTTGCTGAAACTGCAAAGGAAGCCTTATAACTTACCGATTTGGTCAAAGAGCTGGATTACAACAAAATGGAGTGGTGCTGCATTGTGATAGTCAGAGTGCCATTTACTTGGCGAAGAATCAAGTATACCATGTAAGAACTAAATATATTGATGTGAGGTTCCACAGGGTTCAAAAGTTGATTACTATAGGTGAACTTATATTAGAGAAGGTTCACACTTCTAAAAATGCAGCGGATATGTTGACGAAATCGGTAACTTTTGAGAAGTTCAAGCATTGCTTGGCTTACTCCATGTCTCCAAGTGATAGAAGGGAGACGTATCTAATCAAGCATTTTCAAATTCAAGGCGAAGCAGTTAAGCATGTTTTTCAAGATTCCTCTAAGGGGCGTATAATCGCCAAGGTGGAGATTGTTGTTTAAGGTGCGGCTCTTATACTTGGAGTTTTATAAACAAAGGAAGGAAGGGGCTACACAGTAGGGACTTGTCGACGAGTGTCCTATACTTGTTGACGAGTAGATCCCAAGAACAAGGAAAACTCAGAGTTTATGAGATATTGAGAGCAAAAAAATGGAGTCGTTGATGAATGGCCAAACTAGTCGACGAGTGGTCTTTGGGAAAATTTTTTAAATTTAAATTTGAACATTGGGGCGGTTGGGTAATTGGAGGGAAAACTTCGAGGGACTGTTATATATGTCATTCTGAGTGTGTATTGACGAATAGGGTGATCATTTGTGAAGGGTATTGTGTAGTTTGATATTTCCTTAGTGAAATTCTTGTGTCATTGCTTCCGTGGATGTAGGTATTGCCAAACCATGTAAATCTTGTAATTGTGCTTGTTGTTTCTTATTTACTGGTTGACTTTAATTTACTTGCTACATTTTTCTCTATGCATCCTATTCCGATCCTTATTTATAGCACATCTTGTACCTCACATGAATGTTCATGGATATTGTTGGGTTTTTTGCACCAAAACCCTAGCTAATGGTTCTTTTGAGAGACAGAAGGCACGTCTTGTTGCAAAAGGTTTTCATCAACAACCAAGTGTTGACTTCCATAACACATTTAGTCCCATAGTAAAACCCTTCGTCATTCAACTCATTCTATCTATTGATATCTCTCGCGGCTGGTGTTTGCATCAAATTGACTTTAAAAATGCATTCATACGTGGTGTGCTCACTGATGATGTCTATATGTAGCAGTCTCATGGTTTTTTGGAGCCCTCTCGACCTTCCCACGTCTGCAGCTTAAGAGAGCTATCTATAGGCTCAAGCAAGCACCACGTGCATGGTTTGCTCAGTTAAGTTCCTGGCTCCTTGATTATGGATTTATTGCCTCTGGAGCTGACCCATCTCTATTTATTCTCAATTGCAATGACCTTCATATGTACTTGCTCATTTATATGGATGATATAGTCATTACATCCTCCAAACAATCAGCCATCGCTGATCTCATTAATGATTTGGCTCTTGCCTTTCCAGTAAAAGATCTTGGTCCTCTATCTTTCTTTCTAGTATTGAAACTGATTACACCGTTGATGGTCTTGTCTTATCCCAAATAAAATATATTAAGCATCTTCTTAGCCACAACAATATGCTTCTTGCCAAACCAATTTCGTCACCCATGGCTGCCTCCCTAAAATTGTCCAAATTAGATACTCTAGATTTTTAGGATGTTACTCTATATCGCAGTATTGTGGGAGGCTTGCAATATCTCTCGATTACAAGACCATAAATTTCCTTCTCCGTCAACAAATTCTATCAATTCATGCATTCCCCAAGAGCATCTCATTGGAGTGCGATGAAGCGCATACTCATATATTTGAAAGCCACCATAAATGATGGTCTCCTCTTTGCCTCCAAATCAAGTCTCACTCTCCCAGCTTACTCAGATGCTGATTGGGGAGGTTGTCTAAATGACTATCGTTCCATAGGGGGCTTTTGCATCTATCTTGGAAAACATCTCATCTCTTGGAGTTCCAAAAAGCAACCGACTATTGCTAGATCTTCAACAAGGGCTGAGTACAAGTCAATAGCTTCCTCGGCGGCTGAACTAAATTTCTTACAAACAGTGTTAGGTGAACTTGACATCAAACTTTCTCAAGCTCCTACTTTGTGGTGTGACAACCTAGGAGTGATGTACCTCTCAGCTAATTCGATTTTTCACTCAAGAACAAAACACATGGATATTGATTTTCATTTTATTCGAGATAGGGTGGTTGCCAGCTTGCTTAATGTTTCTTTCATTAGCTCCAAAGATCAAATTGCGGATGTTTTAACAAAACCATTGGTTGTTGACAAATTTCTTCGATTCAAGTTAATTCTCAATGTTGTAGATATGTCGTTGGACTCGAAATGACATATCAAGCTATATAACCCAGCACAAGGAGGAATTTTCCCAAACACTTGGTGTGCAAGAATCTACACCACTGTTTGTTATTACTTTTATTCTTTATTCCTTTTTTTTGTTTCTACTCAACCAACTGTAAAATATTCTTTCTGTTTTGATTATTCCTTTTAGATGTATATATATACCTGCGTAATCAAAGATAATGTGTGCGAGAACAATTCCAGAATTTCATATTTCCCTCATTCAGCCATTTCCTGGAATTCCATTTTCTTTCATTCTGCTAACAATCTCGACTCTCAAAGGCCCATCTTCGCCATGGGCATCCTCAACAGTCGAGCCATGTTGTACTCCTCGCGCCGATCGTGCTAAACGAGTGGAGCGGTGCTGCCATGTTGTAACCTTGATGATACGGATGACGATGACGATCTGGTAGAGTGCAACAGGACTCTTGCCGTCGAGATCGAAGATCGTGGTGCTCATGCGGTTTGAGATAGAGGAGATAATGGTGGTGAATTCAAGTTTTGCACTGCAGCTTTAACACGGCAACGACTTCATTTGCCTTCTCCTACATCCAAAGATTAATTAAAGAATTGACACATGGCCACGCTCCATCTCGCCTTCTATGCTCTGCGTAGAGCTCATAGCTTTGTATTTCTGCAGAGATTAATTCAAGGTATTTTGTTTTTTGGATTTTGTTTTTTGTTTTTTTTTTTTTTTTTTTGCTTTTTGTAGAGATAAGCTTCTCTGAGATTTGATCCGATGCCTGCTCTACCATCCCCTTTGAGGAGTTTGAGTTCCCCAACAAACCCCACACACCCCCCCCCCCCCCCCCCCCCACCCCTCGGGCCGCCTTAAGCCCAGCATCTCCGACATCTCCCTCGCCAACTTCCTCCTGGATTTCGGTTAATCTACTTTACAAAAGACTAGATTGGCATTGAGTGTGTTCCGTAGACACTTCCTATCACATGTTTCTCGATTGCTTCCAAGTGAACAGATCAACAATAACTTTCAATTGGGTTGTATCTGCTCCAATTGCAGCTCCATCTCCCTCCTGTCTCCCCAGGGATGTAGTTAAAAAGTTTCCTATTCTCCCTGAGCTTTCAGCCTTTCCATTAATTAAATTACAATTGCAAAATTCTTATACACTTCCAAGTCAAGTTTTTTTTTTTTCCGGATTTATCTTCTTTTTTCTTTTAAATGTTAATAATATCCTATTTGGAAAAAATAATTGTCAGAATGATTCTGATGTAATCTCGCTATTTGGTCTAATGAGATTTAAATAAATCTTACTGGACCAAGCAAAGAGATTTACTATACACTAGTGATGCTGCTTTGGACACGTGACAAATCTCGTTGATTCATCTAACGAGATTTGCTTAGGAAAACTAATCGTCCAACCATTCAGCGTTGGACGCATGACAAATCTCGCTGGTTCATCCATCGAGATTTGCTTCGAAATACTAATTCGCTCATCCATCTGGCATTGGATGCGTGTCAAATCTCGTTGGTTCATTCAGTAAGATTTGTTTCATCTCTTACACAACCCTTTCTCCTTCCGTTTTGTGCGTGAATAGAGAGCAAGTCCTATGGTGACATAGACGTTGCAGAGAGACAGAGAGGAGCAGGTGACCGTTGCTGAGGCAGAGGGCAACAGAGGCCGGACATGTTGCAGGTGACCATTACTCGCTGGGAGGCTGCTAATGTTAAGGAGTAGCTATATAAACTCGAGAAGATTGGGTAAGTGGATTTCCACTCTCTTGATAAAATTGAAATTCATTTTTTTGATCGAAGAGTTTGTTAGTTGGATTGATAAAAGTTTGTGGCTTATAAGTTATTACGTAGCTCTTTGAATTTGTTGTTTGAAGGCTTCGTTTGGAAATACCCAAATTTAAGATTAGGGTTTTTCTTGGTTCATTTCATTTGTTATTATGTGTTATGTGAAATTTAATTTTTAGTATGTTGTGTATGAAGAAATTCAAAATTCGTATGTGAAATTTACATTTCAACTGGTGTACTAATTAAACATTTTTGTGGGGATTTGGCTTAATTTATTTTGAATGTGTTCATAGAATTGCTTTGCTAAGAATATTATACTTGAAAAATAAAATTACTATCTCATGAAAATAATTGAAAGCAATATGAAATGACCATCATTATTTGAGAAAATATTAGCATAGTTGATTGTGTCCTCACTTATCATGCAGTACAATCAACGATGTTCATTAAGGAGAATTTTTTTTTTTTTTTTTTAAATATAGTCATGTAAATTTGTTCAAGATTGCTATTGGCATTGGGAATTTCATCAATATGTCACTAGTTGTGAAATTTTTTGTGGGAATAAAGAAAGTGAATTGGGTACCATAAACTTGAATATTTAGAAACCCTATTTGTATCATATTTTAAATGTATAATATTCAATTGCTTTGATTTATTCTAAGATAAATTATTTTAAAATTGTAGTTCCGGACTCCTATGCTAAGCAAAAATGGTAAAGGGCTTGGTGTTGCCTAATTTTTGAATAAAACACAAAAGAAATTGTTTGTGTAGCATGTCTTCTATTGTTTGTATGCATAATGAATTTGTTTATTTACTATTTCCTCAACTGCCCTACCTCCACAATTATTTGTCATTAAAATGTTGTATGAAACCAGTTACGCTTTCTCATCGTTATGCTGTTAATTTTCTGGAGTAAAATTTATACATGTTTGTGTAAGTATAATGGCAACTAGTAAGAATGATCTGCTCTTCTGTGATACTTATTTTTAACAATAATATCATAATTTAACAAATTATTTTATATTATTTGTTCAGCATAATTGACAAATATTGATAAATTTATCCAAATTATATAGCATTTATAAAAATTGTGTGTAATATATAAAAATTTAAAAATATTATATTATATAATTGAAAATAATATGTTAGCTTTGGTGCAATCTCAAGAGGGGGGGGTGAATTGGTATTTAAAAAATTACCTCATAGGTTTATCTAATCTAGCAGACAATATTTCACAAACTTAGGGTCTTTCTATGTATTCACAATCCCAAACAAATATTCAAATAATAAACATAAACATACAAGTACAGAATCTAAATTGCGGAAAATAAAATCAACACCAGATATGTTATCGGGGTTCGACCAATACTGCCTACGTCCCTGCCTTGGTACACTCGCACAAGGATTACACTATAAGCTCACTTAATGGGTGGAGTGGTACAGTTTACAATCAGGTCAATTAGCGGGGCTGACTTCAACCTACACCTTACCAGGATGGTGCACCTAACTTTTCTAACTAAGTCTAAGTCAATTCGGAACTATTTCACAAGGCTAGTCTCCCTCTTCAGGCTCACGCTTGGAATACAACAAATGTATATAAAATTTTACGTACCAGGAAATATGCTTCTTAAAAAGTATATATGTACACCAGTATAGCTCAAACAACAGTGTAAGTACAAATGATATGTAAGTATGCTCAGTGCTTAAATATGTATGCTAAACACTCAATCATGTAAGAATAATCAATCAATATCTAGAGTGTATATCAAAGTAAGATTTGAAACACAATATTTGAATATCACAATATCAGATCAAGGTTTCAAAAAATTCTAGCAAGATGATTCAAACAACCTTAACAAGATGCTCTCAATATACTAAGCACAAAGGGTGTTTGAATGCAAGACTGAAAATGATTTTTGCACACAAAAATATAGGCTAAGGTAAATTACAATGACAATATAAGAACCACAAGCCTCTAAGTCTTCCCACACAAGATTTAACAAATAAAATCAGTGGGAGAACTCAATGTTTTACTCTCAATAAAAATCAATTAATCAATACAACAAATGAGAGTATGAGCAAATTAGAATGAAGCACAAGCACACTAAACATACTCACAACACTTGAATGATCAAGGAAAATGGAGTGTATGAGTATATGAGAGTAGTATAGGCTATAAAATGATTTTTGAATTTGAGAGAATTTTGGCCTTAATGATCTTGCTAATCCTTGCTAATTTTTGCAAATGAACAAGTATATATAAGCAAGGGAAGATTTATGACCGTTGGGGACCTAATGAGAATTATTAGAAAAGTTTTAAACCTATTTAAAGAAAATAACCCCATTTAACCATTTTAACTACGACAAAAATTAATTCAACCTGAGTGCTTTCGAGTGCCTGATCCAAGGTTTGGGTGCCTAAATAGACACAACACAAAAAGGCATTTAAGGAGTTTTTAAGGTTTTGATTGCCTAAAAAATAGTTTGGTTTGCTGAACTGATCAATTCCTAAAAAATACCGTAGTTCGGGTGCCCAGTCTAAAGTTCAGTTGACCAAACTCACATGTTCGATCACCTGAGGCCATTTTGAATGCCAAGGTTCGGGCGCTCAGGTTGGTGAAAAGTACTATGACAGGTGTTCCATCGACCAAGGAAGATATGTTCAAAAATGGTTCAATCTGCCGAACACAAGTCAACAAGTTGACCTATCCATGGTTCGGTCGCCCGAGGCATTTTGAACGCCATATGTTCGATCGCATGACCTCTTACAAGATTTTCAATTAAGTCCAAATTTGGTTTAGTTAATTCCCCTTATATATTTAAGTGATGTTGGGGACTTAGTGCATTATGTGTAGGTACCTAAAGTCCAACTAAGATCGTTTTGAGCATACCTACCTATCATGCATGATGCAAATTATTACAAGTCATGTGGGTGTACAGTCCATAATAAAATTACATATCAGAATGAGAAAAATGAATAATAATTACAAAATACAACACAAGTTTCTTCGTTATTCTACTTGATCACTGTACACCATCATGATGCGTCTTTCAGTCCGAATACATGTGTAAGGTGAACCTGCATGCAAGCCTCAATACAAACATCAGTACCAAGAGTATTTGTCATTATCAAAACTGGGTGTGACCTATCAGGCCAACAATGTTTCCTTTTTTTATGATGACAAATACTTTATGCAAAAGTGGGTACTCAATTTAAATTTAAATTGTTTATTGTTGTACCCAATTTTGCCTCTTCTCCCCCTCTTGGCAACAGCAAAAAGGGTGAAGAAATATAGCATGAAGGCAAAATAAATCATTTAGATACAAAAAAATATATTGGGAGGATTTCTTGAAAAAATTCAGTAGCATGTTGTTTGAAAATAGAGCATTCCCAACATAACTTTGTACCTAAGTGACCTGTTTTGAGTTACAACAAATAGTATATAACAGTTTTCATGCAACAACTCAAGCAGTACATAAGTAAAAGAGATAATATAATCATGCAGCATACAACTCTGCCTACTTTCCCAAGTGATGATTAAGCAAGGATGAAAATTAATTTTCATTTGGCTTTCACTCATCATTTCAAAAAAACTTTTAATATTTGATCTATCATAATCATCTTTTATTTCCACTTGTCAGCAAAAATTATGCATTCCCACAAGATATAAAGAAAAGATATGTGAGATTGATACCAAATGTTAGAGTTTTCAAATGTACGCATTGATACCAATTGTTAGTGTATTCCAACAAGATGTGAAATTATAGAATTGAATGATTACGCGCCGAAACTACGTAATTGGACGTTTAACTCGGGTTTTATCGTTTATATTTTTAATTAAATATCCAAATTTATTCAATATTTTAATAAAATGCCAAAATCATCATTCTTGAACTTTATTGCACTATTTATGAGATTTTGGTAATTTTTTGTTGTAGGAAAATTCCCGAGAATCAAAACCGATACCTGTTCGTATTTTATGCATAACTTTTCCGTATGAGCTCCGATCGAGACAATTCAAATTTCTAGAGAAAGAGGAAAAAATCATCTACAACTTTTGTGTTTTAAGTTTTGTGAGATACGGGCTCTAGAAGAGCAGAATTTTGTAACGAATAGAAAACAAATAAAATGAAAAAAATTAAAAAATACATACTTGAATGGATAGTTGATGTGACCCGGCCATGCATAGCCGGGTCGGGTTGGCTAATCTGGGTAGGGCTTCTTTTTCTTTTCTTTTTAAACTCACCCAGCGCAGCCTCCTCACACGCTGCCTCTCCTCTCCTCTCCTCTTCTCTTTTCTTCTTCTCCTCTTCTCTTCTTCTTTGGTTTTGTTTTTTTTCTCTTTCAATTGCTGCTTTGATTCTCTGTTTCCCTTTCTTCCCTGCCTTGTTTTCTTTAATTTCTTGCAGTATCTTCCCCTGTATCCCCCTATTCCTCCTCTCGGCCAGCCAGCAACACAGCAGTCCCGACCAGCCGTGTGTCTCTGCAGCTGCAAAAACACCACACACCAGCTCCATCGCCTGCTGTTTCTCCACCACAGCAAGCCACTTTAGCTACCAGTAGCAGCAATATCCAAACTCTCCAGCCACAGCAGCCTCAAGCAGCAACACCACACAGCAGCCACACCATCCAGCAACCACCCGAGCACAGGAACAGCAGTCCCGCGCCCTTCTCCAGCAACCACCCGAGCACAGGAGCCTCTGCAATATCCCTCTGTTGCACAACAGCTGCTAAATCTCCACAGCCATGGCCGAGAGCTATATATCTCTCTCTTTCCTTTTCTTTTCTCTGCTTTTCTAGTTGCAATAAATGATGTGTCTTTTATTTGTTTAAGTTTATTTGGAATTTGGGATTTGAGTATGTGTTAAGGGATTTTAGTTTTTCTTTTATTGAAGTTTAAATTTTTTATTTACTCTTATTGTTCTAAATTAAAGTTAGTCTTAGGTCTAAAACATTTAAATTAGTCCTGTTTTATTTATCTTCGCTTAATTTAAATTTTGATTTTGTTTTTAAAAAATAATAAAATAAAATAAAATAAAATACGAAAAAAAAGAGGAAGTGTTTTGTTTTTTTTTACGAAATTAGAATAGTTATCTTTTCAAGATTTAATTTTTATTTTTTGAAACTTGATTTAGTTTAGGGTCGGTTTTTATTAAAGTTTGTGTTTTTATCGTGTCTTGTTTTCGTTTAATTCATTAATAATTTAGTTTTAATTCGAGGTTCTTCTGGTTAAAGGTTCGTTTTTTATCGTGTGTATTCATATCTAGTTAAGTTTCCTTGCGTGTTTTAATTTCATATTCAAAGTTTCCTTCTTTAATTGACATGTGCTTTAATGTTTCCTTAAGTAGGATAGGGTTTCTATTCTTGTTTTTTTTTATTTAGTGCATGTTAGTTTAGAGTTTTAAATTACGTGTCATTTAATTCATCAAAAGTGAAATTGAACAATCTTGAAAAACCCCGAATCTGAACCAAGTTCAGTGCATTTTTGTTTTCGATTGGACGAACGTAAACTTTGAGATTAAAACACATTCCGTGAGGAGACGATCTAGCCCTTGGGCTTAATATTACACGATAGAACTCCTATACTTGGGATAGCTTCCGAGCTTAGTCAAGTTTTTTGAGTGAGTCAAGTTTTTGGCGCCGTTGCCGGGGAATTGCCAGTTTTAATTTCGAATTTTGCGTTTTCCCAATTATTTTTTTTGCTTTTCTTTTATTAAATAAAAAAAATGAAAAAAATTGAAAATTGAAAAATTGAAAAAAACAAATTTTGTCTGTTGCCGTGTTAGTGGATTTCTATTGGCGATTGTGATGTTTGATGCCCTAGGTTCGAGATAATTTGAATCAATTGTGTAGACTTTCACCTAGCACTAGTAGGAATACACATAGCACTGAGTTTGACTGTTCACCTATTAGTCCTGCGAGTGATTCTGAATTTGAACTGAATAATCTATTTGGTAATTATTTTGAAGAAGCTATGGCTGCACATGCACCACGTACACTTGAAGATTTTCTACAGCTTGCACGCACATCTACACCTTCATGCATTGTGTTGCTCCAGGATGCCCCGAATTTCACTCTTAAGCATGGCATGTTATCTGTGATTCCCCAATTTCACGGGATGGACTATGAGAGTCCGTACCAACACTTGATAGACTTTGAGATGGTTTGCACCACTTTCATTAATAGGGTTGGGACTGATGAATACATTAAACTACGTTTGTTCCCCTTTTCTCTGAAAGACAGGGCAAAAATTTGGTTTAATTCTTTGCACCCTAACTCTATTACTAGCTGGGCTGAAATGCAGCGTGAGTTCTTACATAAGTTTTTTCCTCTTCAGAGAACTCAGTACCTGCAAGAGCAGATCAGTCAGTTCATGCAAAAAGATGGCGAGACATTCCAGGCATGTTGGGAGAGATTCAAGGACCTGATGAACATATGCTCGCACCATGGTTTCGAATCGTGGAGGTTAGTGAATTATTTTTTTATTGCTTTAACCCCTGTGTGCAAATAATTTCTCCAGTCTATGTGCAATGGGATGTTCTTCTGTAAGGAACCAGACGAGGGCTTATCATTTTTAGACTATCTCGCTGACAGTGCCCAGCAGTGGAACGCACAACCAGAACGGGTGCCGATAGCTGCCCAACCTATCCGAGCAATCAGTGGCGGGGGCAGATATGAGGTTAAAGAGGACACTAGCTTACAGGCCCTTGTAGCTGCGTTATCTAAAAAATTGGAAGTCATGGAATTCGAAAAGTCGAAAGCTGAGATTTGCACGATTTGTGAGACTTCAGACCACAAACCTCAAGATTGTCAATTCTTACCTGTGTTGCAAGAGAGCATATCCGATCAGGTGTCATCGGCAAATTGGGTTAACAAGACGTAGAATCAGCCGCTCTCAAATACTTACAATCCGAGGTGGCGGAATCATCCAAACCTCCAATGGAGAAATGATCAGCCTGGTCCATCATCTTCACGGTATCAGCAGGCACCTCAATCATATGCACCGCCTCCGCAACCGACATACAATCTAGTTGTAGCTCCTCCACCACAGTATCAATCGCAACAGTTTTCTCGGAGCTATGCACCACCAGGATTCCAACCAGCATTAGTCCCTATTCCAGTAAAGAAAGCTTCAGAAGATAGTGTAGCGCAGGTGGCAACCATGCTCCAGCAATTCATGCAAATGCAGGTTATGACCAATGGAGAACTAAAAGATGCCGTAAGCAAGATGAGTACACAGCTTAATACCCTGGAAAAAGGAAAATTCCCTGCACAGCCTCAGCCTAATCCCCAGGTATATAGACAGCCACAACAGTCAGTGCACACTATTTCAGGGGATACGTTTGAGTCAGAAAAAGCAGTTATTACTTTATGAAGTGGAAAGGAAGTTCCACGTCCTGAAATGGCCACTGACCAACAAACAACCACGCCGACACCTGAGGTGACAAATGAGATAGATAAAGGAAAAGAAAAATCAGATGAGGCCAGCTCAAATTTAACAAAGTCAGATAATAAAGAGGATGGGCCAGTTAAGGAATACCAGCCGGTGGTCCCATACCCTCAGCGTTTGACATTTGGACAAAAGAACAAGTATCATTCGGAGATTCAAGAGATATTCAAGCAGGTAAAAATCAATATTCCACTTTTAGATGCCATACAGCAGATCCCTGCATATGCAAAATTTCTGAAAGACCTATGCACCGTAAAAAGGAAACTGAACGTGAAGAAAAAAGGCTTTCTTAATTGAGCAGGTCAGTGCATTGATTCTTAGTCAGACTCCACAGAAACTTAGAGATCCTGGCTCCCCCATGATACCTATTATGATTGGTGAATATCGTATCGGGAGAGCTCTACTTGACCTAGGGAGTAGTGTGAATCTGCTTCTGTCTTCATTATGTGACTAGCTGGGTTTAGGTGAATTGAAGAAAACTACTATGATGCTACAGTTTGGCAGACAGATCTATAAAGGCTCCACAAGGTATTGTTGAGGATGTTTTGGTTCAGGTTGACAAATTTTACTATCTCGTGGATTTCATTGTTTTGGATATGCAGCAGCCTGTTTCCATCATTTATCAGGCTCCTGTCATTTTGGGGAGACCATTCCTTGCTACTTCAAACGCCCTGATTAACTGTCGGAGCGGAGTCCTGAAGCTCACTTTTGGGAACATGACACTGGAAATGAATGTTTTTAATGCTCATAGGATGTCAAGTGGGTGTGATGACGCAGATACTCATGCAATCGATGTGATAGATAACTTAGACACTTCAAAGCTACTGTTGGTACTCGATGTCGATGCCGCACTTGAAAATGACTCTTTTGCGCAGTTTGAAGGGATTGATGAATTATCACTAGAATCAGAGGAGCAGATCCCAGATAGTGGTCCTCATATGCTTGATGCAAGTTATACAAGTAGTTGGCGTAAGCCTACATTTGAGGCCATTGACCTACCAGAAATTCTGAAGTCATCCGCAGAAGAAATTCCAACCCTTGAGTTGAAACCATTGCCTGCCGAGTTGAAATATGCCTTCTTGGGTCCAGTAGATGACACATTCCTTGTGGTAATTTCTTCACACCTTACTCATGAACAGGAAACTAAATTATTGCAGGTACTTCGAGAGCATCGAGGAGCGATTGGATGGACCATTGCTGACATCAAGGGTATTGACCCTTCCATTTGCACTCATAACATCTTCCTCGAAGGAGACGCTAAACCAGTTTGAGATGCACAAAGAAGGCTGAATCCAGCCATGAAAGAGGTGGTAAAAAACGAAGTGCTGAAATTATTAGCTGCAGACATCATTTATCCAATCTCTGACAGCAAATGGGTAAGCCCAACATAGGTAGTTCCAAAAAAATCTGGTTTGACTGTCATTGAAAATGCTAATGGAGAATTGATCCCATCTAGGAAAGTAACGCGTTGGAGAATGTGTATTGATTATCGTAAATTGAATTTGGCTAGCTGAAAAGATCATTTCCCGTTACCTTTCCTAGATCAGATATTAGAGAAAGTAGCTGGTAATTCTTTTTATTATTTCTTGGATGGATTTTCTGGTTACTATCAAATTGCCGTAGCACCTGAGGACCAAGAGAAGACTACCTTCACTTGTCCCTTTGGTACCTTTGCTTTCCGCAGAATGCCATTCGGTTTATACAATGCCCCTGCTACTTTCCAACGTTGTATGATGAGTATTTTCTCTGATATGTTAGATAATGTGTGTGAAATTTTTATGAATGACTTTTCTGTGTTCGGTAAGTCTTTTGATCATTGTTTGACACATTTAATTGCGATTTTGAAAAGATGTGAGGAAAAGAATTTACTTCTAAACTGGGAAAAATGTCAATTTATGGTACGTAGTGGTTTAGTACTTGGACATTTGGTTTCTGAGCGTGGTATAGAAGTTGATAGGGCCAAGGTAGAGCTGATTTCTCAATTACCTATCCCTAAGACAGTCCGGGATATTCGCTCCTTCCTTGGTCATGCCGGGTTCTATAGACTTTTTATTGAGGGTTTCAATAGTATTGCTAAACCATTATGTACCTTGTTGCAAAATGAAACTGAATTTTTGTGGACTGATGATTGTCAACAGGCCTTTGAAACACTAAAGCGACACTTGACTATTGCGCCTATCATGCAACCTCCTCGGTGGGACTTGCCGTTTGAGATCATGACCGACGCTAGTGACTACGCTCTTGGTGCTGTTCTAGGTCAACGAATTGATAACAAGCCGTCGGTTATTTATTATGCCAGTCGAACTTTGAATGATGCTCAGAGAAATTATACTACCACTGAGAAGGAATTGCTAGCAGTTGTTTTTGCTTTATAAAAATTTTGTTCTTATGTCATTGGTGCACCTGTCATTATTTTTACTGACCACTCTTCTTTGAAATATTTATTAGCAAAGAAGGACGCCAAGCCCAGATTGATCAGGTGGATTCTACTCCTCCAGGAATTCGATATCACCATACGCGATAAAAAGGGCGTGGAAAACGTTGTAGCTGACCATCTTTCTCGGTTGCAGCTACCCGAGGTACTGGTGTCCCCTCCCTTGAATGACGAATTTCCTGATGAATGTCTCTTTGCTGTGTCATGCGCTCCATGGTTCGCCGACATTGTGAATTATCTCGTCACCGACCGGATGCCAGACCATTGGCTAACCCAGGACAAATGTAAGTTCCTAGTTGAGGTAAGACATTATTATTTTGATAATCCATACCTGTTCAAATATTGTTCTGACCAATTAGTGCGTAGATGTGTTCCAGATGATGAATTTAATTCTGTGATGCATTTTTGCCATGATGGGATATGTGGAGGCCACTTTGCTGCTAAGAAAACTATTTCAAAAATATTACAAAGTGGACTCTACTGGCCCATCATGTTTAAAGATGTTGAAAATTTTTGTAAAGTATGTGAGGCCTGTCAAAAATCAGGAAAAATTACTGTCAAGAATGAAATGCCTATGTCCCCCATATTGACTCTTGAGATTTTTGATTATTGGGGTATTGATTTTATGGGACCTTTCCCCGTTTCTTTTGGGCATTCTTACATTTTGGTCGCTGTGGACTATGTTTCTAAATGGGTGGAGGCAATACCTTGTTGAACCAATGACCACAAGGTTGTCATAAGTTTTCTCAAAGAGTTATTTGCACGCTTTGGCATGCCCAAGGCAATCATTAGCGATGGAGGTACCCATTTCTATAACAAACCTTTTGAAAAACTCATGCAAAAATATGGTGTAACCCACAAAGTCTCTGCCCCTTACCACCCTCAGACCAATGGTCAAGCTGAATTAGCCAATAGAGAGATCAAAACGATACTTGAGAAAACCGTGCGTCCTAACTGTAAGGACTGGTAAGAAAAACTTGTTGACGCACTTTGGGCCTACCAAACAGCTTTCAAGACAAACTTAGGGATGTCTCCCTACAGGTTAGTGTACGGTAAGGCGTGTCATTTACCTGTTGAAATTCAGCATCGTGCGTTATGTGCTATCAAATAGATTAACCTTTCACTTGATGATGCCACAGGTTTAAGAAAATTGCAGGTATGCGAGCTTGACGAATCTCGTAGGGACGCTTATGATAATGCTCGTTTGACTAAGGAGCGGATGAAGTTGCTACATGATAGGAACATCAAGGAAAAGCAACTTTTCCCTTCTCAACAAGTGCTACTCTATGACTCCCGATTGCATGTGTTTCCTAGAAAATTGAAATCCCGATAGGGTGGTCCATATATTGTCGAAAAAGTTCATTCTCATGGTGCGGTAGAGATTGTAAATCCGAAGAATGGCAACTGTTTCACAATCAATGGACAGCGCCTAAAGCCTTTAATGACCCCATTCAATGTTGACAAAGAGGTCTTGTTTCTGCAAGACCCTAGGGGAGTCCTCTGACCTTTCTATGCTACTGTTTTATTTTTATTTTTATTTTTTTTCATTTATTTGTTTTAGTTGTGTTTTTTTTTTTCCTTTTCTTTCTTGTTACATTAGTCCGTAGTACTTTTCCATTAGTTGTTTACCATGTACAATTTTATTTCCCCTGTGCTTTCACATTGAGGACAATGTCCACTTTAGTTGGGGGGGGGGGGAGTGAGCATTCGCATGTGACACTGTGTACGTACACGTACCGGTTTTTTTTAAAGAAAGAGAGAATGAAAGGAGGAGTACTAAAGGATTACATTGCATTATGTCATGCTTAACACCGACTCATACCTTTCACATACTTGTGTATAACTTAAGAATGACACACTTGAGTCAATCATGCATAGTTTTCTCTTTATATGATCTTATGACTCCATAAAGAATCGATTGGTAGTACATTTATGTTAATTTGACTATATAATTTCCTATATTTACACGGCATCTCACGAGGCTGAATAAACACATTCACGTGATTCATTGCACTTAGGGTTTCCAGTGAGCATTGAGAGAACATCTGTGGCGACTATGACACCTCGTGAGATATCCTTGAGCTATTTATCGTCCTTTTAAGCGTTAATATTAATCAGAGTTCATAGAACTCAATTCTCTTTTTCTGGATGATTCCTTTGTACACTAGTCTTTATTTTTGATTTGTTAGCCTAGAGGTGACACCTAGTGGGGAAATAGAAACCTAGGTCTTGTAGCCTACTCAAAATGTGAAGGCTGAGCCACCCCTAGAGATAGACTTAATTCATTAACTTCTATTCGAGCTCAATTCCCATTGATGGTATGAAGATTACAAAAGAAGTGTTAATATTGTCATTATTGCTCAAGAAAAGACAGAAAATAAAGAATGAGCAGAAAAAAAGAATAAGTAATACACATGCACATGAAATGAAATGTCAATGCCGGCCCAAATACATATCACAAAAAGTCAAGGACGATACATATTTTCCACGTATGAAGATGCTTCAACCGGTTAATGCCTCAAATGTATTCACGACAAGTTTGTGAGTAAGTTGATCTAGGGTGGTCTCAGTTGGATATGGTGAGTAAGTGAGAAGATGGTAGGGTGAAGGACCCGACACCTCATAGATAGGCTAGATCCTTTCCAGACTAGTCCACTCCATATACTTAGCGTTGTTCCTTTTAATATGTGGGATGTTTGATCGCGACACTCCTCCTCACATATAATGAGTGGACCCATTTTCTTTAAGTGTTTTTGAGGGTATACCAGTTAGGCCGAGTCAAAGCGACCGTCTTGTAGGTGTCCACTGGCATCCTAGGTGTACTGAGTCACACACATCACACACACCTCGAGAGTTTACCTGTTTATACTCGAACTTATATGATTGCATTAACTCTGAATGTACCACTGATTAACTTCATGTGAGTATACTACTCTTAAATGACATATAAATGATGAAACTTGCATGAGTGACGTGCTTTGGAGTCGTGTGCGTTGAAAATGAACAAACTTGTGTGAAATTCAGTTATGTTCTTGTATGTGAAGTGGTGTAATTATGTCGCATGTGCATTCATTTCATGATTACTAGAATATGTAGTTGTAGATACCACCCTGAGATTCATTCACGTCATTTGCTAGAGACTAGCAAAACATTAGTATGGGGCTGTGATTACGTGCCGAAATTGCGTAATTGGACGTTTAACCATGGCTTTACCGTTTATATTTTTAATTAAATGTCCAAATTTATTCAATATTTTAATAAAATGCCAAATTCATCATTCTTGAACTTTATTGCACTATTTATGAGATTTTGGTAATTTTTTGTCGCAGGAAAATTCCCGGGAATCAAAACCAACACCTGTTCGTATTTTGTGCATAACTTTTCCGTCCGAGCTCCGATCGAGATGATTCAAATTTTTGGAGAAAGAGGAAAGGATCATCTACAACTTTTGTGTTTTAAGTTTTGTGAAATATGGGCTCCAGAAGAGTAGAATTTGCAACGAACAGAGAAAAAATAAAATTAAAAAAATTAAAAAATACATACTTGAATGGATAGTTGATATGACCCGGCCATGCATAGCCGAGTCGGGTTGGCTAATCTGGGTAGGGCTTCTTTTTCTTTTCTTTTTAAACTCACCCAGCGCAGCCTCCTCACATGCTGCCTCTCCTCTCCTCTCCTCTTCTCTCTTCTTCTTCTCCTCTTCTTTTCTTCTTCTTTGGTTTTGTTTCTTTTCTCTTTCAATTGCTGCTTTGCCTTCTTTGTTTCCCTTTCTTCCCTCCCCTGTTTTCTTTAATTTCTTGCAGTCTCTTCCCCTGTATCCCCCTGTTCCTCCTCTTGGCCAGCCAGCAACACAGCAGTCCCGACCAGCCGTGTGTCTCTGCAGCTGCAAAAACACCACACACCAGCTCCATCGCTTGCTGTTTCTCCACCTTAGCAGGCCACTTCAGCTACTAGCAGTCCGAACTCTCCAGCCACAGTAGCCTAAGACAGAAACACCACACAGCAGCCACACCATCCAGCAACCACCCGAACACAGGAATAGCAGTCCCGCGCCCTTCTCCAGCAACCACCCGAGCACAGGAGCCTCTGCAATATCCCTCTGTTGCACAGCAGCTACTAAATCTCCACAGCCATGGCCGAGAGCTATATATCTCTCTCTTTCCTTTTCTTTTCTCTGCTTTTCTAGTTGCAATGAATGATGTGTCTTTTATTTTTTTAAGTTTATTTGGAATTTGGGATTTGAGTATGTGTTAAGGGATTTTAGTTTTTTTTTTATTGAAGTTTAAATTTTTTATTTACTCTTATTGTTCTAAATTAAAGTTAGTCTTAGGTCTAAAACATTTAAATTAGTCCTGTTTTATTTATCTTCGCTTAATTTAAATTTTGATTTTGTTTTTTTTTTTAAAAAATAATAATAAAATAAAATAAAATACGAAAAAAAAGAGGAAGTGTTTTGTTTTTTTTACGAAATTAGAATAGTTATCTTTTCAAGGTATAATTTTTATTTTTCGAAACTTGATTTAGTTTAGGGTCGGTTTTTATTAAAGTTTGTGTTTTTATCGTGACTTGTTTTCGTTTAATTCATTAATAATTTAGTTTTAATTCGAGGTTCTTCTTGTTAAAGGTTCGTTTTTTATCGTGTGTATTCATATCTAGTTAAGTTTCCTTGCGTGTTTTAATTTCATATTCAAAGTTTCCTTCTTTAATTGACATGTGCTTTAATGTTTCCTTAAGTAGGATAGGGTTTCTATTCTTGTTTTCTTTTATTTAGTGCATGTTAGTTTAGAGTTTTAAATTACGTGTCATTTAATTCATCAAAAGTGAAATTGAACAATCTTGAAAAACCTCGATTCTGAACCAAGTTCAGTGCATTTTTGTTTTCGATTGGACGAACGTAAACTTTGAGATTAAAACACATTCCGTGAGGAGACGATCTAGCCCTTGGGCTTAATATTACACGATAGAACTCCTATACTTGGGATAGCTTTTGAGCTGCTCATTTTTCGAGTAAGTCACTGAATACATTTCATTTTCTCCGAGTCATATGTCTTTCAAAGTAAAATGACTCCCCTTAAGAATGTGTATTTTATTTAAATCTATACCTTAAACACAGTGCAAGGTTTATGTTAGAAGCACAACTTAGGTTTTAAAACATTCAACATGTATAAAAGATATAGGATACGTGTAGTGATTTTGAAAATTTTCAGTATCAATTTGTCTAAAAATGTGATTTATCCCATAAAACTTGCCAATTTCAAATCATTTAAATATGTATGCACAAGCATCTATAGATGATTCAAAAATGAGCCTAGAAAGAATACCACCATAGGGCAGTATGATCTTCTTTCCCACAGTCTTAACGAACATCCATCAGAGGATCAATCTAGGGAGATCCAATTTCTCCCCTATGAATAGACACCACATCACGAAGCAATCCAAATAAGATACGTGATCCCTAGATCCCAAATTTGGCAGTATATTGTACGAAATTAGGTGGTGTACCACCTTTGCCTCCAAAGTCAGAGATCTGTAGCTAGGGATGTGTGCTAGGTCAGCTACAGGATGCGACATAATAAGGTTCACGAAGGTGCTCACCATAAATTCCTGCTCATTAATCCAGGTGGAGGTCGAATCAGGACAAACAAAGTTGCCATGCTGGATGTCAAATGCCTTCGCCAGGTATGCATCGTCGAAGCAAATGTCAGTCTTAAACCCCTAAGAACAATAACATTGGTCGTCCTACCCAAGGTTGGCATAGAATAGTTGGACAAGCATAGGATACATGCCCCTGGGTTGGAAAGCGATGAACTCATACCAACCCTAGTACCTGAACATGTCCAACACATTGTTAAAGTGAGTTTGCATAAATTCGATGTCCAGGATCTTACCAAGGATGGGATCCTTAAGGCAGAAAACTTTATCATACTTGATCCTTCTTTCAGGTGTACGGAGCCACTAATCAAGAGCAATGGTAGGAAGAAGTTTTCCTAAAAGGCACTAGGCTAGAAATGAAAATGGAGTGGCTGGAAGTGAGGAAAACCAAAGGGGCTCTCAAGTATGGATGAAAAATGACATTGTTTACGGGGGTTTTCTATATATAACAGCGTGGTTCGGGCGCCTGAACAGTGATTCGGTTGCCTGAACTGCAATAATTACAGAGTGCACTGAGTTTGTTCAGTTGACTGAACATGGGTTCAATTGGCTGAAGTTCAAACACCTTTTTAGTTTACCAATGCTCGGTAGCCTGAACTCAATTTGAACTGCAGAGTTCGGTTGGCTAAATTGATGTTTGGGTTACGTGAAAATATATTCGGTTACTTGAACTACTCTCGGTAGCCCGAACACTTTTGAACTATGAAGTTCAGTTGCCCGAGTGATGGTCAATGCACTGGTCAAACTCCAGGTTCGGTCACCCGAAGTGCTAGGGCACAAATGGGTTTGGTAGCTCGAACATGGTCAACATTTTTCCTTTGATCAATTCTCATATGGAAGGACTCCCTATGATTTAAATATGAGACCTAGGTTTTATGGAATCTTTCTAACCTACCTTATGGACACTAGGGAACATATTTGGTTCAAGAACAGTCGGGATCGGACTTTTCTTTCACTCTCCAAACTTGTTTCATTTTAACCCCTTTTCTTTTAAACACACAATCAAATTTGGTATGTCCCTTCTTTTTACACAACACATAGTAGGTATGGGTATATGGACTGGAGGAGGTATTAGCATAATTATCGACTTCTCTCATAAAGTACCCCATATACAGATTTTTCTTCTTCCTATTTCTAACTCCGTTGTATCCTATACCTTCCCTATCTAAGGTCATCTTCTGTGATCGTAACAACTTTTCAAAGTTGTCCTTTCCTCTAGTGAACGTGTGGATGATCTTAGTTTGGTCTTTTATTTTCTTTTCTAGCTCTTTCGTTTTCAAGTTTTTAAGACCCTTACAAACATCTTGTAATTTGATGAATTCTTTAGTCATATTGTTTGCTTTTTGTTTCAATTCATCAATCATAAGATCTTTATTATTATCATTATAAATTTTAGATTTCAAGATAGTCATTTCTTTTCCTAATGATTCATTCTTTCTTGCTAATCTTTTGATTTTCTGATCATTTTCTCTTTCAACAAGAACTTTAGATTTACATTCTTTCATGCATGCTTCATACTTATTTTCCAAAACAGTATATTTCTTATTAGATTTAACAAGTAACTTATGATTTCAAACATACTCAATTTGCAATTCTTCATAAGTTGGCATGCTCATCATTAGAACTATCATATGATTCGGAATCAGATATATCATTTAAATCAGCACATGAATCATTTCAAAATTTATCTACTAGGACAGAAGGAGCAGAGATTACCTCATTATTGGTTAAAGCAACAAAGCATTGGTTACCTCCTTCAAGATCTGCAGGGCTTGAGTCACAAAGAGTGATCACTTTATTTTGCATGGGTGCTCCATATCTCCTCTCATGTTCATCCCAGATCTTTGTAACACTGCTACATGCTATAACCTTACATGGAACATTAGAATCTAAAGTATGTAGTAAGGTATTCATAGCATCAAAATTTACTTCCACTAAGTTCCTATCATTATCATTCAATTTAAATTCAGATTTAGGAGCATCAACACAATCAATGGATTTAACAGACACACTATCACCCTGATCAATGACTTTCCAAAATCTCCAATTTAAAGCTTTCACATATATAGTCATTCTAAATTTCCATACAGCATAGTTTTCACCACAAAATACCGGTGGGTGTGTGACCAACCTTCCCTCACATGAAGGGGATCCACTAACACGAGCCATTATGATCTTTTACATCTCAACCTACACCTTACCAGGATTGTGCACCTAACTTTCCTAACCCAGTTTAAGCCAATCCGAGACTATTGCATAAGGCTAGTCTCCTTCTTCAGGCCCACACCAAGAATACCAAAAATGTGTATAAAATTTTGCATACGAGGATATATTCTTCTTCAAAAAGCAGATATGTACACCAGTATAGCTCAAGCAACAGTGCAAGTACGATTGATATGTAAATACGCTCAGTGCTTAAATATGTATGTAAGAATAATCAATCAATATCTAGGGTATATATCAAAGCAAGATTTGAAACACGATATTTGAATATCTCAGATCAAGGTTTCAAAAAATTCTAGCAAGATGATTCAAACAACCTTAACAAGATGTTCTCAATATACTAAGCACAAGGGGTGTTTAAATGCAAGCCTGAAAATGATTTTTGCACGCAAAAATATAGGTTAAGGTAACTTGCAATGACAATACAAGAACCACAAGCCTCTAAGTCTTCCCACACAAGATTTATCAAATAAAATTAGTGGGAGAATGGGAGAACTCAATGAAAATCAATCAATACAACAAATAAGAGTGTGAGCAATTTTGAATAAAGTTCAAGCACACTAAATATACTCACAATACTTGAATGATCAAGGAAAATGGAGTGTAAGAGTGTGTGGGAGTAGTATAGGCTATACAATGATTTTTGAATTTAAGAGAATTTTGGCCTTAATGATCTTGCTAATCTTTGCTGATTTTTGCAAATGAACAAGTATATATAGGCAATGGCAAATTTATGACCGTTGGGGACCTAATGGGAATTATTAGAAAAGGTTTAGACCTGTTTAAAGGAAATAACCACATTTAACCATTTTAACAACGGTAAAAATTAATTCAACCCGAGAGCTTTCGGGTGCTCAGTCCAAGGTTCGGAACACAGAAAGGTCTTTTTGAGGTTCAGTCATCTGAACAATAGTTCTGTTTGCTGAACCAAGCGATTCCTCAAAAAACCGTAGTTCGGGTATCCGATCTAAAGTTCAATTGATCGGACTCACATGTTTAGTCACCCGAGGCCATTTTGAACACAAAGGTTCAGGTGACTGGGTTGGTGAAAAGTACTCTGATAGGTGTTCGATTGACCGAGGAAGATATGTTGAAAAAATGGTTCGATCTGCCGAACTCAAGTCAACAAGTTGACTTGTCCACAGTTCGATCACCCGAGGCATTTTGAACACCACAGGTTCGGTCGCCCGACCTCTCACAAGATTTTCAATTAAGTCCTATTTTACTTTAGTTAATTCCTCTTATATATTTAAGTGATGTTGGGGACTTAGTGCACTATGTGTAGGTACCTAAAGTCCAACTAAGGTCGTTTTGAGCATACCTACCTATCATGCATGATATAAATTATTACAAGCCATGTAGGTGTACAGTCCATAACAAAATTACATCCAGAATGAGGAAAATGAATAACAATTACAAAATACAACACAGATTTCTTCATTCTTCTACTTGATCACCGTACACCAATATGATGCATCTTTTAGTCCGAATACATACGTAAGGTGAACCTACATGCAAGCTTCAGTACAAACATCAGTATCAAGAGTATTTGTCTTTATCAAAATTAGATGTGACCTATTAGGTCAACATAATCATATACTATTTTATTATATATTATAATATATTAATTATTAATGAAACTTAATTCAATTATGTAATGATGAATAAGAATTATTTATTAATTTAAATTAATATTAAAAATTAAAAATCCAAATTTAATTAATAAGATTATTGTTAATTAATAAATAATATGATATTATTTTAATTAATAGAAATTAATTAAATTTTTATTAAAAATTAAAATAGTTACCTTTAAGTTTCTAATTATAAAATATTATTATTTTTATTCAAAATATATTTTAAAATGGCTATATATTATTTTACTATGTATTATGATATATTAGTTATCATAATTCAATTCTGGATTGAACAAGAACTTTTTATTAATTTAAATTAACATTAAATAAATTAAAATGTTAAATTTAATTACTAATATTTATTTTTATCATAATTTAATATCATGGTAATATGTTGTAAATATACATCAATAACAAGATTAGTGTTAATTAAAAGTAATAATCTTATATTATTTTTTAATAGAAAATATTTAAATATACATTAATAACAAGATTGGCTTTTGCATACTTTGAAAAGCTTCATGATTGTGGTTTCTTCAAGTCTAGCCTGAGGAGAAGTACTGTATTTCCTGCTCGAGAATGTCTTCCATCCTCACTTCTTTTGCAGGGAGATTGTCATGGAACTTTGGTACTTTATGGCACGTTTCGCAGACGCACACATGGTGAATGATGATATTGATTAACTTAGCTCATTGTTGAAGTTAGTGGCATCTTCTCAATAAGTTCTTATTCCTGGATGCGCTTTCAAAAAGTTGGCAAGATCAATTTATGTGCTTTTTACTTGTAGCACTCTATCTATTTGCGAATCGATTTTACGATTCTATTATCGGTGAAAAGAGATCTCAAGCATCATGTTTTTTGAGTGTGGCCCTTCTTATGAAGGGATTCCCCCTCACATTGCTTATAGAAAATAGAAGAAATAAGGCCATGGAAAAAATTATTATAGATTATTATTGCTACATAGAGAGTTCTGACGGTGAGTTGTGCAGTTCTGATTTGTTTGGAGTGTCAGTTTTTGCACTGTCTGCTGCCTCCCAGTCTCTGTAAGTACAAGGATTCCTATATACATTATTTGTGAGCATTATATTGAGTTATGTGAGTATCAAACTGTTTGAATAATTTTAGAAACATATAGTGTCCATTTAGTTTTGGAAAATAGTTTTTTATTTTTAGTTAATAAATGATCAACAATAAATAGTTTTGGCATTATTTACTTGGGATTGTTATTAGTATATATTCACATGTTTCACATACATTTATATTAGTATACATTTATATTTTTAATTAAATTAAAAAATTAAATTTATTATGTGTGAAAATTTAAATTAATAAATGATTCTTTGCTCAAAAAATTTAATTTGTTGACTCTATGAGTCCAATGTTGCTATGATAATGACAAATCACTTCGCATTTGACCTGTGCAATTGAGTTTGTGAACAGGATCATGATTTAGAATGCACAAACGGTGAACTTGTATGGAAGCTACAAGGAACCTAAAGTACATATCACTTAACGCAATCCATGGAACTAGAGGGATGAAAGGATGATGAAGCAAGCTTCAAGTTCAAGATCTTCAATGGAATGGGTATTTAAAATTGAATGTATTTACATATGTCATATGATATATCTTGAAGCTCAAATACAGCCTAGACAAACATTAGGACTCATGCATTTCATGAAAAATACATTTACATTAGTTCTAATTTGAAAGAAATTTTTCGAGGAAAACTTTAAAAGCCTCATTGACGAACGTATGAAGGCCACTCAGTGACAAACAGTGTTGTCTCGTCGATGAACAAATACCGAGAGCCCAAAAAGTTCAAACAGTGCTCTCGTCGAGGAACTCATGGCCTCGTCAACGAACGAGTGTTATATACTCGTCGACGAACTTACCCATTGGTCGACGAAGGTCGGGACGCTAATTCACATTTCAGTGCGGACACAGACTAAAACTCTTAGTTTTAAATGATCCAACGACTAGGATTTAATCTAGGGTCGAGAACACTTATAAAGACAATCTCTAAACCCTAGAGCAACATTTTTTGCCTATCTCTTGAGAGTCTTGAGCTTATTGCACCAATCTTTGGCATACCTTTAAGAAGCTTTGAACATATTGCTAAGAATCGTTGCCTGCACTACAAAGAAGTCACATTTGTCTAGGCATTCGCATATTCAAGATCTAAGCAAATACAAGCACAACTTCTTCTAAATTTGGTTTGATTTTGCAGTTTAGAAAAATATTTTATTGTGCTTTAAATTTTTTATTATTCGGTCATCTTCTCCATTATTCCTTTATTGAAAAATATTTTTGGGAGCAAGAAACAAATTTTCCTAGAGCTATTTATTTGAAAAAAATTTTGGGAATAGTATTCTAAAGTTTTTGAATCCTTGGGATATTCAAGGCTATATTTGTATCCAAAGAGATCTATCTTATTGGTGCAAAAAAGTATTTGAAAAATAGTGTTTTAATTCTTTGATATATTCAAAGTCATATTTTTATTCAAGGATTTAATCTTACGAGTAATTTGATAGAAAGAACTTAGATCTGTATAATATTCAAGACTTTTTTTTTTAAAGATCTTATTTGGTATTTTTGCATAAAGTGATTTGAACTCAAACCCTAAGTTTTCCAAAGTATTTATTTATAAAAATTAATTTTGGGAGATATTGATAAAAAGGTAGATTTGTGAAGCATATCATTCTTCTTATAAAGATAATATTATTACATACATATTGAGTTTCAAGTATTTATCATATGATTATGTACTAGGATTTATCTTGTACTCACTAGCTTGGTTAAAAGCATTTTGAGTTGTTGCAAAAATTATAATCTTTATTTGCAATGACGATTCGGGCTGTGAACTAGGATTGACGAGGAAGCAACGCCTCTTGTAAGCAGTAGGTTGTAAGGGAAGTTCCATCCCAGTTAAAGGAGCGGACTTTTAGTGGAATCTTTGAGTGGGTTGCTTAATGCGAGGACGTAGGCTGGGGTAGACCGAACTTTGTAAAAATCAAGTTTGTATCTCTCTTACCCTTACCTCACTTTAATTTTCACGTAATCTCATTGTGTATGTGTTGAACTTTTAGTACGTGTGTGAGTAATTGGTTAACATTGTATGCTTAATAAAGACGTACACAAAATTAATTAATTGTGAAACATTGAGGTGGTTGTGAGTAGCTTGTAAGTTTGAAATTGATAGTTTTCAAAATTAGAACCTAAAAGACCTATTTTTTAAAATATTCAATTCATCCTCCCTCTTGGGATAACACCATAATTCACATAATTTATTATTACTATAATAAATAAATAAATAAATAAAGAGAACACAAAAAATTGAAACAATCCATGTTACAAATTATAGTTAAAAATATTTTTGAAAATGACATACTTTGAATTATTAATAAAAAAAATGAATGCACAGTAAATCTCACTATTTGGTCCAGTGAGATTTGCCTGGGAGAAAGCTGAGGTTGATGCATGGTAAATCTCGCTAGTTGGTCCAGCAAGATTATGTCAGAATCATTACGGGAATTGTTGGCCTAATAAGGCTTACAATTCTTATTTTGATGATAACAAATCAATGATGAGTTTAATATGGTTCAAGTGTAAGTTTTTCAGGAAAGTGACAAAGCTCAAGTGCATAAGGAAGCCTATGGATCACAAAGAATTCTTGAAGAACATAATAAAGCTTATGGATTACAATGAGCATGAGGAATAAAGTTATACTGGTGAAAAGCTCAAAGAAAAGATTGAAACCACAAAGATGATGGAAGAACAAGATTGAAGATCAAAGAATTATATTTTTAAAGATGTTCTAAATGTAAGTACTTCAAAGTTAATTTCAAGTATAAATTGGTTTGAAGCTCTTAGAAATTCAAAAATATATTTATATATATATATACTCTAAAGAATATTTTCATAAACAATGTAAAGAAAAGTTTTTGAAAAATGAAAAATTTCAAATATTGAAGGGCTAAGCGACTGCCACATTAAGAAAAAGGTTTTTCAAAAAGTCGGTGGCTAGACAGGCGACTGCCTAAACCTGTCACGCGCCTGCGTGAACAAGCCAGGCGACTGCCAGCACTCTGTGTTGAGAGTTTGTTCTGTGACAGGCGACTGCCAAGTCGTGGCAGGCGACTGTCACTCGAACGTTGACATTAAATCTCTCAACGGGAAGATTTTTTAAACCACGTTTTTGAACATAATTAATTTAAAATAATTGGAAACAATTTTTGGGAATCTTTAGGAGTAATGAATAACTTCTTAACATCTATAAACAGCTCAAATCTTCAAAGGTTTTTTAAGAGAGAACGATTTAGAAATACTCAAAGGTTTTTGAAATTAAGCAGTCTTCAAGGGTTTTTAGATCCAGCAATCTTCAAAAGGTTTTTAGATCAAGCAATCTTCAAAGTTTTTTTTGATCAAGTAATCTTCAAGCATTCAAAATTCTCAAAGGATCTAAAACTCTCTTGTGTTCAAATTACTAATTTGCTACTGATTTATACTTTGAGGCAAAGTTTTCAAAAGTCAGAATCTCTTATCTTTTTAAAATTATATTGGTGATTCATACTAAGTATTGAGCTTCAAATTCTTTTAAATTTGAATTACCTTGAAGTATCATTGTGCCGATTATTGTACTAATCTACTCTTCTGTGAGAGTTTTATTTTGTACACAAAATTTCTTTATCTTCATTCATAGACGATTCAGAGTTGTTGAATTGTTGGACCAGATGAGGGATTGTCGTTTGGAGAGGCAAGTTCTAGCCTAATAGAAGGAGTGGTTGTAAACAGGTGTTGTTCCACCCAGTAATGGAACTGATATAGTGGAACCCTTTGGTGTTTTGTCAAGGGCGAGGACGTAGGCTGTGTTGAAGCCGAACCTCGTAATAATATTGTGTCTTTCTGTCTGCTTTACTTTATCTTCTTTACTTGCTATTATTGTATGGTTAAAAAGTGCAGGTTGTAGGTTTTTTAAGTGAGAAAGAAACAAAAGTACTTGATATTTAGAAAGTACATTTTGATTAACCGTTTTCAGAAACCCAAAAGGGAGTACGTTGGTTAATCTGCGGAAATCTTGATAAAGTGAAATGCATACTAAAAGCTTACGGGGAAATCAACAAAAGCTATAATATTCTTGGTTGAGTGATTGAATTGCTTTGATTTCATTTGTGAATTTAAATTTCAGTATTTTTTTAAGTGTGATTATCATTTATATATTTTGTTTCCTGGGTATTAAAATCAAAAGCTTAAAAATCATTAAAATTTAAAAGAATCCAATTACCTCTTGGGAAGCTATTCCTTATTTCAATTGGTATCAGGGTCTAGTTATAGAAATTCCTAACAAGAAACTATAAAAAGATCTAATGGCTAACATTGGAGTAGCACCCTTTAGTGAAGGACAATGCTCAACCCGTCCACCAATCTTTTGTGGATACAATTATACTTTTTGGAAAAAGGGAATGGAAATATATCTCCAACACATGGATTGGAAAGCTTGGGAAGTTATTATGGATGGAAATATTATCCCCACTAAGTTAGTTGATGGAAAACATATTCCAAAAGAAAAGAAAGACATGACCGACTTAGATTATAAAATGCTTCAAATAAATGCAAGTTCTATAAATGCATTATATTGTGCATTAGATGCTAATGAGTTTAATAGAGTCATGACTTGCAAAACAGCTAAGGAGATTTGGGATAAACTAGAAGTAACTTATGAAGGAACCGTTAATGTTTGAGATAATAGGATAGACATGCTAACAAATGAATACGAAATCAAAATGAATTCTGATGAAACAATATCAAGCATGTACACCAGATTTACCCACATAATAAACTCTTTAAGTGCCTTAGGAAAAACCTATACTAAATATGAAATGATCAGAAAAATTTTTAGAGGCCTACCCTTTATTTGGGAACCAAAGGCCACAACTATCACAAAAGGAAGAAACCTTAAGACATCTTCTCTGGATGAACTTATAGGTTCACTTCTTACATATGAAATGGTATTGAAAGAAAGGAGTCCTGAGCCAAAACATAAAAGATCCATAGCTCTAAAAGCATCTAGTCATAGCACTAGTGAAGAAGAAAGCGAAACAAGTGACTTAGATCAAGATGAATTGACATTCATTACTAAGAGACTAGGAAAATTCTATAGAAGAAATAAGGTTTCCTAGAAAGTTTAATAAAAAGAAAACTGAAAAAGGAGATAAAGTAGGAAAGAAAATAAAGGTAAGAATGAACTACCAATCTGTTATCATTGCAAAAAGCCAGGGCATATTAAACCTGAGTGTCCATTATTCAAGAAAGACAAGAAGAAAAAGAAGGAAGCAATGAAAGCTACTTGGGCGACTCAAGCTCCAACGAAACTGAATTCGAATCAAGTGAACAAGAGATGACAAATATATGCTTCATGGCGAACGACGAAGAGGTAAACTCTTATTACTCTTCAACCGAATCTCAAAATGAGTCTTGTGATGAGTCATGTGATAGTTTTCCTTCTTATAAGGAATTACAAACTAAATTATTTTCTTTACATAAAAGATTTATAAAAGTGTCTAAAAGAAATATAACTTTGAAAGATCAAAATCAAGAACTAGTAAAACAACTTGAATCATTCAAAGTTATTGAAGAAGAAAGAAAAACTTATATTAAGAAGTTGGAAGAAGAAATAAACATAGCAAAACAAGAATTAGATAAATCTCATAAAAATGATTTGACTAAGAAAAATTTAGAAATAAATGAACTCAAAAAGATAGTTGAGGATAAAGAATAGATTATCTATAATTTTACTAAAGGTAAAGAAAACTTTGAAAAGATGATTGGACAGCAAAGGCTTCATGGAAACAAAGAAGGAATAGGCTACAACAGCAAAGCAAATAAAAGGAATAAAAAGATATACATGGGATATTTTGTTAAGGAAGCTAAATTTTATGGTAGCACTTCATCAAATAACAAACATGAACACACCACTTGCTATATGTGCAAGACTAAAGGTCATGTGATGTTAAATTGCTCGTTAAAGAAAACATATGTTAAAGTTCAAGGAGAATGGAAAGCAAATAGTGGAACCAACAACAAAACAAAGAAAGTCAAAAAAAATTTGGGTTCCAAAAACTAACACACAATGTCCCTCATTGTAGGTTTGCCTTAGGACAACAACAATGGACAAATGGTACTTGGACAGCGGATGCTCAAGGCATATGATCGGTGACAAGACCAAGTTCACTATCTTAAAACAAAAGGATGGGAGATACGTCACCTTTGGTGACAATGCCAAAGGTAAAATTGTTGGTATCGGGAAAATTGGTAAAGAATCTTCACTTACTATAGATAATGTGCTATTAGTGGAATGACTTAAACATAATCTTTTAAGTATTAGTCAATTAAGTGATAAAGGGTTCAAAGTAATTTTCATGAAATAAAAATGTGTTATTCAAAATCCCAAAAATAAAGAAACCTTGTTTATGGCTCATAGAATAAATAATGTTTACTGTATAAATATTGAGAAAATAGCAAATCAAAACATAACTTGTTTAACAGCTATGAATGAAGTAAGTTGGTTATGGTATAGGAAACTAGGTCATGCTAACATGGATCTACTATCTAAATTATCTAAGAAAAATCTTGTAAAAGGATTACCAAACATTAAGTACATAAAAGACAAGATGTGTGATGCATGTCAAAAGGGAAAACAAGTAAAAACAAGTTTTAAAAAGAAAAAAAATCATATCCACCAAAAGACCCCTAGAACTCTTACAGTCAGACTTATTTGGTCCAACTAGAACCTTAAGCTTAGGTGGAAAACAATATGCTTTTGTAATAGTAGATGATTTTTCAAGATTTACTTGGGTAATCTTTTTAGCAAACAAAGATGAAACTTGTAACCAATTAATAACCTTATGCAAGAAATTACAAAATGAGAAATGCAATAATGTAGCAAGCTTTAGAAGTGACCAAGGAAGAGAGTTTAAAAATAAGGAAGTTGATAAATTTTGTAATGAACATGGAATAACTCACAATTTTTTAGCACCTAGAACTTCACAACAAAATGGAGTTGTTGAAAGGAAAAATAGAACTTTGCAAGAAATGGCAAGAACAATGTTCAATGAAAATAGTCTACCTAAATATTTTTGGGCAGAAGCTGTAAATACAGCATGTCATATTGTAAATAGGGTATCAATAAGATCAAAAATAGATAAAACACCATATGAACTTTGGAAAGAGAGAAAACCTAATATATCCTACTTGCATGTATTCAGTTGTAAATGCTTTATATTAAATACTAAAGATGATCTTGGAAAATTTGATGCAAAGATGGATGAAGGTATTTTCTTAGGTTATTTTACAAATAGTAAAGCTTACAGGATTTATAATAAAAGAACTTCTACAATTATGGAATCAATTCATATAACTTTTGATGAATCAAATCATTATGACATTAAAGATATGAATGATGAAAAAGAAGTCACTTCACAAAAGAAAGAAGTTCTTGAAATAAAAGAAGAAAAGAATAATGATGCTTTAAATGAAAACTTTTCAAAGAATCTGAAACTCCCTAAAGAGTGGAAATATGACAAAAATCACCCAAAAGAACAAATTCTTGGTGAAACATCAAAAAGAATAACCACTAGAGCCTCACTAAAAAATATTTGCAATCATTATGTTTTCTTATCCCAAGATGAACCAAAAAATATTAAAGATGCTTTAAATGATGATTCTTGGATTATAGCTATGCAAGAGGAATTAAATCAATTCGAAAGAAGTCAAGTATGAGAACTTATACCAAAACCCAAAGATAAATCAATTATAGGAACTAAATGGGTGTTTAGAAATAAGAAGGATGAAAATGGAGTTGTTGTAAGAAATAAAGCTAGGCTAGTGGCACGAGGGTATAATCAAGAAGAAGGAATTGATTATGATGAAACTTTTGCACTTGTGGCAAGGATGGAAGCTATTAGGATGCTCTTAGCCTATGCAGCCCATCAAATGGATGTGAAGAGTGCATTTTTAAATGGATATATAAATGAAGAAGTATATGTCAAACAACCTCCAGGGTTTGAAAATTCTAAAAATCCAAACCATGTATTCAAATTAACAAAAGCCCTTTATGGTTTGAAACAAGCTCTAAGAGCTTGGTATGAGAGGTTAAGTAAATTTTTACTTAAAAATGAATTTACAAGTGGAAAGATCGATAGTACCTTATTCATTAAAACTAAAAACAAAGATATGCTATTAGTTCAAATATATGTGGATGATATTATATTTGGAGCTACAAATAAAGATCTATGTAAAGAATTTGCCACATGTATGCAAAAAGAGTCTGAGATGAGTATGATGAGAGAATTAAATTACTTTCTTGGATTACAAATCAAACAAGCTAAAAATGGAACTTTCATAAATCAAACTAAATATATTAAAAACATGTTAAAAAGGTTTGATATGGAAGAAAGTAAACCTATAGGAACTCCTATGAGTACTTCAACTAGTCTTGACAAAGATGAAAAAGGGAAACAAGTTGATACTAAACACTATCGAGGAATGATAGGGAGCTTACTTTATTTAACAGCAAGTAGACCGGATATTATGTTTAGTGTATGTATGTGTACAAGGTTTCAGTCAGATCCTAAGGAATCACACCAAACAGCAGTCAAAAGAATCCTTAGATATCTATTAGGCACACTTGAATTAGGTTTATGGTATCCAAAGGAATTTGAATTTGAAATGATTAGTTACTCAGATGCAGACTTTGTTGGATGTAAAATCGATAGAAAAAGCACAAGTGGAACGTGTCATTTTCTAGGATACTCTTTAATTTCACGGTCTTCAAAGAAACAAAACTTTATAGCATTATCCACTGCAGAAGTAGAATACATTGCTGCAGGAAGTTGTTGTTCTCAAACATTGTAAATGAAACAACAACTAAAAGATTTTCAAATACAATATCAAACTATTCCTATCAAATGTGACAACACAAGTGTTATTAACATTTCAAAAAATCCAGTATCTCACTCAAGAACAAAACACATTGACATAAGACATCATTTCTTAAGAGATCATGTGCAAAATGAAGATATAATGCTAGAATTTGTAAATACACATGATTAATTAGCAGATATTTTCACAAAACCTTTTTCAAAAGAAAGATTCATATTTATAAGAAGAGAATTGGGCATGCTACATAGCCGTGAAGTAATTTAAACATTGTTTTGCTTGGCAGGCGACTGCTAGGCTACTATCTTTTAAAATTCCACAGAGATAGGCGCCTGCCACATTCAAGCAGGCGACTGTCTCATGGTAGGTAGGGTTTAAAACCCTGTTTTAAGTCATTTTAAAATGCACCAGGTGCTTGCTCATTCATCTTTCTCTTTGAAATCTTTCGTCTCTATCATTTTCCATACACGTATCCCACTCAAATCATCTTGAAACCAAGTTTCTAATCCTTCATACTCATCAAATCCCGAACCTAACCTAGGGTTTTTGTGTTTTTCTTCTCCATACAAATATGTCTCGATCTAAATCTGTTGGTGCCAAGGGATCCTCATTTTCAACAAGGATCAATAATGATGAGGTGGAAAAATGGTTAGTGACTCCACACGCTAAGCAACTTTACTAGAATCAGATTGCTTCAGCGGAACCTATTTTAGGTAAGGTTCTTGACGTAACGTTCTTCAATTCCGATTTTCCTAAAATCATGGAACTTTTTAAGAACATTGGATGGGATAAGTTTATTACCTATCAAGCTAAAGGATATTATCCCATTGTTGTTCGGAATTTTTATGCAAACATGGAACGATGCGACAATGGGTTCAAAACCAATCTTCTTGGGCAAAATATCCATCTAACTTCCATATCCTTGGGAAAGATTCTTCGAATTAAGCCAGGGGATTTTGAGGTTCACATGATTGAGAAGTAATGGATTATGGCTCAGGTTTTACTCCATAAGAGTTTTTGCCTCTGGTTATAACTGAAACTCCTGTTATCCTTAGGCATCCTCCTCTTTATAAGTAGCTTAATCTGAAAGCTCTAATTCTGTACAAGTTCATTACAAATGACATATTACCAAGATCTGGCTCTCATGATCATATTTCATCCCTGGATTGTTTTGTAATGTGGTGTATTCTCAAAGGAAAAAGATGGATCTTCCAAGTTTGATTATCCAGCGGATTATCATAAAATTCGATGCTCCTTGTATTGTTCTACCATATGCTGGGATGTTAAATATGGTTTTTGCTCATTTTAATGTTCTAACATCATCATTCAACTTCACTAGCAAGACTTATTATGATATCTTTTATGATACTGTTCTTAAACGTATGGGCTATAAGAATTCTCCTCAAGGATGGTTTCATAAAGGACAGCGGCATGTATCATCTGCTCCACAACCTCCTTCATCTTCCATTCCAACACCTTCAGTTCAGCTTGATCCAGAAACTCCTTCATGGTTTGTTCCATTTTTCAATCATTATATGAATTTTAGTGATGGAATGAAATCTGGCCTTGGTACTTTGCAAGAGAAGGTTACCTCTATAGAGACTTATTGTTCGCATATTGATAAGCGAGTTGATAAGATTGAGCAACAGTTGGCCAGTTCTTCTAAAGGAAAATCTCCTATGAGTATCAATTCTCCTACATCCAATGATAATGAATCTGGTGACCAAGAGGAAGAAGATGATGATGAATCTGGTGAACAAGAGGAAGGAGATGATGATGAAAGTGGATCTATGGAAGCTTTTGATTGATGTGTTTTCATCTATATGATATTTATAATTTTTATGTGCTTTTATGTATTCAAGCTTTATCGGATAGGTTGTTCTTGATGTTATGAAAATAGTACTTTGTCTTGTAGCATTTCTTTATTTTTGTATTTCTTTCTCCTTTTTGATTGATGTCCAAAGGGGGAGAAATGTTTAAGAGAAGTGAGTGCAAAAATATGATATACCATGGTTTGTAAATATGATATACCATGGTTTGTAAAACTTTAAATGCATGGATGAATCTTTTATGGATTATTTTTGTACTTATGGTTTATTCATGGATTCTCTTTTAGACTCATATGTATGGATCATACCTATAAAATCATTCTCTTTTAGACTTATATGTATGGATCATACCTATAAAATCATATCATGCTTATTGATAGGGGGAGTCATGCTTATTAAAATCTTATTATTTTTTCTTTTGATTTGTCATCATAAAAAAGGGGGAGATTGTTGGCCTAATAAAGCTTACAATTCTTATTTTGATGATAACAAACCAATGATGTGTTTAATATGGTTCAAGTGTAAGTTTTTCAGGAAAGTGACAAAGCTCAAGTGCATAAGGAAGCCTATGGATCACAAAGAATTCTTGAAGAAAATAGTAAACCTTATGGATTACAATAAGCATGAGGAATAAAGTTATACTGGTGAAAAGCTCAAAGAAAAGATTGAAACCATAAAGATGATGGAAGAACAAGATTGAAGATCAAAGAATTATATTTTTAAAGATGTTCTAAATGTAAGTACTTCAAAGTTAATTTCAAGTATAAATTGGTTTGAAGCTCTTAGAAATTAAAAAGTATATTTATATATATATACTCTAAAGAATATTTTTATAAACAATGAAAAGAAAAGTTTTTGAAAAAGGAAAATTTTCAAATATTGAAGGGCCAGGCGACTGCCACATTAAGAAAGAGGTTTTTCAAAAAGTCAATAGCTAGAGAGGCGACTGCCTAAACCTGTTAGGCACCTGCGTGAACAAGCCAGGCGACTGCCTTGGATCTGGCAGGCAACTGCCAGCATTTTGTGTTGAGAGTTTGTTCTGTGACAGGCGACTGTCACTCGAACGTTGGCATTAAATATCTCAATGGGAAGATTTTTTAAACCACGTTTTTGAACATAATTAATTTAAAATAATTGGAAATGATTTTTGGGAATCTTTGGGAGTAATGAATAACTTCTAAACATCTATAAATAGCTCAAATCTTCAAAGGTTTCTTAAAAGAGAACGATTTAGAAATACTCAAAGGTTTTTGAAATTAAGCAGCCTTCAAGGGTTTTTAGATCTAGCAATCTTCAAAAGGTTTTTAGATCAAACAATCTTCAAAGTTTTTTTTGATCAAGCAATCTTCAAGCATTCAAAATTCTCAAAGGATCTAAAACTCTCTTGTGTTCAAATTACTAATTTGCTACTGATTTATACTTTGAGGCAAAGTTTTCAAAAGTCAGAATCTCTCATCTTTTTAAAATTATATTGGTGATTCATACTAAGTATTGAGCTTCAAATTCTTTTATATTTGAATTACCTTGAAGTATCATTGTATTGATTATTGTACTAATCTACTCTACTGTGAGAGTTTTATTTTGTACACAAAATTTCTTTATCTTCATTCATAGACGATTCAGAGCTGTTGAATCATTGGACCAAACGAGGGATTGTCGTTTGGAGAGGCAAGCTCTAGCCTAACAGAAGGAGTGGTTATAAATAGGTGTTGTTCCACCTAGTAACGGAACTGATATAGTGGAACCCTTTGGTGTTTTGCCAAGGGTGAGGGCGTAGGCTGTGTTGAAGCCGAACCTCGTAAAAATCTTGTGTCTTTCTCTCTACTTTACTTTATATTATTTACTTGCTATTATTGTATGGTTTTAAAGTGCAAGTTGCAGGTTTTTTAAGTGAGAAAGAAACAAAGGTACTTGTTATTTAGAAAGTACATTTTGATTAACCATTTGCGGAAACCCAAAAGGGAGTACGTTAGTTAATTTGCGGAAATCTTGATCAAGTGAAGTGCATACTAAAAGCTCACAGGGAAATCAATAAAAGCTCTAATATTCTTGGTTGAGTGATTGAATTACTTTGATTTCATTTGTGAATTTAAATTTCAGTATTTTTTTTAAATGTGATTATCATTTATATTTTTTGTTTTTTAGGTATTAAAATCAAAAGCTTAAAAATCTTTAAAATTTTAAAAAATCAAATTCACCCCCCCCTCTTGGAAAGCTATTCCTTATTTCAGGAATTATTTTTCCCAAATAAGGTATTATTTAATATATATATATATATATATATTTTTTTAAAAAAGATAAATCGGGAAAAAACTCCTTCCAAGTCTTCCCACACGCCAAGGGTTTTTTTTTTTTAGCCTTGGCATTTATGGGATGTGCAAGTTATGCACTAACTCTTAAAATAACAGAATAGTTATTATTTAATAAATAAATATAAAAAAACTAACTAGTATTACTATTTTAAAATTTAAAAAATATAAATAAAAGTTAGCAATAATGTTCAAATAACTTTACAGATATTTTAAATTAGTCAAATTTTGATTTTGAATATTTAATATTATAATTTATTATTTAAAACTTTTGAAAGTTAAGGATTCAAATGGTTGTCATGTGATTCCACACACCCAATTATTTTCATAAATTGTTTATACAAGACCCTTAATTTGGTTAAAAGCTCTACAACAATATGCATATCCAATTATGATCATGAATAATAATAATTAAAATAGGAAATCATTTTTATTTTTTATTTTAATAGTTAGAAATAAATAAGTATATAAATAAACAAGTAATTTAATAAAAGATTTTGGTTTATGGTTCAAATGTTTTAAATTCTCTTAAGTGACTCATGTAATTGAAACAATGTGTTGGCTTTATGGGGGCCACCAGTCAACCATGTCGCATTCTGGTAGGGGCCTAAGGATCGCATTAGCTTGGTAGGCGAAGCCAGCGGCACCCTTGCATGGATTGGTGCAGCCCCACCAGTCAACCCTGTCGCATTCTGGTAAGGGCCTAAGGATCGCATTAGCTTGGTAGGCGAAGCCAGCGGCACCCTTGCATGGATTGGTGCAGCCCCTCATGTCCACCCAACGCTTAGTGCGGGGTTCTGTGCTACCATTTAAAGGAATTAATTGCGCCCCTTCTAGTATCAATTGATTTTAGAAGAACCAGTAACGCTGATCCTGACAAGTGGTATCATAGTGAGGTCACAGGTTTGAGCGCCCCAGGGTAGCTGCTGGGGGGGGAGATTGTTGGCTTTATGTGGGCCATCAGTCAACCCTGTTGCATTCTGGCAGGGACCCAAGGATCACATTGGCTTGGCAGGCCAAGCTCGTGGCACCCCTGCATGGATTGGTGCATGTCCACCCGACGCTTAGTGCGAGGCTCTGTGACGTCATTTAAAGCAATTAGTTGCACTCCTTCTAGCACCAATTGGTTTTAGAAGAACCCGTAGCGCTGATCTTGACAAGTGGTATCAAAAGAAAGCTAATATGAAATCCCACAACATTTGTGTTGAACAATTCATAAAATGAGAATGGGTTGATCAAGAAAGGTGCTCATCAATGCGATGGAAGAAACATAAAGGGGTTTTTGAAAAACTTGTTTTAGAGTTTTTCATTCCAAAATATTTTTTACACTTGAAATAATTTTTACACATTTTTACAATGATTTTTTATGAAATATAGAATGCCTAAGGATTGTCTAAGGTTATGGTCGTTTGAGAGCTTCATTTTAAATCAAATGATATGCATGCACAATTTAAACATATTACAACTGAAAAGAAACACGAGTCTTCAAGTTTTGCTCTTCTGATGTTCATGGAATATGCCACATGATGTGTGCTCGTTTAGGTATTTCATGACTTCCATTTTGCATCGATCATCTGTGCTTTTTGAAACATAAGCATGTTCATACACTTAACGCACAAATGAGATGTTATGTTTTGTCATAATCAAAACGAGATAGACTCAAAAAGTCAACCTAATGTATACTTTTGCAATTATTATCTAAACGTAGTACTTAAAAATGAAAAAGTATGGTAAAGATTTTGTGTAAAGTGATGTTGATTTAAGATTATGCAAATATACAGAAATCATGATATACGACCATCACTAAGCATTTTATTCTTTTTTTAGTGATGATATCAATAATTTAAGTTAAACTTATTTTGTAAGAAAAAAGATGCAATATAAATTTTATTGTGGAAACCTATCATTATCTCAAAATTTGTACATATGCATGTGGGTGTGTGTGTGTGTATATATATGACTTTATTTTCAAAAAATTATTATGTTGTTTTTCCTTTGCCGAATTGTAGCACCTACGCATAATTTTGTACTAAATATTAAAGATAAATATAATTACCTCCATATGAAGTACTTAAAAAATGTTTATAACACTTATCACTTAAAATAAGTATTTTTTACAAAAAAAAAAAAAATGACTCATAGGTTGAACTGTAATGAGTGCTCATTGCAAAAAGTGTTTTTTCAAAGTCACTTTTTTCAAAACTTTTTAAATTAATTTTGAAAAGCAATGAAAAATAATCTTTTGCCTACTTATAGCTTATAGGTGACATTGTTCATTAAAAAAAGTCAATTTTATAAATAACAAAAAAGTAGCGGCTACTTTGTAATTTAAAAATATATTGATCAAAGATAATTCAATTCTAGAATGAATATCCAGAACCATCTATTAACTTAAATTAATATTTAAAAATTTAGAAATACTACTCGATCTTATTTAATACTAATTAATATGATAATACAATATTGATGTTAATTAGAAATAATATTTTATTATTTTTAATTAATAAAATATTCAAATATTAATTTAAAAAATATTAAAAATAATCTTATATTATTTTGTTATGTATTGTAACATATTAATTATTAATGAAATATAATTCAATTTTTTTGAATAAATAAAAAGAACCATCTATGAATAAGTAAAAAATTTTAATTTACTTATTAATATTTTTTTAACATAAATTAATGTGATACTCATATGTTTTAAATATACACTAAGAAAAAGATTGATGTGAATTAAAAAATAATATAATATTATATTTACTTAATAAAAATAAGTAAATATTAATTTAAAATAACAGATAAATAATTATTAATTAAATTTTTAATTAGAAATATTTTTTAATTAAATATATATACTTAAAATAATCATATATTATTTTATCATATATTATAACATGTTATTATTAATGAAATATAATTCAATTTTGGAATAAATAAAAAGAATCATCTATAAATTTAAATTATTAATAAATTAATTAAAAATTTTAATTTAGTTATCAATACTATTTTTAACATAAGTTAATATGATAGCCATGTGCTATAAATATATATTAATGAAAAATTTTATTTTTAATTAAAAATATTAATGTAATATTATTTTATTTAATATAAAATATTTAATATCAATAAAAAATAATTAAGATAATTATGAATTGAACAGAAAATGCTTCTTCGCCCCCTTCCTCTTTTTCCTTTCCCTCTCTTTTCCCCTCGTTCTTACTCCCCTCTCCTCCCGTCCGTCTCCCCTGTTCCTTCTTTTCGCTCCCTCCCCTCCTTCTGTTGCGCCCGTGCCGCCCTTCTGCCGCCCCTCTCTTCTGCCCCCTTACCGCGATCGGTCCGCCCCCCCTGCGTTTCCTGTGGTTGGTTCGGTCGTATTCCTCCATCCCCCGGCGTGCACGTCCGCTCCCTTCCTTCCCGTCGCACTCGGTTTCTCTCCTCTTTTATAGACTAACGCAAGAGTCGGATAAGGTATTGTGCCGACGAAAAAGGCCCGAGCGCAACTCCAGAGGCGTGCCCCCTGCGGCTGCGCACTCGGCGGATGACTATAAACAACTCGCAGCCTACCCCCACTGTTCATTCACTCAGCTGATAAACTAATCCAGGCCGTAACAATAAAATGTGGCCAAACCGTGGCTGACGATTGTGCGTCAACCAATTTCCGAAGTTGGACGTCGAGAAGAAAACGCATTGACGATGGAAAAAACTACAACGGGTGCGGCTGGGGCAGAGCCTGTCGCTCGTCAGGATGGGGTGCGTCCCACCCGTGCGGTCCATGCTCGCGCTTGCTGGGGTTGTCCGGCCGACGACCACAATACGGTTCCGCGTGCTTGCCCTCCGTGGCATCTCTACACGGGCGGGACTGATGAAGGCAAATGGTGGTCCCCCAATCTGCCACCTGCCGGGCACAAGTGGAGTGCACCATGTGGCCCCATGTAGCGAGAAAAACTGATACAACGCGAACAATCCCCGACATCTATCACGCGGGCGATGCCTCGTCCTGGGGCTACCTGGAGGGCCGTGCTATTGGCTGGTTTAGGCCCACGAGGGGCGGGCCGCGATCGTAGCCGCGAACTGGCAGGCCATAAAAACCACACATAAATATCCGAACTGGGCCCAACCACAAGATAGGCGACGGCGCCAGGGCGCGCAGGAAGACTGGGCGGAAGTGAGCCAGGGGTCACTACTACTCGCGGGTGGTGAAAGGGTCCCACTAGTTACATCGACCCTCCAAGTTGACTCAGACGCTCGCCCTTATCGGCTTCCGCTCTTCGCTTCCTCCCTCCTCGGCGGGTGCGATCGTCGGTTGCGCTCCATTTCGTCCTGCATTGGGCGCTTCGCTCGTCCTGTGCGTGTGGCTGCTGTCCTCCAGCCGCGCTTTCTCTCGCCTCCTGTCGACGTTCTCTCCGCTCACGTGCGCTCCGGATTCTCTGAGTGAGAGTCCCCCGCGCTGAGCCCCCCCGTCGCGGGTGCCCTGCGCCGCCTTGGGGCCCGCTAGGGGGGGGCGCTCATCTACATAACCAGTTTCTAGCGAGGGTGTCCTCGTCGTATGATTTAGATAGAGGAGGTGCGGCTCACAAAGCTCAGCTCAGACGGATCATCAAAAAAAAAAAAAAAAAAAAAAAAAAAACAAAAAAAAAAAAAAAAAAAAAAAAAAAAAAAAAAAAAAAAAAAAAAAAAAAAAAAAAAAAAAAAAAAAAAAAAAAAAAAAAAAAAAAAAAAAAAAAAAAAAAAAAAAAAAAAAAAAAAAAAAAAAAAAAAAAAAAAAAAAAAAAAAAAAAAAAAAAAAAAAAAAGCAGCTTCTCAACCATCTCAGCTCAAAGCGCGTCTCCGCACAATCCTCCCACGCATCACACCTCTAAACTCGCCTCGTCTCTCCTCCCCCTCCCCCTCTCTCCTCCTCTCTCTCTCCTCCTCTCCCTCCTCTCTCTCTACCTATCTTACTCTTTCTTCCTCTCATCCTCTCCTTCTCACCCCCTTGATTCCTCCCTCTGTTTTCTTTTCCTTTCCTTTCCGCTCTTTCGCCTGCTTTACCGTCTCTGTCCTCTGTCCCCTCTCTTCTCTCTTCCCCTCGTCTCGTCTTCTTTCTCTTCTTCCTTTCCTCTCTCTCTCTCTCTCTCTCTCTCTCTCTCTCTCTCTCTCCCTCTATCTTCTCCTCTTCTCTCCTCCTTCCTCTCTCTCTTCCCTCTTTCTCTCTGTGAAGTCCCCTTTTTTTTTCTCTTCTCTTCTCTTCTTCTCTCCTCTATGTTATGCTCTACTAGATCCTGCATAGGGATCTTCTTTCTCTATTCTTAACGAACTTTCTCAATTTTTGCCGAGGCTCTCTCTTTTAAAAATGGGTGGGTGGGTTCTAAATCTACAAACAATTATAAGTTTTCCCTTCACCTCCCTTTCACATTCATTATATTGTTTTGAATTGAAATGAACAGATCCACGTTGATCTAATTTTGTGTTGTTTTGACAGCTTGCTAATAGTTTGCGACGTTGAATCAACTCACTTGACCTTAGTGAGTTCTTTGGATCTACCTGTTCGTGGAGTCTTTAACCTCGATTAGTGGAGGTTAGTGTTGTGTCATTGTGTCTCATATTCTAAGAGAACAGCTCCTGACTCCGTGTGGCGAGTTTATCTAAGTTCAGCAATGTATTCTAGGTCTGAAGCGTGGACTCCATCTGTTGTTCGCAAAACTCGTTCGATGGTTTTTGCTGGTGCTTGGAACAACCTGTGCAGATTTTGAATTTGTGAATAAGTTGGATTGATATTTTGGGCTGGTTTCATGGAACTTCCTACACATAAGGCGATATATACATAAATACATTGTATATCGATTGCTTAATTTGAGCTCTCTGTTTTGTGTGCCAAAGGGTGCAATGGTTGTCTGTTGACAATAAGAATTTTTATGATGGCCGTCGTAGCCTGCTTTGTATGTGGTCCTTCTTTTGTGCGTAATTTCCACAAAAGCATAATGAATCCTCTTGTCGTTCGCTCGTCTCTGGGATATAGCGCATTTTCTGTCGAAGCCACGCTAATTCCTGGTGTTAGTGTGGATTATTCTTCCTCTTCATTTACCTTGTCTGGGTTGTGGATTAATTTTGTATTCATCATTTGCTACATTGTTTTG
This sequence comes from Malania oleifera, assembly GCF_029873635.1. Taxonomy (NCBI): domain Eukaryota; kingdom Viridiplantae; phylum Streptophyta; class Magnoliopsida; order Santalales; family Ximeniaceae; genus Malania; species Malania oleifera. The sequence goes on along the minus strand of NC_080418.1, from coordinate 99,782,296 downwards.
TTTATCTTTTTAAACAAATTCTTATATTTCGTCGTCATTTTTGGTGGGCTAGTAACAACAATTTAGTATATTTTCTGCAGCATTGTTATATATTACCCTTCCACATCTCATGTCGCGGTCGCTAATTGTGAACGTTCAAGTTTGTGATGGACCTGAGATTTCGTTTTGTGGCAGAGAAGTGTCGGCTCTTTTTGGTGCAGCAAGGCATGGTGCAGGGTTTCCTAGGTACAGAATTCAACGCGTATTCCTTTAGCATGGATGACAGTGCTCGGATTGAATTGGAGGCAACACAGAAGTATCAACCATCCAACCAACTTTGGTGTTGGCTAATGATGTGTTGTATCACGTCATGGATAAGGATTGCTCTAGCCATTAGTTTGGAGTACCTGAAAAAACTGGAAGCGTCTATATGTCTAAGGTCTGTCAAAATATGCAAGGCAATTGGAAGATTTCGAATGCAGGAGAGATAATGGCGATGTGTTTCCATTCGCGGTTCAAGTCCCTCACAATGATCTTGTGATCCTAGATATTGAGGGCTCTTATTCACATGACGCAAATCAAATAATGATTCAACAAACCGCCAACCCAGCGCCGTAACTTAAGATTGCGCTTCTGTCTACTTTGCTTGATGGAAACTGATATTGCGTTGCAAATACTTGGTAGTTGAAATGTCAAAATCAAATGAGGAAGGTGTTGTAAGAACCATAATATGATGTAAGGCATGTACCATATCTAAGTGAAAAATGTAATTTCATTGGCACTTTAGACTAGAATGGATATAGTTTTACAAAGCAAACGGTAGGAATGAAGTGGTGAGGAGGGCAACTCAATATTGATGAACAGGAGAAAAGGTAGTGGGAATATATATACATTACAGGGTGTTTTACAATTGTAGTGATCTGTAGCTGTAGAATCAGTTAGATATAATGTGGTCTGTGGTAAGGCTATGGGTGACGACTGATTGTGTTAGTGATCGGTGATGATAGAATCCTTGGCAGACATATGTTTTTTTTGTGGGTTTATCATGAAAGGTCTGATTTATCTTATAGGCACAATCCTATGAGTTTCCTAGGTTTAACTTGTGATTGAGGGTAGTACCAGATCGAGAGAGAGATTCCTCAGTCAACATTGGACTGAGTATGCTGGTTTGTTCAATAAGTTTTGTGACAGCTTGTTATCTGCAAGGCTTGAGGGTACTTTTTTGGTGAATCAGTGAGTAAGAATGCATTTCTTGTGTGACGGATTGCCAAAGGTATCACTAGATAGGAGAGTTTACAGTGATTGTGACAGTTTGTTTTTTTTTTGAAAGTAGACTACTGGTTGTGAGCTGGAATGTCCACAAGTCAGCTATTCTAGTATGGAGGATCTGGGCTGGCGGCATTATGTTCAGACCATAAAAATCTTCTAGGGTATACTAAAGGTGGGTGCAATTTTGGGTGATCCTGTGGGCAACAAAGGGTGATCGAGGACATGATTTTGTGTAAATCTCTGGTGTAGCATACTCAGTAAAAGAAGAGAAACAAATGTCAAAAACTACCGCTAGCAACAACTGTATTCAAGGGAGTTTGGGACTCGGTATCGCCAGACAATGCAAGGAGTTGTTTCTCAGGTCCATATCACTAATATGAAATGCGGCATGTGTGCTAGTGGAGCTACAGACTCAGTGGAATAACGATCTCTACTTGTTTATAATTTGGTCAGCGGAGTTTCATCTCGGGAGACTAGCAGAATCACATGGTTCCATGTGCACTTATCTAGATCACCACTTAGGTATAAATGTTTGATGCTAAAGTTTGATGCATTCATTACCACCAACAGCAGGGTCCTACATTTTCAAGTACCATACACAACCATAGAAGAATAAGTGTTATGGTGGAGGAAATGGAGATATTGCATATGTTAGATGTGTGATGACATGCATGCTAGGATGCTTTGACTAAGGCTTGTCATTTAAAACTCTGTTGAAAGTTATTGATGTGAATAATATTAGGTATGACCAAGATGGGTCTTGTTTGATAATTTACATTGGATAAAGATACATGGAGATTGGCGTTACCTTAGGGTTACTTTGTGGAAGAAAACCGCAATGGAGACTTTTTTTGGCCACTCAAGGGAGTTCTGTGGAGAATCTATAGGGAATTCCTATCAGCTCGTCCCTAAGGACAGGCTGTGATGCCCAGATATCTCAAAGGTTCCCCATCATTAGCATGGGGCATTTTCGACATGTTACGCGAGTGGCCCATTAGTTGTTAGGTTTTGTTCAAGCCTATGTCAGAGGCTTTGTGATAGAGGCTTGCCAAGTGTTTGTGGTTTACTGTTGTCAAAGGTCTTGTTGGAAAGCCTAGGGTGAAGTTTTCAGGTGTTGAATCTACAACAGTATTGGGGTTAATGGTAAAAGTAAACTGTCATGGACAAGTTCAAATTGCATTACGGTGACTTGGTTTTTTGTCTCCATGCTAGACATGAGATAGTTCCCACCTAAATGTCCCACGTTCAAGGTGGAGCAGCAGTTCATGTTTTTGGTTTCTCGTAAGGGGGTCAATGTTTCCCGAAGGGTGGAGTTTCATTGTGAATTGTGGTCTCACATTCTATGAGAAAGCATAAGGAATCAAGTGTATCCTTCACAACAGCGGGGGTAGGACCGTCCATTCTAATTGAAACGCCTCGACGGTTGTTCTAAAACCGTCGATGGTTATGGCTTAGAACACCTATGTCGATTTTGAATTTTGAATACTGACCTTATTTGGTTGGTTTTAGGGGAAATTCCACTTCCACTAAGGTTTTCATATCCATAGAAATAATTGTATATTAAGTGTTTTAGTGTCTTTGTGCCTTTTGTGTTGGCCAAGGGTCCAAAGTATAGTTGAAGAGAGATTAAGAGGTTCCTTTGTATCACTCTTGTAATTTTTGCACAAGAGATAGTGAATCTTTTCATTTGCTCCCCGTGATATAGGCCAGTGCC